>NC_066379.1:11565341-11930683 GCF_013377495.2 Cygnus atratus | reverse complement strand
GGGGGGGGGGGGGGGGGGGGGGGAGGGGAGGGGGGCGCGGCCGCGCCCCGCACCGAAACCGCCCCCGCGGGGACCTTCGCCCGGGGAGGGGGGGGGCAGAGGGAGGAGGAGGAGGAGGAGGAGGAGGAGGAAGGCGCACAGCGCGCACAACGCCTTCCTCCTCCTCCTCCTCCTCCCTTTCCCCCCCCCGCCCCGGGCGAAGGTCCCCGCGGTGGTGATGCGGTGCCCCCCCCCCCGCCCCCCCCAGCCTGTGCGCCAGGCTCTGTCGCCGTGGTGACAGCGACAGCCCCCCCCCCGCGTTGTCACGGTGACGGCGGGGTGCTGCGCAAGATGTCGCCCCCCCCCCCCCCCCCATCCGCAGCCCCCATCCCCGGGGTGCCCGTGGGGCAGGACCCCCCCACCCCATGGGCGCAATATTGGGGGGGGGCACCCGTGTGTGCGCAAACGCAGCTCCCGGCTCCTGCACCAGGCACTCGCGGGGAGCCAGCAGCACCCTGGGGTGCCCCCCCCCGAGCCCCCACTGCCCCCATCCCCGCAGGACCCTGACCCACTTCCCCCCCCCCCCCCCAGCCCGAAAGCCAAACCGTCTCCGTTTCGGTGGGGGTCAGTTACAGCGCGCCGGGCGGCTTCGGGTAACGTAACGCAGCGGCTGGGGCCGCCAGCCTGCCCCCCCCCCCCCCGCGCCCCGCCATGAAAAAGTCATGAGGCAAACAATCCCCGGGGCCTATTTTCGGGAACAATAACTCGCCGCCGCGCTGACACCGGAGCCGGGGGGGAAGGAGGCCGCGGCAGCGCGGTGCTGGTGCGCAGCCGACAGCGGGTGCTGGGGACCGAGCGTCCCATCCCGAAGGGTGCTGAGCCCGTCCCCAGGTCCCTTTGGTGGCAGCGGGCTGGGGGCTCCCCACGCCCTGTCCCCTCCTGTCCCTCCCTCCCCCCCCCCAAGGCAGCCCACGGACCCCCGGCACCGGAGGGCCCCGCACCCCGCGTGCTGCAGGGGGTCCCCACGCGCCCCCCCCAGCCCCGTCCCATCGCAACCACGGGGCTGCGTGACCCCACAGCCGCGGGAGGGATTTGGGGCCACAGGACAGATGGAGGCCAAGGGCCCCAAAGCAGGATAAAAGGTTTAAACTAATCAAAATGCCTGGCTAATTGTAAGGCGCTTAGGGGCTGGCTGGGAGGCGGCGCGGCTGGAGGTGACCCGCTGCTGAATCAGAGAGCCCGGTAACCTTAGCCCGCGGGGAACGGATCCGCCGGCCCGCGCCCGGATCGGGTTCCCACCCAAGTTTTCCACCCGCAGCGGGACACCGGGGCCGTGGTGCTGGAGGGCGGCGTGGCCGCGCACCCCAGGGACCGGCCGGGGGCTGCTGGGGCGCCCGCTCCCTTGGGCTCGAAGCGAAAGCCCCGCTCTAGGTTACCCCGGCCTCGGCGCCCGCTGCAATCTGGCCGGGCTTTGTAATCCTACCTGCGCCTAATTCAACGGGCCGCGGCCCCCGGCCCACCCCCGGACCCCCCCGCCGTGCCGCGCCGCGCCGAGCCGTGCCGAGCCGCGGGGCCAGTGCGGCAGCGGCAGCCGGCAGCGCAGACGTCCCCGCCGCGACGCCCGGGGAGCCCCCGGCAGCCCCCTTGGGGCCCGCCCCCCCCCCCCCAGCCGCCGGCGGAAGATGCCAACGAATGGGATCCACCAGGTCCTGAAGATCCAGTTTGGGCTGATCAACTGCGAGAGCCGGTACCTGACGGCGGAGAGCTTCGGCTACAAGGTGAACGCCTCGGCGCCCAGCCTGAAGCGCAAGCAGATCTGGACGCTGGAGCAGGACGAAGCCGACGGCTCCGTCGTCTTCCTCAAGAGCCACCTGGGCCGGTACCTGGGGGCCGACAAGGACGGCAAGGTGCGCTGCGAGGCCGAGCAGCCGGGCCGCGATGAGCGCTTCAGCATCGTCACGCAGTCGGACGGGCGCTGGGCGCTGCAGTCGGAGCCGCACCGGCGCTTCTTCGGGGGCCGGGAGGACCGGCTGTCCTGCTTCGCGCCCAGCGTCACCGAGGGCGAGCTCTGGACCGTGCACCTGGCCATGCACCCCCAGGCCAACCTGCTGAGCGTCAGCCGCCGCCGCTACGCCCACCTCAGCGCCCACGAGGACGAGATCGCCGCCGACAGCAACCTGCCCTGGGGGGTGGACGCCCTCATCACCCTCTGCTTCCAGGACAAGAAGTACAGCCTGCGCACCGCCGACGAGCGCTACCTGCGCTGCGACGGCACCCTGGTGCCCGAGCCCGGCGCCCGCACCGGCTACACCCTCGAGTTCAAGGCGGGCAAGCTGGCCTTCAAGGACTGCGACGGCAAGTACCTGGCGCCCACGGGGCCCACCGGCACCCTCAAGTCCGGCCGCAGCTCCAAGCCGGGCAAAGACGAACTCTTCGACCTGGAGGAGAGCCACCCCCAGGTGGTTTTCACGGCGGCCAACGGCAGATTCGTCTCCATCCGGCAGGGTAAGCGCTGCCCCGGCCCCGGCACGGTGGGGTAGGGTCCCCCCGCCCTGGGATCGGCTCAGCCAAAAGCACCCCCGGCCCTGCAGGGACACCCCTGCTGCGGGAGGAGACCCTACAAAAACATCCCCATGGTGCTGCCCCTGTCTGGGGGCAGCCCCACAGCAGCTGGTGGGGGTCTGGCTGCTCCCACCCCGGGGACGCGACGGACCTGCGGCTGTTGAGGGGTGGCGGGGCCCTGCCCGGGGGGGGACGCCGTGCCCATCGGGGCTGGGTGGGCTCAGCGGCGGTGCTGTGCAGGGCTCGGTGTGCACACGCATGTGCAGGGCTCTGTGCGGTGTGCCGCAGGTGTGTGCGTGTTACACGCAGCTCATGCGTGTGCAATGCTGAGTGCCCGTGTGCTCAGGCGTGCACGGCGCTGCACAGCCCAAACGTGCGTGCACGTACCCGGCTCTGCAGCCCATGCGTGTGCTCAGGGCTCTTTGCATGTGTGAAGGTGTGCAAACTAATGTTTGCGTGTGCGCAGCTCTGCAGCATGGCATGCGTGCAGGGCCGAGCTCAGCACCATGTGCGGGGGGGGGGCTCTGTGCAGTGCAGGGGGGCTCTCCACAGCACTTCGGGGGCGCACCCACACCCCACGATGAGGCACTGCCCCGAGCTGCCGCGGGTGCCCATCCCTGGAGGTGCCCAGGGCCAGGCTGAGGGGGCTTGGGGCAGCCCGACGCAGTGGGAGGGGGTCAGCTTTCAGCTCCCTCCCACCCCAAACCCCTCTGTGACGGATTTGCGCTCACAGCCCCGTGCGTGCCCCCTGCCGTCCCCGTGCAGACCTGGGACACCGGGGACGTGGGATGGGACCGGGGCCTCCGGCACCCGCGGGGGTCCCCAGGGGTGGCCGTGCTGTGGCCCTGGCTGCCCCCTGTCCCCGCGGCACCGGGAGCGCCTGCCCCCGTGCCAAGCGGCTTAGGGCCGGGTGACGGCGGCGGGGGGCTATAAATAGGGGCCGTGCGCCGCGGCGCTAACCAGATGGACGCGGCCCCAAATCAGATTAACCAGCCCAATTAGCGCGATTGTTTGCAGAGGGATTTACCCTGGGAGGGGCGGGGGGGAACGCACCCGGGGATCATCCACGCACGTGGCCACCATTTGGGGGGGTGGAGGGGGGGGGTCCCGGCCCCGCACCGAGAGCTGCCCCCACCCGCAGGCGTCAACGTCTCGGCGAACCAGGACGAGGAGCTGCACCACGAGACCTTCCAGCTCCAGATCGACCGCGACACCAACAAGTGCAGCCTGCACACCAACGCCGGCAGCTACTGGACCCTGGTGGCCCATGGGGGCATCCAGGCCGTGGCCACCGAAGTGTGAGTGGGGGCCGGGGGGGGGGGGAGAAAGGCATGCGGGGGGGGGTGTCGGGCCCACCCTTGCTGACGCTCTCGCCCCGCCGCCAGCGGTGCCAACACCATGTTCGACATCGAGTGGCGCGGGCGGCGCGTGGCCCTGCGCGCCAGCAACGGCCGCTACGTCTGCACCAAGAGGAACGGGCAGCTGGCGGCCGTCAGCGACGCCGTGGGTGAGTGCCGGCTTTTTTTGGGGGGGGAGGGGGCACGGTGGGGCTGGGGGGCCCCCACCCCGCTGACGCCAGCTCCGCGCAGGGGAGGACGAGGAGTTCACCCTGAAGCTGATCAACCGGCCCATGCTGGTGCTGCGGGGCGAGCACGGCTTCGTCTGCTACCACCGCGGCTCCAACCTGCTCGACTCCAACCGCTCCGTCTACGACGTCTTCCACGTCGGCTTCAGCGACGGCGCCTACCAGATCCGAGGTGGGTGGCGGGTCAGGGTGGGCAAGGGGCTGCCACGGGCTCAGCCGGGCCCCGGTGACGGCCCCGGGGCTCTCCGCAGGCCAGGGGGGCAAGTTCTGGTACGTGGCGAGCAGCGGGGCGGTCTGCAGCGACGGGGACCTCTCCGAGGATTTCTTCTTCGAGTTCCGGGAGCGCGGGCGCGTGGCCATCAAAGGGAAGAACGGGCGGTACCTGCGCGGGGACCCGGCCGGCACCCTGCGGGCCGACAGCGAGTCGGTGCTGCGGGCCACGCTCTGGGAGTACTGAGCCACCGGGCGCTGGGGACGGGGTGGCCGGGGCGCTGGCACCGCCGCGGCCCCGAGCCCACCCTGCTCCTGGGACCGGGGCGGCCAGGAAGACCCAGGCAGGCGGAGGATGGTGGCAGAGCCGGCGGTGGCATCGTCCACGGCAGCTGCGTCCCCGACCCCCCCCTCTACTCGTGGCATTAAAGTGCGTCTGGATTGCACCGGGGCCAGGCCTCTTCCTTCGCCGCCCGCGGCAAGGGCGCAGCGGGTCCGGGATCCCGCCTCCGCCCCGTCCCAGTGACCCTGTAACTGGGGGAGCGCTGCCCTGTGGGAGCCCCAGTGCCCCCAGAGGGCTGATCCTGCCCCGGCTGCAGGGCACGGGGACCTGGGGTTGCTGCAGGGGGAGCCGCTGGCGGTGTACGGGGACGCCACAACGGGCAGCTGGGGGCAGCGGCCGAGCGGACCCGCACCGATGGGAGCGGTGCTCGGGGTGCCGAGGGGCTGCAGGGCTCTGCAGAGCTTCCCCCCCCCCCCCCCCCCCCCCCCCCGAGTGCCCCAGGGATGGGGGTGCTGCGGGGCGCACAGGAGGAGGGGGCCGCAGCCCCGAGGCGGGCAGCGTGGCGGCGAGGAGGGTGGTGGGGGGGGGGGGGGGTGGTCCGGCGGTGGCAGCGCCCCCACCCCAGGTAGAGCTGGGGGGGGGGGGGGAGGGGGAGGGGGGGGGGGGAAGATGGAAAGGAACAGAGACGGGCAACTCGCTGAGCGGCACGATCGTTTTCATGGCAGACGACAGATTTACAGACACCGGGGCAGTGCGGGGAAGGCCTGGGCCAAAACACGCTGCACCACCACAGAGAGACGAGATCATTTATAGAAACAACGGGGGAGCGGAAACATCCCCCCCCCCCCCACTCCCCACCACCCCCCCCCTCCCCCTCCCCTGCCCAGCAGAAAACGGGGGCTCCCCCGGGACGGGCGCCCACCCTGGCGCAGCACCCTGTTTGTCCTTGCTCCCGAAAGGCAAAGGCGCCGCGGGCGGGGGCCGGGGGGGGGGGCCGGGGGGGTGGGGGGGGGGCACAGCCGCCGGGAGAGCGCTAAAACTACCACGGCTACAACGACCCCACAAGAGACAGCACCGGCCCCGGGGCTGCCCGGGGTTGGGGGGGGGGGGGTTTGGAGGGGAGGGGGCGGCAGGGCCGGGCCGGGCCAGCCCAGAAGCCCCCGCTCTGCCGCCGGGCGGCCCCGACCCCGGGGGGGGGGGGGGGGGTGGGGGGGGGGAGCCACGCCGCAGCCCCGCGCCCTCGGCGCTGCCCGCGACACGACCACGAAACACGCACACACACAAACCGCCCGCGCACCGCCCTGCCCGGCCGTCCCACCGGGGGCTGCTGCTTCTCCCCCCCCCCACACACACACACTTTGGGGGCTCCCCTCCTGTCCCCGGGGGGGGGGGGGGGGGGAAGTCCGGGGGTGCTCCGGGTGCCCCGCTGCTCACAGGAGAACCAGGCTGGGGTTGCGCAGCTGCCTGTAGACGTGCAGGAGCTTCTCCGCCGTCACCGCGCCCTCCTCGCCGAGGGGCAGCCGGTCGCGCAGGGACTGCGCCTCCTTCAGCAGCATCTGCGGGGGGGGGGGAAGAAGGAGGTGGGGGTGGGGGGGCGTGCAAAAGCGCCGGGGGGGGGGCTGCGGCGCAGGGAGGCGAACGAGGCGTCGCGGGCTCACGGCTCACCTCGTGGTTGGCCTGGATCTGGCGCAGGTACTGCATGCGGAGGTCGGGGGGTCCCGAGCCCTGCGCCGCCTGCTCCAGCACCAGCGCCTGCGGGGAGCGGGGTTCTGCTTGGGGGGGGGGGGGGGCGGCTCCGGGTGCAAAACAGCCCCGGGCAGGAGGGAGCTTCCCCCCCCCCAAGCCGTGGCGCTGCCCTGCTTCTGCCCAGGCCCCGCGTGGCACCTGCCAGCACCGGAGCAGCAGCAGGGCCGCGCTGAACCTAACGGAACCCATAACGGGGGCATGGGGCACGACCCCGCAGGTGCCACCCGGGGATTCACGGCACCAGCCCCACGGCTTGGGAAAGGAACGGGGTCCACGACGGGGCCGATCCTCAGCCCTGCGCGACACCGGGCCACGCCGAGCCCGTCTGCCACACGGTGGTGCCAGAGAAACCGTCCCCAGGCACCCAGCTGAGCCCCGAGGGTTCGGCCCCGGGGCATTGGCGTGCGTGGGGACCCGGGGCCGTGTCCGGCGGGGGCCTGGGGGCACGTGGGGAGCGGCACGGCCCCGCAGCTGCGTACCTGGATGCGCCGGATGACGGCGTGGTGCATCCTGCACATGTCGGCCAGCGACGGGCTCTCCATGAAGATCTCCACCGCCTGGATGGGGCCCGCCGGGCTCAGGTCGTTCATGGCCACCTGGGGGAGAAGCAAATCCTCGCTGGGCACAGCAGTGCCAGGGGAGGGGGCGGCCCCAGGACCCCACAGGCAACAGGGCTGGGACAGCGACACCAGGCTGGGCCCCAAGCAGCAGCCGCCATTCCTCCTGTCCCTGCTCTCTGCACGCCCCTCTGTTGCTCCCCAGACCCGTGCAAGCAAACGCAGCAGCAGCCGGAGATGCTGCCAGCCCTGCTGGGCGCATCAGAGACCTTGCTCAGCCCCTCCGAGGGGTGCTCGCCCGGCTCCGGTGCCCGCTGGGTCCCAGCTGAGCCCTCGGGTGCTCCCTCAGCCCTGCTGGGACCGGCGCTGGATGCGGGCTTGAGGGTGACCCGACGCCCGTTCCCCGACGGGACGCGGGCTGCCGCCCCAGCAGATTTAAGCCAGCAGGCTTAGCCCAAGCAGAATTAATGCTGTCGCTGATCACGCTGGCAATATTAGTGCTCTCGAGTGTGAATCAGCCTGAGCCAGGTCACTGCCGGCACGCACGGGCCCCTCGCCAGAGGGCTGTCCGGCCGCAGCGGAGGGCTGGGTAGCAGTCAGTGCTTTTCCTTTACACTTTGAGGCAGATTTTTGCATTAGAGGGGGGAAAACTTGCAGCAGGTCAGATTTACGCCCAGAATCCGTGCTCTCCCCCTCGCTTTGCAGGCGCAGCACAGCACAGCAGCCCAAAGGAGCCTTGGGGAAGGGTTGGGAAGAGGGGGAGCAGCAGCACAGCCCTTCCAGCCCGGCGCACAGCGCACCCACGTGCCCGGCCCCACGGGATGACGGCCAGGCCAGGCATCACCCCGCTCCCCGGCGGGAGCCAGGGGCTGTGGGACGGGGCCCGGGGCGTTTCTCTGCAGGGCTAACCCCGTCCTTGCCTCTCGCACAAGCAGCTGCACCTCGCCTCCGTCCGGAGCCGCGCCGCGCACCGACGCCACCTCCCCGCTGCTCAGCGCCTCGGCCCCGGCGTTCTCAGCCAGCAGCCAGCGCAGCGTGGCACAGCTCAGCGGGACATCTGGGGACAAGAGGAGAGAAAGCGGAGCTTGTTACGCCTCTGCTCGCCCTCCCTCGGGCACTCAGCAGCCGGGCTGAGGCCGGGGCGCCGCAGGCAGCGCGGAGCGGGGAGCGGCGCATGCCTGGTGCGGCCCACGCCTGCAGCTGCTGCCACAGCGGGGGGCTTGGGGACGTTCCCCCCACCCTGCCAAGCTCGGCCATGCAGCTGCCACCACGGCCACGTGCCAGCCTGGGAGCTGCCACGCGCTCCCACGCCCAGGGAAGGGGCTGGGGACAACCCCAGCTCCACGGAGCTGACGTTGCCATCCCGGAAAGCGAGCGCACCTCGCCGAGGGCCTGCCCGGCACCAACCCCGGCAGCTCCCTGCAGGCAGCACCCACCTGAGCTGGAGGTTTTCAGCGCGGCTTTCAGCAGCTCCGAGGACACCCTGATGGAGGCCGCCGAGGGCGGCAGGCTCCCGTCTCCCGCGGCTTTCGGCTCGCCGGGCTCAGTCTGCTCCCCGGAGGCTTTCAGGAAGGTCTCCACGGGGTCTGGGGGCGCGGGGAGCGCAGCCGCCGGGGGGGAGGCGTCTGGCCCGGCGGGGCTGCTCTCGAAACGCAGGCACTGGAGCATGTCAATGGTGCATTCGCTGAGGGGCAGGCAGATCCCCTCTCTGTCCGGGGACAGGATGGGCGAGTCGTCGGGGAGGAGGTCGTCCAGGGCCTCGGAGGAGTCGGAGCCGCTGCCCAGGATGTCCCGCAAACTGTAGTAGAGGGCACAGGAGATGGTCAGAGGCAGGTCCAGCTTGGCGTCCGCGGCAGAGCCGAGGGGCAGCGTCAGCTCCCTCTTGTTCCCCGGGAGGAGCTGGTCGATGGGGAAGGTGAAGGTGGTGGCTGAATCCGCGGACGACTCCTCTAAGGCACAGGGGCTGGCCAGGAGCTGAACGCACAGGGTCCAGCCCTGCTCCAGGCTGTACTCGCTGCAGTTCTCCAGCAGGCAGGAGATGGTTACGGTATCTCGGAGCAGGAGGCAGCTCCAGTTGGCAGTGACAGTGCAAGCAATGGGCTTCTGGCCTTCTTGGCTGGACAGCAAAGCCGCGCTCACGTTCATCACCTGGTTCAGGCTGGCCAGAGCTCGGTTCTTCTGGTCCACCGCCTTCTTCAGGAAGGAAACTCTGCAAGGACAAAGTGCCAGGGCTCAGACGGCGAGAGGGATGGAGGCTGGGACACCGGGTCGGCAAAACGAGGCGGGCAAGGCCGGGACAAGCACCCACACCAGCCCAGCAGACCCTGACGTGGGGCTGTGGCCGGTGAGACCCCAAAAACAGCCCCCGGGCCGCGGCTCCCTGCAACGGGAAGCGTCAGGGCAGCGCGCGGTGGGCGACAGATCTCGCTCGGAGCTTCGGGAATCCCCCTACGAGGAGAGGGGGGGGACTCGTCTGCGCCTCCTCCCCGCGCACAGATGGCCGCAGAGGTCTGAGGCACGCGGCTGCCCTGCCTGCGGCTGCGGACTTGGCAGGGCCCGCGGGGCGTCTGGGCGCGCTGGCGCCCTGCCTCTCCCACCTTCTGGCGCCGAGGCCGTAAGCACCAGCCTGCCCGCGGCGGCACGGAGCTGCCTGCGCCGAGAGCAACGAGGGCAGCAGGCAGGGCTCTGGCGAACTGTTCTCACTCTACCGAGGCTGGGGGCTTCCCAGCCAGCTTCCTGCAGAAACCGCCCGGGGAAAAGGTAAATGTTGGAGCTGCTTCCGCAGGGGACTTCGTGAGCAACCCTAGAGCCAGGAGCTGAAGCACAAAAACCCAGCGGGGCGCCCAGAGAGGGGCTCAGGAAGCGTCAGCGGGAGGGCACAGCACCGAGCGGCCCCGCCCTGTACCTCTCCGAGGTGTTGCCTATCCCGGACAGCAGCTCCTTGATCCTCCGGCCGATTTCGGCGGGCGTCAGCTCCACGTCGGCGTCCTCGGGGCTGCACAAGTCGCAGGTCATGAGGCGGCCTTTGGCAGACAGGGCCAGCAGCTCCGATTCCCCTGCGGGACGGAGGCGGGCACGGGTCAGGGGCTGAGGGGGCAGGAGGAGGCCGGAAAGGCAGCAGCGGGTTCCCCACAGGCTGGCGGGACGCGACCCGTCAGCGCCTGCCCCAGGGGGCAACTGAGAGCCCCCTCTGCACACCAGATAGCAAGGGGAAAAGCCACCACAGCCCCTCCTCGTGAGGGTGCAGACCCAGCCCCGTGCTGCCGGGGGTGGGGGGGGGAGAAGCGGGAGCAGCCGCCCACGGGTGGGCGCGACGGAGAGGGGACGGGGACCCCAAGAGTGCCCAAAAAACACGTGGCTCCAGAGGCAGGGGTTCGTTCTCTCCTGCCTGCCCCGTCCCCACCGCGCTGCCCGGGGCCCAGCCGTGCTTCCCAGCGCCACCCCAAGCGCTCGCCAAAGCAGCTGCAGGAGGCACCAGGCACTCGGGGCTGGCGCTTCCATGCCGGTTCCTGGTGGCAGAGCCATGCAGCTCCGCGAGACGCCTGGAAAATCCTCGCTCGCTCGCCTGTCCTGGCCCTGCTCGCTCCTCGTGCTGCCCGAGGGACTCGCCTTGCTCGGAGGCGGAGGCCAAGGCGAGCACCGCGCTTTGCTCCGTGCCCAGGCTGCGGTCGGGCACCGTGCACTGCCCGCACCCCGGGGTGGCAGCACAGAAGCCATGGGGCCAAGGAGGAGCAGTGCAGGCAGGCTCTGAGCAGCTGCGCCTGCAGCCCCTTTGGGTCTCCCCACATTCCCCTCCGCGCAGGGACCCAACGGGGACAGCCGGGGCCCCGCAGAACCCTGCACGGGCTGGCGGCCTCCTGCAGCCCCACGGCGGCGCGGAGCCTCGCACGAGAGGAACCACGACCAGGCGGGGAGCAGAGGCCGCTCCGAGCACACCTCGCGTTCAGCCCAGCAGAAACAACTTCCAAAAACCAGGGGAGTCAACAAGAACGGGCGGAGGACGGAGCCCGACCTGGCCCGCGACGAGGGGTGACGGGCAGGCGGAGCGGGCAGCTACCCGGCCCCGTCCCACCCCGAGACCCGGCGCGCTCCCCGCTGCCGGCAGTACCTTCTGACGCCCGAGATGACAAGGAAAGGGCCACGACGCTACAGATACTTAAACTGGCCGGAGACAGGACGGGAGGCAGGACGCCGGCGGGGCTCTCGGCGTCCTCGGGGTCAGAGGACTCGCCGACCCAGTCCAGGTCGACGGCGGAGATGTCCGAGTGCGTGCTGTAATACATGCGGCTGCCGCTGCCGCAGGCGGCGCAGAGGATGGGCCCGCGCAAGGAGTACTCCCTGAGCTCCGGCACCGTCGCCTCCTGGCGCTGGTCCGCCTTGACGGCCACCATCTTGCCGTAGTGGCCCACGGCCACCACGCAGTCACAGCCGGCAGCGCCGAAGAGCGGCTCGTCCTCGGCCTCCTCCTCCTCCTCCTCTTCCTCCGCCGCCCTCCGCTCCGTTCTCAAGGCGCCGATGAAGACGATGGGCTCCTCCAAATGGTGGAGGATCTTCACCGGGGGGTCTCGGCTCGAAACGTCGTGGCAGCCGTCGGCAGCCGGCGAGGAGCTGAGGGCTTTGAGCGGCACCGAGCAGAGCTGTCCGTCCGGGAAGCCGCAGAGGATCATCGGCGACTCCAGCATGGCCGCGTCGATCCCGAAGAGCAAGCTGAAGAGGGGCTCTTCCAGCACAAAGCCCCCCGAGCACCACGGCCCCTCCCCGGAGCCCGCCGTGCCCGGGGAGGAGGCGCAGCAGAGGACGGGCAGGAAGCGCGACGGCGGGCCGTCCCCCTGGGCTGCGGGCGGGGGGCCGGGGCAGAAGCCCACCTCGCTGACCTGCCGGTACGGGGGGCTCTCCTCCTGCTCGGGGCGCGGCAGCTCGTGCAGCTTCATCCACCACTTGCCGTGGGCCTGGGACAGGGTGATGACGAAGGTGTTGAGCAGCGTGAACATGCAGAGGCTGGAGTCCGGGAAGATGCAGGCGTCCGAGTCGACGGGGAAGACGCCGGAAGGGCAGTCGCTTTCTTGGCCGTCGCCGTCCGTCTGCTCCGTTAACCTTCGAGCGAGCAGGCAGAGGCGCTCAGCCAAGGCGCGGGGCGAAGCCAGCGCCGCTCTTGGCCGCCTCTCGCCCTGGCCCTTGGAACGAGCTCCCCGCAGCGAGGCTTTTAGCGTCTGCCGTGACAGCAGAGGCCTGGAGGGGAGCCGAGGGGGCACAGCTAAAACAGCTCCAAACCGTGCCCGGGGGGCTCGTGGCCGCCCCGCGGTGCCCGCCTCACCTGCTCTGCTGCTCCAGGGCCACGCAGTAGATCCCGCTGTGGGCGCAGAGGATGTAGAGCTGCCTGGGCTGGGGCAGCAGCTCCACGTGCCACACCTGGTCGGGGCACCTGTACACGGCCTGCGGGGAGAAGTGAAGGTGAAGGTCACCTCCTGCAGCACCCGGCTGGGGCGCAGCAGAGGGACACGGCAGGATGGGGCCCCCACGTGCCCCCGGGGGGGTGGCGAGGGAGCCGCGGTGCCCACCCGGCCGGGTGCCCTGCTCGTGGGCCGTGTTTCCTCCTGAGCAGCCCCAAACTGCAAATTAAAGCAGGGATCCCCTGCAAACACCGATCGCAGGCAGGAAATTTCCAGGAAAAATTGCCCGCCACCAGGCAGCACGGCCAGGGGGCTGCACGCAGGGGCAGGGCATTGCCTGCTCTCCCCGAGGGGAAGGGGGAGGAAAATAGAAGTTTAGAGCCTGTATGCGATCTGCTTTCCGGGGAAGGAGCACGGTGTAGGAGGCAAACCCCGATCTTACCGCGACGGCTTTCTTAGAACCGATAATAAGAACAAATTAAAAAAAAAAGCAGCCGCGTATAACTCAACACGCCGACCGCTGTTAGTCACAGCGGAGACAATAGCCGAGCGCTTCGGGGATGGGAAACGAAAGAGACGCCGCTTCGCCCGAGGAAGAAGAAGAAGAAAGCGCCTCCCGCCTAACTAAACGTTTGTCGCGCAGGACCAGGGAGAGCGCAGACGGCAGCACCCCCGTACCCCTGGAAGGGCCTCGGGGCTGGGTAAGGAGGGCCGAGGGGCTCCAGAAATTCGTTTGCCCCCCCCCCAAAAACAGGGTCTAGGGTGGAGGAGCCCCGGTGGGGGTCCCTGGGGGGAGGTGGGGGGGGGGGGGGGGGGTCAGAAACCGGGGTCCCCCGCAGCCGTGCCGGGGCACGGGGAGCCTCCTGGCCCCGGGGGCAGCCTCACCTTGAGCACCTTCCCCTCCTGGTCGTAGACGTAGACGAACTCGGTGCCGTTGGAGAGGTAGATCTCGTTCTCGTGGCACAGCACGCGGGGCTTGCCCGCCACCAGCCCCCCCACCGGGCAGCAGAAGCCGGCCAGGTAATCCACCCGGTGGCACACGTGCGCCATGGTGCTGCGAGCGACCGCGGCCGGCCTGGGGCGCGCGGGGACGGCGCTCAGGGGGGGGGGCTGGCGGGGATGCGCCCCCCCCCCCCAGGGACACAGCGCCCCCGAGCCCCATCCCCCATGGCCCCCCTGGCCCCAAATCCCCCCAAGCTCCCCCAGTCGCAGCACGGCCCCTCCCGGATCCAAAGACCCCCATGGCAGTTCCATCTCCCCCCCCCATCCTCACCCCCCAGCCCCAAATTCCCCCAACACCAGCCCCAGCCCCCCTGCCCCAACCCCCCCCAGCTCCCCCCATCGCAGCACGGCCCCCCCAGCCCCAAATCCCCCTACGCCCGCCTCATCTCCCCCCCCATCCTCACCCCGCAGCCCCCAGCCCCAAATCCCCCCAGTCTCAGCCCCCCTCAGCCCCAAATCCCCCAGCCCCCCCCATAGTAGCACAGGCCCCCCAGCCCCAAATCCCCCCTACAGCAGCCCCACCTCCCCCCCATCCTGACCTTGCAGCCCCAGCCCCCCCATCACAGCATGCCCCCCCCAGCCCCAAATCCCCCATGCCAGTCCCATCTCTCCCCCCATCTTCACCTTGCAGCCCCCAGCCCCAAATTCCCCCAGTCTCACCCCCCCTGCCCCAAACCCCCCCTGACCCCCCACCCCATCACAGCACGGCCCCCCCAACCCCAAATACCCCCTTGCCAGCCCCATCTCCCCCCCATCCTCACCTTGCAGCCCCCAGCCCCAAATCCCCCTAGGACCAGCCCCAGCACCCCCAGCCCCAACCCCCCCCACCCCATCTCCCCCTGCCGCCCCCACCCTCCAGCCCCCGACCCCAAATCCCCCCAGTCTCAGCCCCCCCAGCCCCAAATCCCCCCAGCCCCCCCCCAATCACAACACCCCCCATCAGCCCCCCCCATCCCCAAATCCACCCCCCCCCCATCACCCCCCCGGCCCCAAACCCCATCCCCAAACACCCCCCCCCATCACCCCCCATCCCCAAATCCCCCCCATCAGCCCCCCCCATCCCCATCAGCCCCCCCATCCCCATCAGCCCCCCATCCCCAAACACCCCCCCCAGCCCCAACCCCCCCCCCATCACCCCTCCCGTCCCCCCCCGCCCCCCACCTCGGGCCCCCCCCCGCCCCCCGGCGCCTCCCGGCGGGGCTGCGGGTACCGGGCGGGGGGCGCGGGCGGCTCCGCTTTACGGCTGCGCGGCGCCCGCCGCAATGGGCGGGGAGTTTGCGACAGCGGCCGTAAAGCGACGATGGGCGGGATCCCCCCCCCGGGGGGGGGTGGTCACCGGGGGGGGGGGGGGGGGTCCGGTACCGGGGGGCCGGGGGCAGGCGCAGGGAGCCGGGACGCGGGGCTGGAGGCAGCGGCTTTATTGAAGGGGGGAGGCGGCCTGAGAGCCCCCCCCCACCCCGAACAGGGAACCGGAGCCCCCCCGGTGCCCCCCACCCACACAACCGGGGGTCGATGGCCCTCCCCAGCATCCCCCCCCCCCCCCGATGTCCCCCCCCCCCCAGCATCCCGGTGCCCCCACCCGGTGTCCCCCCCCCAGCACCCTGGGGACACCCCGGTGTCCCCCCCACAATCGGGCCCCGACCCCCCCCCCCCCCCAGCATCCCGATGCCTCCCCCCAGGTGTCCGACCCAGCACCCCGGGGGCACCCCAGTGTCCCCCTGTGCCCCCCCGCAATACCCCGGTCCCCCCCCCCCCAGCACCTCGGTGCCCCCCCCATGCGTCCCACCCAGCACCCCGGGGGCACCCCAGTGCCTCCCGGTGCCACCCCCAGTACCCCCCCCCCTTCCCCCCAGTCCCCCCCCCCCCCCCCCCTTCCCCCCAGCACCCTGGGGACACCCCGGCGTCCCCCAACGCCCCACTGACATCCCCCCCCCCCCATCAACCGAGCCCGGGGGCCCCCCCGGTCCCCCCCCCCAAGCGCTATTTGGGGGCTGGCTGCACCCCCCTTCGCCTCGGGGGACCCCCGGTGCCCGGTGCGCGCCCGCGGGCGAGCTGCTCCACGAAGGCCTCCACCTCGGCGAAGCGCCCCGAGAGCCGCCCCAGCTGCTCCTTCAGGGCGCTTGAACTCCTGGTAGAGCCCGTCCAGCGCCCCCGACAGCGAGCGGATCCTGCGGGGGGGGGGGGGGACACAGGACACACACACACACACACACACACGCACGCACGTGGGCTGAGGGACCCCCGCCGTGCGTGTGTCCCCCCCCCCCCCCCCCAAGCCCCGTGTCCCGCTGCCCCTCACCGGCCGTAGTCGGGCAGCACGGTGTGGTGGTCGACCAGCAGCAGGTTGCGCAGCTGCGAGGTGATGGCGAACCTCCAGTTGTCCAGGATCACCGTCAGGTTGGCGCAGCCCTTGGGGCCCGGCGCCCTCGCGGCTGCGGGGAGGGCACGAGGGGGGCTGGCTGGGGCTGGACCCCCCCCCCCCCCCACACACACACCCCCCCCACACACACACAGCCGGCCCCGAAAGCCCCTGGGGGTCGGGGAAGGCCGTGCTCGGACCCCGGCCCAAACCTCGGCGGGGGTCCCCCGGGGGGTTGCCGTCGGCTCGCTCGTCCCACGCCGCCGGCCGCCGCTTCAGCTTGGCGGCGCAGCCCAGAGCCGCGAGGAGCAGGAGGGGGGAGAAGTCGCGACATGGCGCTGTGTCGGGACGGGGCCGTGAGGAGGGCCCTGATGGAGGCAGCCAGGGACGAGCGGCCCCGTGGCCATCCTACGGCCCCGTGGGGGCCCAGCCCCGCTGCGGCTCCTGGTCCGGGATGTCCCTGCCAGCCCCAAACCCACGGGGACAGGGCGGCGGCGTCCCCAGGGCGACGTCCCCACGGGGAACTGTCCCAGGGCACGCGGGACCATGGCAGCCCCGCAATCCCCCTGCCCCGAGCTGGGCCTCGCAGCTCCCCCGTCCCCCGAGCGGCGGAGAGGCGCCAGCCCCGCTCCCGCTGCCAGCACCACATCCCCAACGCCCCCACACCGGGGACACCCAGGCCGGGGTGGAGGTGTCGCGCCCGGAGAGCCGGGCTCGGCACGTGGGACCCGCAGCTCGAGGGGCTGCCCTGCCTCCTACCTGTGCCCCGGCCCCGCTGGCGGACGAGGCGGGCCGCTCGGCTCCGCGGGCTCTGGCTCGGCGCGGCTCCGGCCTCCCCCTTTTTTTTTTTTAAACCGCGGGGCTGGCGCGGGGCCCGGCCGCACGCGGCTCGGCGCTGATTGCAAACAGCCGGCCCCGGCTCAGGGCAGCGTGCGGCCGGCCCCGAGCCCACGGCACGCTGGCGGACCCGCAGGAGGCACGGCGCTGGCTCTACGTTTCAGGTGCTTTTTTATTCAACGTTAACTCGCCGACCCCGCCTTCCGGGTCGTTCAGTCCGGGCACCGCACACCGCTGCAAACCCCCAACACCGAGAAACCCAGGGGAAAAGCAAACCGCCGCCGCGGCCCCACGGCAGGGACGGGGCTGGTGGCCGCTCAGCGCGGCGGGACCGAGCCTTGGGCAGCCACGGCAGAGCCCGCAGGCAGCAGCGAGGGGCTGGGGAGGCCTCCGGGGGTCCCAACCACGCCGCCCACCCGTCCCACTGCCCCGTGCCCAGGTGGAGAAGGCGGGGGTGACGCTGTCCGGGGACAGGATGGGGGCTTCGTGCCTCCCTCCGTGAGGTGGCCCCGGAACTGAGCCGAGGCCCCAAATCCCAGAGGGGCCCTGTGAGAGGGGGGGCCAGGCCCACAGGGCACTGCCAGCACCCGCCTGCCCCGTCCCAGCCCCCCAGCAGCCCCCAGCCGGGGGCTAAAGGCAGAGCGAGCAGCAAGAGGCCCCCCCCCGAGCACGCCGCCAGGGGAGGATGCGCTCAAACGCCAGGGCTGGGGCAGGAGCCAGCTGCAGGGAAGGCTCCGCTCCCCTGCCGAGTAGGGGCAGGCAGAAACCCAAATTACACGGCCCCCCCAGCACGGCTTCGCCCCCCAGGAGGGGACGAGCTCCCCTGGGGGCTCACCGCACGGCCGTTGGTGGCGTGGGGGGGGGGGGGGAAGCGCCCGTCCTGCCGCCCCCGGGAGGATCCCGGCAGCCGAAGCAGCTCCGCAGCGCACGGAGGTGCCGCGGGGGCGACGCCAAGCGGCGAGCTGGCACGTGCCCGCCCCTCGCCCGGTGCCAGGGGGCCGCATCCTGCTGCGGGCGCGGTGCCAGCGCGGGGCCCAGCCCGGCGGAGCTGCTCTCGCAGGCACGCGCTGGCCCCGCGCGGGCCCTTAGCGGAAAGCTGGCGGGAGGGGGCCGGGAAGGCTGCCCGGGAGCCCAAGGCTGGCAGCAGCGAGCCGCAGGGGAAGGGGTGCAAAGCTGGGGGGCAGGGAGGTGCCACCACCCCCCCCCCGTCGCCTCCGCAGCCTGGGGGACACCTCGGGCAGGGGAGCGGGGGCCCTGGAGCGGCCCCGAGCCCCCAGCGCTCACCAGGAGCAGGCGAACGCTGCGCCGGGGACACTGGAGAGCGCGGCCCCGTGGGGCGAGGGCTCCTACAGCGGCCCCGGGGCGCCCAGCTCCTGCCACGGGGATGGGGCTGCCCCCAGAAAGCGAGGGGGGAGCAGGGCCAGAGCCACCCCCTCCCCTGGCCGGCTCCCGGCCCCAGGGTGCGGAAAGCAGGGGGTGGGGGGGGGGAGAGGCCGGGGAGGGGACGAGCACCGCTGCTGCTGCTGCTGCTGCTGCTGCTGCTGCTCGAGGGTTGGCTCTGTATTGGAGGCTGCCGCCGCGCCGCCGGGGCTAGGTGCGGGGCAGGCTGCACATCTCACAGTGGTCCGTGCCCGGCTGGTTCATGAAGGTGCAGTGCTGGCAGGCCCACATGGCCGCCGAGACGGCGTGCGTCGAGCCGCCCATGGCACCGTACTCGTGCAGTCCGGGGAGCTGGACGCCGACTGTGCCTGCAGGAGAAAGGACCCGGTCAGAGCAGGGGAGAGGGGCTGGGAGCAGCTCGGGGGCTGCCTTCACCCCCGAGGCTGGCACCGGGGGGCTGCTCCCAGGCGGGCGCAGGGCTCACCACCCCACGCTGAGCACCAAGGACCCCACACTAAGCCCAGCCCATGCCCTCAGCCCCACTCGGAGCAGCGCCCCGGCAGAGATGCTGGCCCACGGCCCCTTCCCACCACTCTCCGTGTGGCCAGGCAGCGCGGGCGGCACAGGATCAGCTTTCCTCGTGCCCGAGGCTCCGCAGGCAGCTGGAGCAGCACTGAGCCCTCACCGACCTGCTGAGCCCAGCCCCTGGCCCGACGGACGAGGGAGCGCGGCCCCGAGCCCCCCTCTTACTGCAGAGCTGCTCGATGGTGGCCCACTGCTCCGATTTCTTCCAGGTCTGCGCGAGCTCCTCGTTCTTGGTTCTCACGGCTTCCAGCAACAAGCTGATGCTGTCCTGGAAGCCACAAAAGGGGAAAATCAGCACCGGGCACTCCTCCGGCGATCAGATTGGAGCCAGGCAAGAGCCTCCCTGCCCTCCTCCACCACTCACACCAAGCCAGAGCTGCGAGGGAGCCGTCGCCCTTTCCTAAAAGGTCTCTGGAGATGCACGAGTGATGTTTGTTGGCAGGGAGTAAGATGCGAGATTTTCCTCTCTGCTCCCCCCAGCGTGCAGACATCCCCCTACAACCCGAATCCTTCGCTTCCCTCCGCTGGGGGGCTGCGGGCTGAGCCCAGTCCCCAGCAGGGTGAAAACTTTTCCAAACCAGCCGCCCCGGAGAGCTCCGTGCCCGGCCCCAGCCCCGCTCGCAGCCCCAGCCTGATCTCCAGCTGCCCAGGGTCAGCCCAGCTGCCCTGCACATGCTCGGTCCCCGGCGCCCACGAGGCCTCTGGCAAACACGCGGCCCGTTTCGCTGGCGCGCCGCTCCAAACGGGAAGGTTTGGAGGGTGCAGATGTGAACCGGGGGCCTGGGCAGGCGCCCAGCCGCCGGTGCCAGGCCAAGGGAGCAGAGCTGCACGGAGAGGAAGCTGCGGGCCTCGCAGAGATGTGGGGGCTCTGATCTCGTTACCGTTACAACAGGGATTTCTGATTCTGAGATTTTTTTTTTTTAAATTATGATTATTTTTTAAACGTTTCCAGCTCTCTGAGCCGCGGCCAAGTTGGCTCTGTCCAGCCTGTGACCGTGCGAGCAGCCGCCACCCCCTCGCTGCTCTGAGCGGTGCTCGGAGAGCTCTCGGGCCAGCCGGGGGCTTCGGTTTCACTTTTTAAACACTCTGCTGAAAGGTCACAGCCTGGAAGAACAGGCATCGGGCCAGCTGCACGTCCTGCGTGGCTGCAGGCACCCGGCCTGGGGCCGTGCCCGGGGCTGTGGCTGTGTCCTCAGAGCACTGAGGGACACCGAGGGACACGGAGGGCAGGGACGGCGGCGCTGACACGGCCGTTTCCTCCCATTACGTACCCGCAGAGGCATGACCTCGTTCGTGACCAGGAAGAGGAGCAGATGGAAATCAGAAATGATGTCTAGGAAAACGGAGGAAGTGTTCTGGGACAGGTACGTGGCCAAGCTGTGGAAGTCCTACGGAGACAGGAAAGTAATAAAAAAGTCACTTTCCCCCCACGTCATAACTGTTTTCCGATTCAGACCCACCAACAGACACTGCAACATTCCTCTTTTGAGCACCATCTGCAACGTGCAGACCATCCCCAAGTCACATCCCGGGCTGGCTGGCCGGGTTTCAGCTAAGAGCTTCCAAGGAAAGGACCTTCGGGTCCGTGCTGCCTCTCCGACCCAAGCACCGAACAACCCCAGCACACAAAGGGCTGACCCCAGCCCCAGGAAGCGCCGGGCAGAGGCTCTCAGCTCAACGCAAAGCCCAGTCCCCGAGATAAAAAAGAGGCGGATGGGGGCAAAGCAGCCCCTTCTTCCCCAGCCTCCTCCTCTCTGCTGTCGAACACGGGCCACCCCCAAACGAGGGCGATGAACAGCCGACCTCTCCCAGCCCGTCAGCGCCGCGACGGGCAGTGGCCCTCCTTCTGTGATTACTTTTGGAGGAAGTCTTTGACATCTTTGGCACAGGCTCTTAAGAGAAACTAGCTGTTGCTGCTTTAAAGCAACTCAGGCCTTCTGTGCGCTGGCAAAACCCCGCGCACGCCTCGGGCTGTCCGGCAGCTGCCTCTGCTCAACGCTGCGGGCCTCCTTCGGCAAAAGGTCGCTGCGTTTTCAGCAGCGGTGCAGGAAGGGAAGACAGCTCTGTCGGAGCTGCAGCAGCAGCCCCTTGTCCCGCTCCTGTCACCAGCGGGTCCTATCCTGTCCGTGGGGCTGGAGCCCAGCCGGATGGCCCCCTACACCTCCCCGGGTTATCTGGCAGAGCACAGGCAGGCCTGGAGCTCGTCACCGGGCAGGCGGGGAGCAGCGCGCCCAGCCCCTCATCTGCACGCAGCCGCTGCGCAGCGCAGGAAGGTGTTTGGCAAACGCCGGGGCTGAGGCATCGAGGGGTGATCTCAGGGCACGACTGCAGCTGTCCTTTTGGAGCCGTTAGGAAGGGAAAGGGGAACAGATGACGCCTCTGCGTGAGACGGCTTTGGCGTCAAGCGCTTACCTGAGTTTCTCCCAGCACATCGCGGTTCTCGATGGGAAATGGGTTTTGAGAAATAGAAAAAGTGTAGACTGGATCCTTGGGGAAAGTCGTGGTAATCTGAAAATCCAAGAAAGGACGATCAGAGCACTGACAGCAGGAGAGGCAAAAGGGACACGGGAAGAAAGGCTGCCGAGAGCTGGGAGCAGCCACGGCTCAGCCGGGAAGGCAATCACAGCACGGATCTTCTGACGGCTTTTAACATGTAAAGCAGTACTCCAACCAGCACAACCCCGGCTCCTGGCAGTCGCTTTTAATGGAGCTGAGGGAAATGCACCGAGCTCCAAACAGCACGAAATGGTGCTGCAGAGAGCGTCCCCTTTGCGAAGGTCCCGGGGACGCAGCAGCTCCCACCGCAGCTCTGCCCCGCGCCAGGGAGCCGCTGCTTGGGGTCACCCCGGGGGTCTCCATAGCACCTGGGGGGGGGGGGGCACAGCGTGGCCCCTGCCCTGACCGGGACGGGGAGCCAGGGCTGGGCTCTGCTCTGGGCTGGACTGGGTGCTCGGAGAGCAGCCCTGTGCTTCATTTAACAGGCTGTGCCCCTGCTCAGGGTGCACCGATCCTGCCTCCTGTCAGCACCCTGTGCCCAGCGCTTACACCACCTCGCGCCCTCCTTCCTCCAGAGGTGCCTGGGCGCAGCAGCCAGCGACTGACATTTACACCGGTCCTCATTCTGGGGGCTTCAAAGCTCTGCTGTCAGTCACTCTGCCCTGACAGAGGCTCTCTGTAGGCAGAAATACCTGCCAGTGCAGTATTAACTTGAATAATGCCTTTTTTTAAAAAAAAGAAAGACAAAACAAGATGCTTCAGAAATGCAGCTTTCCAGACTGCTCCTAACTGCATGTTCCGTCAATCTGTTTTCGTCTTAATTACACCCCGGGTAGCCCGGAAGCAGATGCCTTTACTACTTGAGCAATATACACGTTCCAGCGCTGCCGACTGGCACGGGGCGCTGGGGGGCCCCACACGGGCCCTTTGTCCTGAACCCGGCGTTTCCCTGAGCGAGGGGCACAGCGCCGTGCCAGCCCGAGGGCCGATAAGCGGCTCGCACACCGGGCACTTTGTGTGCTCGAAGCAAGGGCAAGAGGAAGCCTCTGGGCTGCCAGCTTCCCCGTGCCGCGGGGCAGCTGGACCAGACCAGTTGCTTCGGGAGGATTTAATCGTTATTGGCACCGCCTCCAGCTCCGGCAGTATCATCTGTCATCTGAATTATTTGCTTTCCTGCCTTCCACACACCGTAACAGTTCCCCTTCAAGCCAAAGGGCAGAGCCGTGCCGCAGTGCCTGGCAGGGCTTGCCCGCGGGCAGGCGGTGGCCCTGCTCCAGCCAAGCCCCGTGCTCTGTCTTGTCCTCCCTCCCCCAGGAAAAGGCATTTTTGGAGCACCAACCCGGTCTGCTGAGTCACTACAAGGAGCTGGATTCTTAATTGCTGCTAAGACAGACAATGGGAGCTTTCTAATGAGCTCCCCGTCAGGTGGTGCCCAGCACACGTATCCGTGGGGCTGGCTGCTTCCCCCGCCGTATGGCTCCGTGCCACCTCCGCTCGGCGATAAGACACCAGGCAGGGCCTTCCCAGGAAGCAAACGTGTGCCCTGGCACCGCCGCACGCTGCTCCCCCCCCCGCCCCCGGGAGCACTGCAATCACCCCGGGGCACACCGCCTCCCGCGCCTCTGTGCTAGGAATGCCTGCGCGCAGAGGCGAAAGAGGAGAGGAACAGAGCCCGTCCCACGAATCGGCTGCGGTGTGAATTCCAGAGGTGGGTTAGGATCCTCACTTTGCCCCGACCACCTCTGCTGGCTGCCATCGAAGTGCAACAACTACTTACATCTATGATCAGGTACTCGACTGGGAGCGGGCGAGCCAGCTGGGTGATCTCGTTGCCGAACTTGTCTATGTCCTGGAAGGAGAAGAGGATCGTTAACCCCTGGTGCAGAACGGTGTGAAACAGGAGGGACGCTGCCCTGGGACACTCGTGTTGGAGCTCGGGGATTTCTCCGCTCTGGCAGATTGCTCAGGGTGCAGGGAAGAACCCGCTGGCACGACACCGGGTGCTGGGGCCAGGGCAGAGCTGCCCAAATCCCCGCAGCTCCCCGAGGTTCGAGCCCTCTGCAGCTCTAAGCCACCCACCCGTTCCCTCGCGAGCCAAGGGAGTGTTTTGCGACAATCACAGCACCTTGGTCTTGTTTGCCTCTGTCATCACCACCAGAGAGATGGCCAGCATTATCTGAGCAGAGTAAAGGCCGCTTAAGACGCAGAGTTGTCTTAAAAGGGAGGGATAGCTCCACATCTGCGTTCTCAGCCAAGGCAAGCCCGACTTTGTGCAGGTCTGGCCACGAGTCCCTGCTCTGACCACTCGTTTCTGCTCAGGAACTGGAAACCCAGGCATTCCCTCATACGCAGACCTGAAGAGCCAGCATATCACAGCGCGTAAACTTGTTTTGCTTTGCCAGGCGAACTGAACATAAAGTTTAATTATGGAGAAAAATGGCCAGCATATGTTCATTAATCACAAAATGACAATTAGACGTGATTTATGTCAAACATGCCGAGTTCAAACACAGCTTCAGAAATAAATTCATAAGAAGTGACACTTTTCATTAAAGATTCTGTAAGAGGGGGTTGTATTTTCTCCCTAAATCATCACTTAACGTGCTATAAATCATTCATTGAGCCCCACGTAAATTACACGCCCATAATTCCCAATCAGAGACCCTACATAAAAGTTTGCATTGAGCGAGCGGAGTCCCAGCGGCCGGAGGCAGACCCGAGGCTGCTGCACACGGACACCCCGGCACCCCGACGCCTCGGGGGCTTTTGGGGAGCCCTGCGAGAGGCCGCGAGCTGCGGATTTGGGGCAGTGCTCCTCGGGCTGAGCCGGCGAGCCACGGAGCCGCGCGCTTTGGGACGAGCTGCCCGTGGCTGACAGCCCCCCCCCCGCGAGCCGTGTTTTTCCCCGTGAGCGCGCCACTCCCCCGCTACCAGCATCTCTCAGCTCCGCTGGTATTTGCGCGGCTCAAGCGTGCACTGCAGCAGCCAGCACCCCGCTCTCACGCCCCGCTCTCCCGGTGCACCCGGACAGACATCGCCCGAGCAGGCTCCGGCTCGCTGCCCTGCTCCAGGCAACAGCCCCCCTTCCGCGAGCCCCCTCCCCACCTCCACCCCGAGCACCCCCTGTCCCCAGGAACGGCTCCCTTTGTAAGAATCTACCTTCCAGTCTTTGAAGCTCCTTTTAAAAGCAATCCCGATAAGGATCTCTTCTCCTTGAACATGACAGGTTGTTGGCCCCGTGGTTATTTCAGCAACAAGCCTGGTGGCTTGTGGCCTCAGATCTCTCTGGCTCTGACAGGAGCAGCAGGAGACGTGGAGCCTTTTCAGAGAGATCACAGGGCCTGAAAGCTAACCTGCCTCTAGATCGCAGCGATACCGCAAGAGTCAGGAATCAAATCCAATCAAACCAAATCAGCTTCCCCAACACAATCCTGCCCCTGCAAGAAAGAACCTGCAACAACTCACACATAATTAGCCCATCTGGAATTCATTTTCAAATCTAATTAAGTTCTAATATGCAGAAACATTTTTCCAGCACCTGTTCTCTTTAATCTCCGCCTCTGGGGATTTCCATGTTAAATGCCTCCTTTTTAATGTCACGCTGCCGAGGCCTTCACGACATGCATGGCACAGTCAGCACCACGCTGGAACCTCGCTGCACCCGGGTCAGAGGACGTGTCCAGACCCTGCAGCTCCCCAGCCACAAACCGCCCCCCCCCGCCCACGCCGGCACTCTCCTGCAGCCCCCATGCACCGTTTTATTAGGCAATTACATTTTAGAAGCCCTAACAAATGTCAAACTGGGAGAATCGCTCGGAGGAAGACATCCTCATCCCGCACTTGGCCGCGGAGCATGAGGTGCTGTGCTGCCGAGGCCTCGCAGCCCCCGGCCCCCCCAGCCACAAACGTGCTCCGTGCGGCGTCGGCAGCCCCGAGCGGAGGGCAGGAAGCGGTTAACGGAGGCACAGCTATTTGGCACCTGGACAGAAATCAGGCAGCACGGCCCCCGGAGGATCTGGACAATGAATCATCCCGAAGACAGGAGCAAACTGCAGATTGCATCAGGCGCTGCGATGGGAGCCTTCGAAACCACTGTTCGGAGGCAGAAGCTGCAAAGCCGTGAGGTCAAGGAGAAAACGACGGGATCGGGCAGAGGTGGTCCTGGGGGGCTTCAGCATCTCCAAGAGGAGGGCGATGGCAGCCGGCACGGAGACGAGCAGCCCTGGCTCTGGGTGCTAAGGGAGCCCGGAGCCACCTTTCCCTCTGCTGCTGTCCGGGAGCTGCACCGGGCTCACCCTCACCCAGACAGGCAGCCGACGTACAGAAACAAAGCGACTTTTCCACGAGTAAGCAACAGGTCAGGGAGAGTTGAAGCCCTTCTCAGGAGACTCCCCGTGAGCTAATCGAGCATCCTCCTCCCCGGAGCAGCTGGGACGTTTAAGGCTAGGAAGGTTTTTCCAGCCCAGCACAAGCGCTGGGCCGAGGCCAGGCAGGGGAAGTCCGCTGCTGCTGGTGAGAGCTCCCTGCAGAAGTCTCCGCACAGCCCGGCTATCGAGTCCTGCCTGGGAAGAGGATTTCAAAGTGCAGGGGCAGAAGCAACGCGTGCCACGGGGGGGACAGCGTGGCTGAGAGCAGCTGGGGGTCCGTGTCCCAGCCGGTCTCTGCCCGGGCCAGACGGGAGCACATTTGTTCAAGAAGATGTCTCGTCGGACACAGGCTCAACTGTTGTAAAGCAAAATGCTCTTGCCGGACCCTGTGGGGGCAAAGGGCTCTTTCACAACACTGGTGCCATTGTGAAGGGTTCCTGTCTTACACCATCCCGAAGAAACGCTGGGGAATAGCGAGGCAGCTGTAAAATGCAACTCACTGCATGGATGTCATCTTCGTGTTTGCACTACTAAGCTGAGGTAAACAACTGCGGGAAGAGCCAAAGCCACCCAGTCCCCAAATCCGATTGTTGAGACGTTTCAAAGGGTCTGTAAAACACAGCAATCCTCCCCCCTGCGCTGCTTGGGCTGTGGGGAGCAGAGTTTGGCCCTGCTGCAGCCGTGGACCCGGCAGAGTGGGAGCTGGGAGCACGCGGGCAGCGTGCTGCTGGGCGCAAGCTGCCTGAGGGGAAGGCTCAGACCCGACTGAGGCACTGAGCAACCAATTTCAGCTCTGGATAATCATCCCTCAGTTTGGAAGTTACATTCTTAGCAAAATCGAAATCAACATGGCTGTTTTTTAGAAGCAGGTAGACGAAGGAGGTAACTGCTCAAGGGCAGAAGGCACAGAAAACGTCCGTGTGTCACATTCAGCTGGGCTCTCCCTCACCCAGCTGGGGAACAAGGTGAAGTGGTCACTGCAACATCGTCGTCTTCGCCTGCAAGCAGAGGGCTGCCCCAGCTTCTGCGCCTGTGTCTTGACAACAGCGACTCCTTTGTGAGTCTCCTCGCGCTGAGCTCGCCCGGCAGCACGTGCTGCTTGTGCAACGTTCAGACTGGGAACAGCGCTGCACCGTGACGCTTCGCAGACAACCTGGGAGGCGAGGGGGATGTTTTCTTCCTTCTGGCTAATCTTACCTGGAGAGGCATCTCAGAGGGAAGCAACTTGTACTCGCGGCCCCCAAAGCCCTCGACTTTCACGCTAGAGCAGAGCTCCAGCCTTCACAAGCCAGGAAAGCAAAGGCTGCGTGCAGAAAGCACACGCTGCCAGTTCCACTGGGGTGGTGCCTCCGAGCAGCAGGGCTAGTGGCCAACGTAAAGAGAATGGTAAAGACATACAGAAATCACAAGGCTAGAGGCTCAGGAAAAATGCCTCATCCTGGCAGGACAAAGCTGGTGCCATCAGTTTTCCCGTTTCCATGGGAGAAAAGCCCACCTCTGCTACCACGCCGCCGAGTCACGTTCAGCAGGAACGGCTGCAGCCCCGGGGTCGTGGAAGCCCCCGCTTCCACTCCGCAAACAGAAAGTGGTGCAAAACATGCAAGAATGGCTTTCTGCCTGAAGATCGATGTCCTTCTCTTTCCAGGCAGCCGTGTGCGTGCACTGAAGTGGGTCCTCACCCCCTTCCCGCGCCCGCAGCATTACCCATCGGGGTGCGTTTCCTAGCACTCATTGCTCGAGTAACACCACCTACTGCAAGCGGAGGCACGAGACATCTCTGAGCAGCGTGACCGAGGCACTGTTGTTAGCGTGCACTTCACTGTACAGACATCAGCACCTCTGCTATCTGCAGGAGTGGAGGTGAATCTACTCCCTTACCCTGCTGTACACGAGTTCAATAGATTTTTCTTCTTGCATCTGGATGCAAAGTTGTTCTATAAATACATCCGTGCTAGACCAGCGCTGACCTTCTGGTTTGCATCCAATTACAATAAATTTGTACAGCCCCTTTCATCCTAAAAGGCTTTTCAAATGAATACTTGCACGTTACATAGAAATGTATCTGTGGATTTTTCTCTCTACCAGCGGTAGCTTCTCAGCCCGAGACAAAACGCAGCAACTAAGCAAAAGCGCAGCTTTCTGCCCAAAGCCAGATGTGGGGAGACAGCACAGGGGGGAACCCCCACATCAAGGACTGGGGAGAAAGCTGCTCAGCTCCTGCAGTTTTGACAGAGAAAAGGGAAGAAAGGTGCTGCACCACGAACCAGATCTCCGTAACCACGCGGCCAAGCACTGGACTCGGGCTCCTCGTCCTGTATTTAACCAGTGCTTTGACACCATCGCTGTCACCAACCCAGTAACTATGAGGTAGTGTCTCTGACCTCAAGCCTTGTACATTTAATGAGACCCCAAAGGTTTTCAAAGCCAGGAGTGACTAAGCTTTCCATTGATTTAAGAACATTCCAAAAAAAAAAATAAGAGATCCTACAGCCAAACACGTTTAAGGCTGGAGGACAATCCCACCCGCCAGAGCAGTCCTCAGGCCTTCCTCGAGCACATCATGAAAGAGGCAATTACGGAGAGCAGTTATAAAACACATGAAATAAGCTGCAGCCCGACCCAGTGAATCAGTGGTTCATGGAAATTTCCAGAGAAGGCTGGAGCCATCAGTTAGCGTTTTGTTTATCTCCCTGCTTCAGATTACGAATCGGAGGGAAGACCTTGCGGGAACACCCACCGGCTTCCTGCTGCTCCCAACACCCGGGGTGGCCCACATGTGGGACCCAGACCTACGGGACCTCCTGCGGGGCTGCACCCCGATGTGGCACGGCGCGGGCTCCTGCGGAGCGGGACCACGGCACGCCAGGAGGTGAAGTCATCTCCGTGCTCGAGGCCAACCATTGCACAACCGAGCTCCGCTGTATCTCAAACGGACCTGGCTTATCAGCTCCTAATAGCAAGCTGTCTGCGTGCTAAGGGAAAAGGTGAGGATTTTAGCTGCTTTTCCCCAGAGTACAGATTGCTCTCAAACGCTGAATTTAGCCAAAAGGTCTCCCTCGTTTTCAGGTGGAGTTAAAACAACCCAACAGCACAGCATCGAGGGGTACAGGGGGTAGAGTGTCATGGGCTAATTCACCCAGGCTGGCATTTATCAGTCTCGGGTTCGGGCAGTGCAAGAGCATCCTGACAAGCTCCTTTTCTGTTGCTGGCGTACAGCGTGCTCGTTTCAGTTGTCTCGAACAATGGTAGCTCTGCATATCCTGTACTCCTCAGCAGACAGCTTTAATACAGATGGCAGGAGTGCTGCAGGCTGAGCAGGCTTTGAATATCAGACACAGACAAGAATGAGATAACTAACTGGGGTGATGGATGGCTAATTAGCTGGCAAGCAGTGCCATTAATTAATTCCCCTGTCCTTGCTCACAGGGCACCAACATACACAAGTTTGAGAAGCGGTGCCATTAGCCTCCACAGAGATCCTGTCCCCAAGTTTCTAACTCAGCCCCGCAGATACTGGAGGTCTGAAGATCTGCAGAAGCAACTGCCAAGTGAATAATGACAGTCCATTCATCACGAAAACTGTACTGAGAACTGCAGCAGGCCAGATACCAGCAGGGCTCTAGCATGACACTTCAATAAGAGCGTTCTGGATCCACGCTGGATGCAGGTATCCCTCCCTGCTCCTCGGGACCACTTCTTGGAGTTTGTGGTCTGACTCGAGCACAAGACCCGGGCGCAGGCAGGAGCCCCAGTGCTAGGGAGGAATACCAGGGACGCCCTCCTGCCCTGCCACTGCTCTGAAAGCCTTCGAACCCTCCTTTTGTTGCAGAGAAGCACGCACAAGGCTCTCTCTCCTCTTGCTGCATGAGCTACACTAACTTTTGTTGCATCTGTTATCCAGTCGGTGCCTGTCAGCGTGTCACACACAAGCAAATCCCCAGCACTGCATAACGAACCCGCTGCTTTCACTGCGCCGTTTGTGCTAGCGCACATCACACAACTGTGGAGGAAGGTGAACTCAGCTGGGGATTAAAATCAACAGAGAGCCATGGCAGATTCAGGCAACAAATACAGAAGAGGTGAATTCAGAGCACTTGCTGTGGGCTCTCAGTGGATCGCTGCAGACCTTATTTAGAAGCTGGATAGCCAATGGCCACTGCAGCACTGGAAACCCTAACAGCACTTTTACGAGGGGGAAATGGAGCTTATGCAATTACTTTGCAGACATGTGGCGAACGGTTACTACTGAAAATAGTTCAGACCTCAAAGACATCCTTTCCTGAGCTGGCCACGCCGATTTCCAGGCACGCAGCAGAGCTGTTTTCGCAGCTCCCCCACCCACAAGCACGCAGTGCTTACCTTATAGAACACATCAGGCACATACTGCTCGCTGCTGGACTCCTTAGCGTAGCCCAGCTCCGGTGCATCTCGGCAGGGCAGCAGACACTCATCCCGAACCAGCGCCATGCACTGGTTGGAGACCTGGTACCCCTCGAAGTGAACCTGGTTGTCAGGACCACCTGCAAGAGAAGAGCCCGGGTCAGAGCTACACAGGAGAGAGATTCACCTGGCGTAGCTCAGAGAGGCACGGCCCAAAGGGCACTGTAAGACACAGAGGTCCTTCCAGCAGTGAAGAATGGTGAGAAGACAGCGCCTGTGCCGCTGCACAGGGAGCATTTCTAGTCAAGAGTCCCCCTCCAAGGTCTCCATTTAGTTAGCAACGTGCACTTCTCAGCACTATTTTCACACCTAGCCTAACGGGACAGAGTCCTGGAGTGACAGCGAGAGCACTTTGCCAGGAGCTTAAACGAAGCCAAGCTGCCCTTTTGGAAGGCTCCCGACAGCGTCCACCCCAGCACCCCACAGGTATCCTCTCTCTTCCAAAACATAAACCAGGCACAAATCTCCTGCAAGCCTGTTTTATTTCCAGTGTACCGCGAGCTGCGGATTCAGGGTTTGTCACCTAGTAATGTCAGGCATAAGAAGAAAAAGTGTTTTCTCAGCCCATAATGGATGGCTCGGTGGAAATCTGACATGGAAAGTGGAAATTAAGACCCTGGCTCACTGATAGATCACATGTTTGGCGCTTTAATTTGGATAATGTAAGCAACATCGGGTCGTATGTCATTAGAATACAACTGGAAAGAGAAGATACAGACAGATGGTAGGAAAACATTACTATTTCCAAACCTAGGAATTCAGGAGGGGAGAGGAATTAATCCATGTAGAGGATTTAAAGGCAAAGTTGATGCAAACTATCCAATTATATTTATACTGCACAAAAGGAAGGAATCAAGTGTTTAAATAGAAACCTGATGGGCTGATATAACAGAAGAGAATGAAATTATCTGGAACAGAAAAGAGGAAATATTCGTTTTCTTCCCTTTGATCTCTAACCTCAATCACTCACTGCTCCAGAACAAACACTCCTAGAAATTAAACATAGACCAAGACATGGGGGAAGGCCTAAACAAAGCTAGCCATCATTTTCTCAGTAAAACACCCTTGTTTAAAATTTAAAAAAAATAAAATTAAATTAAAAAGAGTGAGCGAGACGTACATTTATTTATAATGAAAGATTGATGTGTTTAGCACTCTGGAATGCAGGGGCAGCTGTCTGATTGCACGAGCCTGTTAACTGAAAGAGAGCGTTTTCGCTGAAAAACGCTCCAAGAACACTTACAAAACCTGGGCTCAGAAAGGCAACACAATATCACACTTTCAGTTTTTATATTGGATGCTATTTGGAAGTCATGTTTTTTTTTTTTTTTTTCATTGTGCTAAATAGACCCAGAACCCAGCGTATCTGCTCCAGGGAAATTTTAAATGAATACACGTGTCATCCCATGAAGAACAGCAGATTGAACTCCTAATGCTACAACTCTCCCAGCATGTGCCAGCATCGCCCCTCGCGGCCCAGGCAGCACAAACTATTCCACAGTGCCTCTGGAGACTTGCTGTGAAAATGGCTAAAATCAGAGGTGACAAAGCAAAGCATTGTGCAGGCTTCTCTGTTTTATTCAGGCAAACAAAAAAGGCTTCCATGCACGGCAGAGCAGAGGATCCTCCGTGAGGGTTTCCCTGACAGCAGCACAAGGGAGATAAAGGACCCTCCTTTATGCTGAACCAGCCAGAGTAACTTTCAGGATCTGGATCGCCGTGGTTCTGCGCTGCCACTTTTAGGAAACAGAATTTGGAACTTAAAGATTTGAAACAGAAAAGCAAACTACAGCTATTCCCCTGGCTGCAGGCAAAAAATACTTTCTGTATCAGAGAGGTGGGTGCTCCAGGTACGAGCATCAACTAAATTTCCTGCAGGGGACAGGGTAAATAGTTGAAGAGGAGACTTCACAAGGAACAGAACAAAAAAAAAGTATTTTACTTGATGGAACAAGGCAAAACCCTCATTAAATAGGACAGATGGGGACCAGGACGTTCAACTTCCTCTAGCAGAGCTGCGTATTCTCCTTCTATTAACAAAAGATAATTCGAGTGTAATCAAGAGACCCGGGCAAGCTGAGGCCAGTTTATACCTGTAGCCACAACTGTGACAAACTTGGATCCAAAATGACCATCTGGAGAAAGGCGACAGATGTTGGGCTGCTGGTTCTGAAAGTTTCCAGCTGTGATGCACTCTTCTGCACTCAGATAATACGTGTCCTGAGGGAAGAGCAGAAATGTCAATAGAAAGGACAACACGATGTAGCCGAGACCTATTTCCCTGGTCTGCGGCCAAAGAAAACTACCAACACCCCAGTAAAACATCCTTTCGTAGAAAGCTGCTGCAGAGACCGGGAAAAGAATGTGACTTATCAGTCCTCCAGCCCCGAGCGTGGCTTTCGCCAGAAGGACTGTCCCGCTTTCAGTTCCACCCACCTTCACACACTCGCTTTGTTACAGGGTTTCGTCTTCTAAAGGGACGCCACCAAGTTTAGAACTACAGGAAACTGCGAGGAGGTCAAAGCCTGAGCACCCAAACCACGCACCTTGCAAAACCCAGCCCACAGGAACATCCTCTTACTGAATCACTTTTGCTCGCTGAATTTGCATCTCACACAAACCCATTCTCTCCACTCCACTAACTTTTCTTAAAACATGAGCACAATTTTCTTAAAAGCAGAGAGGGTGAAGGGCTGCAGGCAGCTCTGCCTGCTATCCAAACAGCTTCAAGCCCCCTAACAGTGCTCTTGGAGCTCCAGCTCCTTTTCCTTCGACAGCTTCTAAAATTCACGTTTCACAAAAATTCCGGTCCCAGTGTCACCTCCAGCCCTGTGCTGCCCTGGCTCGCTCAGCGCCCCGTTTGGCAGAATCAGCATTTAGGTGATTACACAAACCCTCAGTATCAGCAGCAGCAACTGGGGACACACTTGAGTCTCACCTTGTTCCTGCTGTATCGAACAGTCCCTTTCCGTGTGTCTTCAGAGACCAGATCAGTAAATATCCAGCCAACCTATAAAGCAGTGTTATGGAGAAAGTTGCTTTAAGAAAAAAAAAAAAAAAAGAAAAAAAAAAAAAAGAAAAACCCCAAACCCACAGAAGAGAGCTTATACATTTTCTCCTAGCAGGACAAGATGTTCTTGGCTCCTCGCACAGCCCTGCGAGGGCCTGCTGCATGCTGCCTGAAGGAAATGGCTCTCCCAGCTGTGCCGGGCTCATTTGAATACGATTTCCAGGAGCAGCATGCCAGCTGGCCGGCCGGGGGCACCTGCAGCTTTATGTTTCACTATGGAATATTTTTTCATGGAAAGATCTGGAGGCTGCAAGAGGCCTCTCAGCCGCTACTCCTCCCACCCACAGCAAAAAGCATTTCCTATTGAGCATTCAGAGCAAAGCGGCATCCGAAGCGCCAGCAGATGACAAAGCACCTCACATGATCTCATTTTGAAGCTCGCAGTCACTAGCTAAGATAAAGCTCGTGTGCTCCCACTGGAGTATGATTCATTCCAAATCAGTCTGCTCCGTTCCAAAAAACACATTCCTGCTTTTTGCATTGTTTGCACATATGAGCAGAGATGTGTACACACACATACACACACACCGCTGCATGAACCCTTCTCCACACACGTGCTAAAAACAGCTCTCATCAGCCTCCTCGTGACCAGCTCCCGGAGCATTAACCCTTCAGAGGGAGAACTGCTGATTCAGGTTCCTCGTGGAGCCCAGAAAGACAAAAATCTGCAACCAGCAGTCAGCTGCACGTTAAATCACTCTGATGAAAAATGTCTGATGTGAGAAGCAAAGGGAAAGCGTGGAAATAAATAACACACACAGAAGCTTTGCTCCAGACACTGGCAAAGGGCTGAAGATCTTATCTTCGGAGAACAAAAGATCTCACCACAGATGTTTATAGTCTACTGTACCAAGTCTTTTCTGATTTGTGTTTTCTCTAGCAAGTCAATTCTTGTTTGTGTTCGTCTCATTCCTGGCATTCACATGATACCAGAAGATTTCCCAAACCAGAAAACATCAGTACAGGTTTGAGAGACGTCAGCAAACCGAGATCCCAGTGCCCATACATCCTGATTGGGCTACTGACAGGCTGCGGGCACAAGGAGAACGGAGGAATGAAGCTCAGCTGCTGGGGGACCTGCACCTCTAATCGAGGTACAAATCACTCCCCACCGCCTGCCTGAGCAGCAACACGAGGCGGGACCCACAGATGGGAATAAAAATCAAGCAGGAGCCTCTGCTCCTGGAAGTGGAGCACAGATTCTGTCAAAAGGAAGAACAAACTCAGAAGGCAACTTCAGCTACATCTGTGCCCAATTAGCACTCCCTGGGAAGATGCTACCAGGAATGGCTCCTATCAGAGGAGAAATAAAGGGAAAATTGTGTTTCTATTTCTTTGCTATTCCCTTTGATGTCATTCATGACAGAGGACTGCTGACTGCAGCTGAACAGCTCTGCTGTATGCTCATGCTCAGTAAAATGCTCTTTTATTTTTTTTAATACCCGAAAGCATACGAGCTACTGACACTTATGCTAGATTTCAAATGTGCCCAAACGATCTCGAATAACCCTGTGGAGCTGAAGAGAACTGCCAGTGACTTTCTTCATATGCAAAAACGTGTGACACCCAACAGCATCCTAACCTTTCTCAGTCCAAGCTTGGCAGCAATCTCATCCACAACCTCTGCTTTTGGATCTTCCAGGATCTCCAGGCTGTTCTGTGTACCAATCTGCAGAAAAAAAAATAAAATCTTGCTAGTAAAACAGAACAGGAAAAGCCACAGCACCCTTAGCCATCATCAGGAGTGAGGCAGAGGATGGAAGCAGGGTTACGGGTTTTCCCTTCAGCACTAGCACTGACTTTCACCCCAGAGACCTCCTTTATTCACAGACCCATCCTGCAGGAGCTCTTCAGGTAAGTCTGCAAACGGTGCTGGGGTTTATGAATGAAAGACCCTTGCTCAGCACTTACAAACAGGCTAGCGCTGTTTCTGAGCACTTTGGAAAAGGCGAGAGATTATATAATGTTCCAAAGCTCTGTTCAACCTGCCAGCTCTGTACTCCTGCTTCGTTTGTTTGAGTCTTTGAGCCGCACCGAGGCAGAAGTCCAGTGAATCCGAGAGCCCACACCCAGGCCTTCCCCCCACGTTCTGGAAAACACGACTCCATCTGGGTGCGTTTCAGAGGCAAGCTTTCTCGTGTGGGGAGATGCTCTGCCAAGAAGCACAGCAGAGACTGCTTGCCAGGAGAGCAAAAGCTTCCTTGCTTTTACTGTGCGCAACGAAAACATACAAACTTCCAAAGCACGGGCTTAACAGAGATACTGAAACACAGAGGGCATGGCTGTGCTGATATTTGAAATAAATGGAAGAGTCTATAAAAGGTTTGCAGTTCTGCTCTCAAAGACACAGTCCTGAGGATCCATGTATTGTTTCTACGGACAAATTTTTGCGATTTACTCTAGCAACCTTGCAGAAACCAAGAGGAAGGAAACATAATCCACAGAATCCCCCCCACCACAATACATTCACATACCGAGGGTCTGCACTTCCTAAAGTGACTCTGCTCAGCAGAGAAGCCAATAGGCAAACTCAGACTCAAACCAAGCCCTGAGTTATGGGCAGAGCAGCTTTTCACGTTTCCCAGCTCCATTTTCAGCTCCGTAACTCTGAGTTCAGCTTTTGGGCTTGCTGCGAGGCCAGGCACCAGGGGACCAGCTCTCGCTGGAGCCCACGGGATGGGCTTGGCGGAGCCTGAGCGCGGCGCCGCGCGGTGCCTTGCACCATCTAGCGGGGACTCGCGGCCGCTCCTGCCCGCCCCGGAGCCGGGAGCAGACGGCTCTGAGGTCTCCAATCCTATCCTCCACCCCTCAATCAAGGTGGCAGACTTTATTTGTCTAATTAAGCCGCTTTAAGTATTCCCGGACAGCTGATAAGAAATCAAAGCAAGGGCCAACAATTTTTTTTTTTCCTATTGTAGAATTTGTTTTAAGGACTGTTCTGTACCATAACCTTGGAAACCCAGTAATCAAGGAAAACATAACAAGTGAAACCCACTGTTTTCAAGTCTCCCGAGCTTTAAATCATCTGACCACAGAGTAACGTAAAAGAAAATATAAGAGTAATAAAAAGCTAATCCGGGTTTTAAAACTCTTTCAGAGGCAATAACCAACAGTGACGACAGCGCACAGCAAGACGTAAATCACAACATCTTTTTCATGGGACTGTTTTCCTTACGGAGCTGCAGTTGGAAATAACTCAAGAGGTTTCCCAAACAGAAAAGTGTTTCTGTGTTCCCTGGTTATGAGTCGACAGTGAGGCCGGGGCACACGGCTTGTATTACCTGCGGGGGTTCGTAGATGGCAGCAACCTCCGCCCGGATCCCCAGAGGGATGTCTTTGTGCTCTGTGTACCGGCCATACAAATACCCAAGATGTTGGTTTCCTGTCTTCCTCCAGAAGTCTAGGAAGCGATCTGCAATTGTGTGGTTCTCAAACATGATGTTGTCAACATGCCTGTATTTCTGTTTGACAAAGTTCAAGCGTCAGGCCATCCTCAACTAGGTCGGGTTCCTTTGCCTACCACCAAACCCTTCCCCCAAGGCCCCCAGCAGCACAGGATGCTCGCCACCCCTCACAGCTGAACCCTGCCACCGCAGGAGCAGGGAACGCTGGCTCCCTCCCTGTCCCGCACCACTCTGCTTCAGCTTCCCCGTCCAGCACCACCCCCTGCCCAACATGCAGAACTCAGCGCAGGCTGGGCTGTGGGGAAGCGCTGCGCATCCCCAGAACCCCCTGAGCTTGGCATCTTTACTAGGGCCCTTATCCCACGAGCTTTTGCAGCTAGAAGGGACAGGGAAATTTGAGAGGAAACAAGAAGAAACAGCGGGTGGGCCTTTGGATCCCATGAGGAAAGAGAGTGGAGGTTCTTTGCTAGTGGTGCCAGCTCAGATGTCCTTCCCATTAAGAGGAAACTGCTGAACCAGATAGATTCTGGAGTCCTTTTCTGCAAGGACTGAAGACCTTAACAGCCATTTCCCCAACAACTGCCAATACGCAAAGGCTTCCCGCTCCAAGTTGGCTGTTCTTGAAGTCATCTCTCCAAAAATTAAAGTCAAGACTCTTCCCAGCTTTGAGCTCAAGGGCCCCTGCGAGCACTGTCTCACCTGTCTATTGAGAGTGATGGCACTCGGCTGACACTTCGTACAAATGCCTTCTGGCCAAGGAGGGTGCCCTTCACAGCCCGATTTGATCTTGCAGCTGATGTTTTCCAGGGCAACAAATTTCCCCCTGCAAGAAGGAAAAGAGAAGGCTGCTGTTACTATGGTAAATGCTTCTGGGTCTCAAAAAAAGAAAAAGAGGCTAGTGGCCAGAAAAATCATTGAGGAAGCAGGGCAGAGGAGACACAGTGACACCGATGCTTTGCGTCTTTAGAGGATCTCAGAGTGCCCCTGCAAACTCCTTGGGGATGCAGGAATTCTGCAAGTCCCCAGGTAACCTCTGCTGCCCACTTAGTGAGGCAGGTCAAGAGGCCGACACGTGCTCCCCAGCCCACCTCCTAATCAGGTACTCAAGCAAGAAGACAAAGAAAACTCATGGGATCCAGCTTAAATAATTGATGCAGCGCATGGCAAGTAATAGATTATATCGCTAGGGCAAATTAAAGCTCCTTTCATGTGCACAAAGCTTCCTGTAAAGGGAAGTTCCTTTCAAATCAAAGTATTATGGGCTTGAGCTACATCTCACGAAAACATTAAAAAATTCCCAACAGCATTTAGGAATGGGAGGGAGAAGGTTACATCCCCACATAATTTATTTAAAGGAGCTGCATTTCAGAAAAGGGTGGGTTCACCAGTATCACCAAAGGAGACTTCAGATCCTTCACAGAACACGTGTGCCACATTGAGGCGTCAGAGGCTGAAACAAATACTTGTTTCTGTGCCTCCTCTTTGTTCAGTGCTTCACCACAGCATCCTCAACCCCATTAAGAGGCAGGGATGCCTTCTTTTCCCATTAGGAGGTGGTGATCCATGGCACCACAAGAAAGGGTTTCTGAGAGCACGTGGAGCATGGTACAGAACAGAATCAGGCCCTGAGGAACGTTAGGCTCGTCCTGCTGCCCTACTCGTATTTGAAGATATGAAAAGTGGTTGGTGAATAAAAGCTGCCCAGCTCCAGCAGTCTCAATGCCTCTCCACAAGGTTGAGACCCAGGCTTGGAGCTTGGTGTAATTAGGGAACCTCTTACCTTCCATCTGGCCTTCCCTCCCCATCTGTAGTGTTCCTGGAAACAATTAGTTTGCCACACACACAAGAAAAATTCACAACCAAAAAACTTATTTAAAAAAAGAAAAAAAAAAAAGTGTTTTCTCTTCAGTTTGACATTCATAAGCTGCGTCCAACATTACTCCAGTGAGAACTGTGTGGGATTTATTTTTTTAAAAAACAAACAAAAAAACCCCTACAACTAGATTCCCTTAAACACTGAGATTTTCTTACTTGTCTGCCCCTCCGGTCAGCTTCCTGATGTAGGCATGGAACGACATATGCTTCACAGGAGGTTCCAGATGGTTTAAATAATCCTCATCAAAAGGCTGCCAAAAACACCACACAAAGAAAAGCCAGGTCAGACACCTGTCTGATAATACATTGATCGCTAAACAAATGGATGTTCTAGATTCAACCCCACCGGCTCTCAATGTGGAAACAATCAAGAAAATTTAGGCTCTTTTTCAAGGCAGCTACTACTGTGACAGGAACAGTGGGACTTTACAACAGCGAGTTTTATTATCGCCTCCTACTTCTGTAACAGATTGGCTCCACAAATCAGAGTGAGCCTCAAAGGCAAAACGTTTTTTCCTTTCAATATGTAACAACAAACAAAAAGCCCAGCTGCTCAAATAAGGCCAAAGAACTTCCAGAGCACACGGCAGGGAAGCAGGGGAACAGCCATCCTGACTCGCAGAGGCTTTTCAGGGATCACTGCTTCATGCCATAAATTACACAGCTTAGCACGTTTGTAGGCGTCGCTGAAGCTGCCTTCAGTCTGAATAATGTGTGGTTAAACTGGGAAGTGCTGGGCTGCGTGAAGAGAGGGGCTGAAACAAGAAGACCCAGGCAAGAGCGAAGAGGGAGGAAAACTGGAGCTCTGCTAAAGCACCTTCTGTTAAAACCATTACTGCAGAAAAACAGAGCGTTAACCAGGACAGACCCAGGGTCACGAAGGCCTGGAGCTTCAGCTGTCCTGGATGTGAGCCGGCACCTTTGCCTGCACACGGCAGGACTCTGACTCGGAGCTGCCACCTCCGTGTGGGCAGCGCCATGAGGAAAAGCGTTCAGACTGAGAGCTTCGGGTGACACGCTCCCGCACGCCTTTCTGGGGGACCTTCTCGGGGCTCTTACCTCTAGCGGTACACAATGCACGCATTTACCCAGGGGGCCATGGCGACACCTACGCAAAGAGAAACAGAATTAGCACAAGTCTCATCTGAGAACGGAAAAGTTAGTCTGCGTGACCTCTACAGTTTAACAGTTTTGGCGTAGAAGCTCTGCAAAATCACATTACCCTGGACAACCCCCCCACCTATTAGGGGACATTACAGAGCGGTCATCACAAAATAATTTCGTGCAAGGAGACAGCAATAGCTTGAGTTTAAATGTGAGAGTCCCAGGTCAAGATCAAACCCTCCCGAGGTCTGTGCCACTGGCAAACAACTCTGCTCTGAACAGCCACGTGAACCAAGGGCAGATCACAGCTTCTCAAGTTTTACAACCCCACGTTGAGGTTGTATTTCAATTCAAAGCATTTTAAAGGCGTGTCACAGGGCCGGCCTGTGTAAATTCAGCAAAAAGGCAACCAAAACATTCATCCTTTATCAGTCACTGAGGATGGTCTGGAACAAACAGGGGAGCATGTGCTTATCGGACAGATAAAGACCTGCTGGGTGAAGTTATAAAACAGCGGGGAAAACATCTCCTCCTGAGGCAATCAATTTAAAACCAAAAAAAAAACAAACCAAACAGCCACCATGAAACCGTGCACCTCTGCCCCAGCGCTAGGAACAGGTCAGTGCTGGTTTTCCAAAGAAGGCCTCTAGAGAGCAGTATGGATGTTGGCTCTTCTGAAGACGAAATGGATGGGATCCAGTTGCAGCGTTGCTTTTAACAAAGTACTGTGGCAGATAATGTACATAAAGGACCACTAAAGGCTGCTAATGCACTGCGCCGAACGCCAGCATCCCTTCACGTTTAGATTGATATGCACTCACAAATACAGGAACAAGCCCAGACACACACTTTTTATCATAAATATCCGCCACTGGGCTTTGGCTCCCTGCTAAGAACAATACCTTCACTTATTCTTTTGAAAAATGTGGTCAAGTTAAAGACGATGTTTTTGCCACGGAGTGGTGGGTTTCGCCTTTATTGTTTCAATAACGTGACGTTTCCCTCATTTATCATCAGCCTGAAAAGGTTAGATAGGATTTTCCCCGTAAAGGCCACGTCCCTCCAAACTTCCTTGCTGCTGCAGCACCAAAGATAAACCATATGGAAGACGACACAATGGGGAAGGGTGAGCTCTTCTGTCCTAGAAAGAATTCCTGGTTGCCTTTAAAATTTTTACGCAAGCCCTTTCAGGAGCTACTTTGCAGAGGGGCCTAGCCCCAAGCCAACAACCAGCACAGCCGTCAGGCCAGGAGCCAACTGGGACGTTGTTAACAATGAGCCACAAAAAGCAACCATCCAGACAGAGGACATTTTAGCAGCATCAGTGCAGATTTATGGGGGTATTAAGTCACCATTGTATTATTGCTTGCACAAAAATACAAGCTGCTTTGTTTATCTAAGCCTCTCGCAGCGAAGTTTTGGCAAAGTTAAACTTTGCTGCGTTTCTGCGAGCAAAATGGACTCCCCGGTTTCACGGAAAGGTTAAGAAAGGCACGTGATGGAAAGGAAGCCAAAAACCAAGCGGAGGCAGGGACCCGAGTCCAAATTCCACATCTCTGACACTGGATGAGGCTTCCACTCATTCCCCTCACTTCTTTAGTTTTTCCTTTATAGGGAGTGGCTGGGTCTGAAGACACAGAAGGGCCCCCACTCGGGACACCCTTGGCGACGTGCCTCACGCACAGCTCAGCGCTGCGCGGGGCCGCGTCGGCTGCCCCAGCAGGGAGAGGTGCAGGGCAGCCGGGGAAGGCACGAGAGCTCCGAGCCCTGCTCTGGCAGAGGAGCTGCCGGCGATTCACAAACCAAACCCAGCCTCGATGCTTTACCACCTCTCATGCGAGGCGGGGACCTGGCCCTGCTGCTCCACACGCCTGTCACCTCGGGACCAGCTAGCGGGGAGCCGCATGTTGGGACCAGATGGGACAGAAGCTACCAGGGCCTTGCGAAGCAGCGTGCCACACACACAGCACGAGCCAGCACTTCCCCACGGCACCAGCTGCCAGGACATCCCGGGGAAGAATTCAAAGTATTCCTTTTAATCTGGAGCTCCAAATGTTTCAAGAGCACAAAATACACGATCGCAAGTCCCCTAACAGGGGCCACCTTGATCAAAACAATAGATGCTCTGAATGAGTCCTTCCTGGCAAAGACCCTGGAATTTCGGTATCTGCTTCCTTCCTCAGCTCGCCAGAGCCTCAGTTTAACCTTGCAGGACAATGGCGAGAGCTGTTTTCCCTTGTGAACGTTTCAAAGGCAGCGAGGGATAAAGCAATGGCTCGGGAGGCAGTTCCCAGAGCGCGCTTCCTGGCGAGATGTCACCGCCTGGGGAGGCGCAGACGCGCCGGCAGAAAAACAGCCCGCAGTACTTACAGCTGCTGGTCTCGATTTCGGTAAATCTTCCCGTCCTGTTTGATCAGATACTGGTCGATGTCATCTTCCACCACCTGGGGGGCCCCCACAGGCCGCAGGCTTTGCGAGACAGAGGTGTCCATGGTCTCTGAGGAAGAGCCCGCTGGGCTCGAGGGGTAGAGAAACAGCATATCGCCATGCCTGTGGGTGCGCAAGAACAACACGCGGCCGTCAGCTGAGCACAAGCCTTGCCTCCAGCCAGGCTGGGGTGGGAACCCAGGCGAGAAGCCACGCGCTGTGCTCTGGCAGCTGGAAAGGCTCGCGCTCCGTCCTCTCCACCATCCCCTTTCACCAGGGACTGAGCTACGCCAGATCTTCACCCTGACCACCTGAAGGAATCGGCTCCTTTGCGCTACGCAGCGCAGGAAACGCTGTGTGCTTGGCTTGCTGCACGTTACAAACCACATCCGTGTCCACGCGTGCCCTCAGCGCCTGCTTCTGGGCAGCAAACCCCCCGAACCATGGAGCAGTGCGTGATTTATCGCGGGCTGCAGGCTAGCAAATGGGGCTCTCCTAAGCCCTTCCACTAGCTACCTCTTTCTCCCGCTTCAGGCATTTGCACAACGACAACTTTTCATCAGCAAAGGCCAAGAGAAAAGGATGAAGGAAAAAGTGGAAGGAGCCCACGGAGAGAGGCAACAGCTCCACCAGGGAAAGGGGCTAACGCGGATCCTGCGCACGTCGTCGCGGCCCTCCCAGGGCAGCTGCCAGAGCCGACATACTCAAGTGAGAAGCTGCACACAGCAGTAACGGCTCTGATATTTTAAGTCGGTTTAACATCATTCTTGATATTAACAGAACAAAGGCATTCCCAACCAAACACAAGGGGCGTGCACCATGTGGCCCCTCTGACCTCCCCAGGGACCTGGCTACGACAGGAACAGGAGAACGGGAACCCTGGCTTCTGCGCAGGGGGTTATCAGACCGGCGCTGAGGCAGGAAAAAAACCCCAAAGCGTAGCGTGAGCGAGGGCAGGGATGAGGGAGCTCGCTGCAGGCTGCGAAAGAGCAAACAGGAGGCCTGGTGCTGCCTCCCCACCGGCAAACAGAAGGCAAGAAGAGAGCTAAGAAACGGCTGCCACAGCCCAACGCCTCGTCAGTTTGCTCACCCCCCGTTTCCGCACGTCAGCCAAGCTCGCCTCTTCGAGTAGCTGCTGGGTGACTTCTGAAAGCTGAGGCCTGCTGTAACGTGATAGCGCCTGCTGCTGCCCAGCTCGGGGGGGGGAGTTCAGCCAGGCTTAGAGCAGAGGCACCCTGTTGCACAAAGCTCCCCCTTCACCCCAGCACTCCCTGTCAGGACTCACTTGATTTTCAGTAAGTTGAGGGATTTGTTTTGTGATGCTGTGATCTCTCCTGTCCTGTTTCTATTGGTGTAGACAGAAAACCCGTTATTCCTGAAACCAAATTCTTTTGCAACCTGAAAGAGAAAGAATGGCAAAGTTTAAGATACCTCACACCCCAGGTCAGATGCTGAAAGCTGCTCAGAGCAAGCGCTAAGTCCGGGGAACTTCTATTGCAAAAGCTTAGCTGAATTCATCCTCATTTCTGAAGAGCACAGGGAAACTGAGAAAAACAGAAACACTTAGTAACACAAGCAACTCGTTACAAAAGCAACTTAAACAGAAAGTCTATCTCGCTCCTACGACGCGAATACAGCGTAACACCTAAATCTGGGCAAGCGCTGTAACGACCTGGGGGGGAACCATCCTCTCTGTTACCCCAGTGCTCTCGCTCCAGCCTTGCCAGCACGCACCGCACTCTGCTCTCATCTTCCTACGACCAGGATTTCTTGGCCCAGACCTTTGTCTCCGATGAGATGACAGACTTCACCGATGCTTTTGGAGGAGACAAATCTCACAGTGCTTTAACAAAAGGCTCCAGCTCCCAGCTCGACACTAACCATGGCGTACCTGAGAGTTTACACTTCTATTATCCAATAGGACGTGCTCCAAAAGACAAAGAACCACGATCAAGGAGCCCCTTAGTTTGAAATGTGCCTTTCTGCTCACTTCAACAACATCAGGAAAGCTGTACAGCAAGAGGACAGCGGGCTCCAGGACTAAAGCTCTGCCAAAGATTAGCAAGTGTCGCACTGCGAGGAAAGCTGCACTCGCAGAAGGACCCACCCGAGCCACCCTCCCACCACCGGAATGTGTCTGTGAGTTTCCCTGCAGTCATCCAGGAGGAGATCCGAGCCGACTGCAAGCACAGAAGCAGCAATGTAATGCCTCTTTAACTGCAGCTATCCAGCTAAAAGTGAAATCCACCGTATCGATTCATATTTCAGCGTTAAAACCCACGGCTATTCACGTGCACAGACGTTATGTGATGAAAGAGAAAAGCTGCAAACCCTGTATCAGGAAAGAAACCCAAGCGTTTCTTTTATTCAGCTCTGCACGAGGATGCACTTCTCCCCGGATCAGCAGACAATTTTAGTGAGGGCCGATGCTTTTGCTCCAACGGTCGCTGCAAGCACAACTGTTCCCTGCTCCCTCCGGTAACAGGAGACCCTGAAACCGAGCAGCGTGTTCTGTGCAGGTTCCAGAGGATTTGAAAGCAAAAAAACTTTCTCCTGGGGTGGGACTGTTGAGAGAGTGCAGCGGGTATCGCTGACCCTGCCCCAGAATCCGTCAGGATTTTGCTTGGTGAGGAGGGGATGGCTGCTGTGGTCTGGGCCCAAGCGTCAAACAAATCGAGTGACCCAAAAACAGAACGTCTCAGTCTGCTCCCCTTCCTCCTTGCAGGGGGAAAGGAAACCCAGCTGACCAGAACGGCCCTTCTCTTACGAAGGAAAGAAATCCCCACCTGGGGGTTCCAGGAGGGGAGGAAACGGAGAGCTGCTCACTCCCAAACAGCAAACCTTACGCAGCGAGCCGCCGCATCAAACCAAAGAGCGAGCTGCGGCCACCTCCCAGTCCGACAGCCCCAACACTCGCCGTGCTCCTCGCTCCTCGGGGTGGAAACCTTCCCCAGAAGGTCCCGGAGGCCCTCAGATCGCTTTACAAACTCGCCTTAATCACCTGCCTGCTCTCTCCAGAACGATAATGGAACCCCAGCGGCACGCAGAACGCACCCGGATGGCACTCAAGGCACAAAGGACGCAGCTGAATTGCAACTGGATCACGCTGAAGAGGCCGACCCCTCGCAGCAGGCTTTGGTTATCAAATAGCTTCCCTGTGCTGCTCTCAGCCTGGGCTCCCCCAGCCGTCGTGCCTCTGGGGGCGAAACGCCCGTCCTGCCCCAGGAAAGCTCCTACCCCAAGGGTCCCAACTGAAAAGCTGAACATGTTTCCTTCTTTAAATTGGTTATTTATCCCTCTGGATACGCTCTGAGGAACCCAGTTTCAGCTGTATCAATAAAAACAGCTTTCTTTCCCCCAGCCTGGCCGGAACGCGGCGAGGGCTCGGCTACCTTCTTGAGGAACGTGGCCACGGTCTCGCGCTTGGTGGCCGTGATGCGCTTCACCCCTTCTGGCGACTGCACGCGGATGATCTGCGGGGAGAAGAGGACAGCCCCCGTTAGCTGCGGGGACACGCAGCCCGCCCCGTGCTCGCAGCTCGCTCCAGCGCGATGAATTCCCCCCCCCCGTGCGGGCTTCTAACGCCGCTCCTCATCAGAGCGCAACCGCGCAGGGAAGTAATTCCTTCCTGGGCGGCACTGCACGGCCGGTGTCTGCACGCCGAAGGATTAATTACCCTAATGGACGAGGTCCAGCGAGAAGCTGGCAGGGAAAAAAAACGCTAACGCTGCTTTTTTTTTGGTCAAAGCTCTGCCCTCAGACGCGGAACTGAACTTTCAGAACAAAGGTGAATCAGAGCTTCCCCGGGAGGGACTTATCCAGCGCCACACACACCGGCCGGACCGGTGCTGACGGGCGCCTGCGAGGTCGTTACGCCTCAGCCCTCGTTACTGGTGTGCAAATTGCATGGCTAACGAAGGGACGCAGAGAGTAGCGTCTTATATTGTCTTTTAACGAAGAGACACAAAGCCAGGAAACATTCTACGTTGCTTCTGGTGAAGCGTTAAGTCGGGAGTGGGGAAAAACGGCAACTTTGGGGGGTAAAAAATGGAAATATAAACAAAAATCGGGCACGGGAATGGTAAAAAGGGCCGGGGAAGCAGCGAACGTAAACACCGCTGTCCTCACGCTCCCTGCTGAAGCTTAAAGTCCGAGGTGGGGCAAAAACGGCAACGTCGGTGGGGTGAAATATAAAAATATAAATAAAGGTTGGGCATGGGAGGTGGTAAAAAGGGCCGGGGAGGCAGCGAACGTAAACGCCGGTGTCCTCACACTCCCTCCTGCAGTCTCAAGTCAGAAGTGGGGGGCAAACGGCAACTTTGGAGGGGAGAAATATAAAAACATAAACAAAAACCGGGCACGGAAGGTGGTAAAAAAAAAAAAAAAAAAAAAGGCCGGGGAAGCAGCGAACGTAAACGCCGCCGTCTCCCTGGGACCGGGCGAGGGCCCAGAGGAGCAGCGAGGCGTGCCGACGTCCTGCCAAAAGCCCCCCCCGGGGGTGCTGACAGGAGGCAGAGGAAGGCCTGAGGTGCCGGGGGGGGGGGGGGGGGGGGGGGGCTGACAAACCAACACCCAACACTTTGGGGGGGGGGGGAAGCAGGGGGAAGGCGTCCAAAGCACCGCGGAGCGGTGCTTTGGACGCCTTCCCCCTGCTTCCCCCCCCCCCAGCAGACCGTGTGCTGCCCCCCACCCCCCCCCCCACCCCATCCCGGGCCTTCCCCACCGCCCCCCCCCCGGATTCTGCTGCCTCATCGCCCCTCCCCCGCCGCCGCCGGGCCCTACTCACGATCGTCTCCGCCATCTCGCCGCCCTCCGGGCCCCTTCAGCGCTGCCCGGTGCTGCCCAAACGCCCCCTCCCCCCCCCCCACCACCCACCCCTCGTTGAGGCCCAGCTCGGTTCCGTTCCCCCTCCCCCTCCCCCTCCGGTGCCGCCGCCTCCGCCGCCCCCAGGCCCCGGTCCCGGCCCCGCCGCCGCTGCCCGAGCGCTTCAAGCCGCCGGGTGGGCCCCGGAACCCGGCCCTCGCGTTCCGGTGCACAAAGGTTCCTAGGCGGGGCGGTCCGCCGCGGCACCGTTCCCCCAGGGAGGTGCGGTGCAACGGCGTAACCCGCCCCCCCTCAACCGCAGCGCTTGTTTTTTTTGTTCCGGATACAAACAGTCCCCCCTTCTTCCTCCTCCTCCTCCTCCTCCTCCTCCTCCTCCTCCTCTTCCCTCTTCCTCCCCCCACACGTGGGGGGAGCCCCCACGAGGCTCAGAAAACCAGGGGGTGGGCTCAGCTGGGGCGTGGGTCCTTGTCCCCTGCTCACCCCCACTGCCCCTCTAATGGTGGCTCCGGATCCATCCTGCCAAGCCTTCATCACCCGTCAGTGTGGGGGCTGCATGGGGGGGTCTTGAGTGGGCCCAGCTGTGGTGCTGGGAGCCGCGGCCCTATTTAAGGCCCGGCCGCAGCCTCTCACATGATGGGAGTGTGACTGCAGCGGCCCCGGGGAGCAGGATGGCGCCGCTCAGGGAACGGCTGTCCCGGCTCCTCGGCCCCCGCGGGGCGGTGAGCAGCGGGGAGAGCAGCCGGCTGCTGCCCCAGGTAACCTGCGGGACCCCCCTGCTGACCCCTGTGGGGTCCTTGGGGGTGGCTCCGTGTCCTGGCCCTGGGGGGGGCTGGATGCTTTTTGGGCACCTCTGGGTCTCCATAGGGATGAGCTGGGGGTCCCTATAAGAGGTAGGGTCTCTGGCAGAGCTCCCCCCCTGGCTCCCCGTATGCACAGACCCCAGGGGGGTGGACGCAGGGTGCCCCATGCCCAGCTCACTCACATCACATCGGGGCATGGGGTGGCTCTGGGAGCCCCCAGCTGCCTTGTGCTGGTATACATGGGGGGTGTGAGGGCTGGGGGCCATTAGGGGGGTGTTTCTGGGGGTCTGCAGGCCCTGCAGCTGCCATGGGGGCTGTGGCTTGTCTCTCCCACACAGGCATCCAGGCTGGCGGAGCTGCCCTACCCCTCTGATGATGACGATGACGAAGGCTTGCTGGTGGACGACACGCACCTTCCTGCGGCCGAGCAGCACCCCGAGGAGTGGTGCCCCGTGCCCCACAAGCTGGGCGCCTTCAGCCACTGCGTGCGGTACCTGGCCTTCCTCTGGAACCTCCTCTTCCTCCTGCTGGGCCTGCTGGCCCTAGGAGTTGGGGTGTGGGGGCTGCTGGCCAAGGGCTCGCTGCAGGACGAGCGCCTGGCCCTGCTGGGCTCCGACCCCATGCTGCTCTTCGTGCTGGTGGGGCTGGGGGCCAGCGCCGTGTCCCTGGCCGGCTGCCTGGGGGCCCTCCGCTCCAGCGCCTGCCTCCTGCGCTTCTTCGTGGGGGCCGTGCTGGCCTTCGTGGGGCTGGAGGTGCTGGGGGGGCTGCTGCTGTTCGCGGCGCGGCGCCGGCTGCGCGACGCCCTGCGTGCCGCCCTGCTGCTCTGCCTGCTGCGCTACCAGCAGGAGCCCGACCTGCGGCTCCTGGTGGACGAGGTGCAGCGCGCCCTGAGCTGCTGCGGGCTCGGCTCCTACCGAGACTGGGAGAGCAACCCGTGAGTCGGGGCTTGGGGGGGCACGTGGGTGCGTCCCTGCTGCAGGAGGGTGGCGGGGACTCGGTGATTTCTCCTGGTTCCTCCCGCAGGTACTTCAACTGCAGCGCCCCGGGGGTGCAAGCCTGCAGCGTGCCTGCCTCCTGCTGCCTGGACCCGCTGCAGAACGGCTCCATCACCAATGACCAGTGCGCCCTGGGGGTCCTGCGCCTCGGGGACATGGAGGCGGCCGGTGTTGTGCACCTGGGGGGCTGCGTGGTGCAGCTCGGAGCCTGGCTCCGCGGCCAGGCCGGCAGCATCGCGACCGGCGCGGCCGTGCTGGTGCTGCTGGAGGCTGCTGGGCTGCTCATGGCGCTGAAGGTGCTCGCGGACATCGCGCCCGGTGGGGTGTGGGGCTGAGGGGGGGCTGGCTGCCACCGCGGGTGGGGGACACTGTGGGGTTGGGGGTGATGCTGAGCATGGCTGGGGCGCCCTGTGCTCTCCATCCTTCGTTGCAGGCCAGGCTGATGCTGCCCAGAATAAACCTCCGCAGAAGCTGAGCCCCAACTGTGTCTGTATCCCATCACTACATCCCCTCCCGCTGGCTCCCTGCACCCGTGGCATGAGGAGACGCCTTCCAGCCCCGTCCCTGCCAACCCCAGACCATGACACCAGGCTCCTGCACTCATTTTGGGTTTTAATGAGTATTTTTCCGGGCTGTGCCCTGCTACGCAAATGGGGCAGCTCCTAAACAAGCAGCACTACGGGGCGGATGGGCTGCGGTGGCCGTGGCCGGCCTAGATGATGCCGTACTGAGCCAGCTCGTGCAGCTCCAGGTGGCTGAAGGCTTCCCAAGGGCAGATCACGGTGATATCTGCGGAGAAGAGAGGCTGCGTCAGCACAACCCCCAGCCCGGCTGCGGCGGCTGTCCCCACAGGGCACCCTGCTGCCACAGCAGATTTGGGATAGGGACCCCGTACCTGTTCCCAGCCCTTCCATGCCCGGGATGTCATCGCCAAACCTGCAAGGAAAGCGAGGGTCTGTCCCCACCGCACAGCAGCCTGACCTGTGCCACGCTGGCACCCCCGTCTGTGTCCCCGCATGGGGTCCAGCTGCTCGGCCCCACTCACCCCTGCACCCCCTTCTTGGGTGGCTTGCTCTTGAACTGCCTTGTCTGCCTCTGCTTGAATTTCGGTGGCCCTTTCCGGGGGGTGGCGGGTCCCCCGGTCACCCTCGTGGCCGACTTGATCTCCGGTTTGTGGGGCTCCAGGCTCATGGCTGTGCCGGGGCCAGCAGCCTGCCCCGGGTGGCGGCTGTCCCTGCGGCTCCGGCGCGGGGCGGCTCCTCGGACCTGCCGGAGGGGAGATGTGGGGTACGGGGGGGCTCCGGCTGCAGCCCCCTTACCCAGCCCAACCAGCGTGGGGACGTGCCGTGCCCGCCTGGTGCTGGGTGCCCCCACTCCCACCCTGCCCTGAGCCCCCCAGCCGCTGCTGATCGGCTTTCAGTGCTGCCCTGGGGGAGAGCCCCCTCCGTCCCCGCAACCTGGAATTAGCCCAGCTCAGAGCCCGCTAATCCCCTTACCCCAAAGGCAACGAAGGGCAGGCTGAGCCCCTCTGCTCGCTGGGCAGTGCCCGCGGTCCTTGCCCTCACCCCAGGGTGGATGTGGCACCCCGGGACCCCTCGCTGCCACCACCCCTGGGGTCTGTGCCAAGCCAGGTGTTTAAGGTGCCACCGAGAGCTGGCGATGGCGCAGCCACCCACAGGGACCGAGGTGTCCCTCGGGGCTTGCGTGCAGCAGGACGGCGTTCAAGGACGGCGCAGACCCTGGAATGGCCATGGGGCGTTGGGCGGCCGTGGTTGCGGGGCGGGGGGCTGCAGCCGAGCCAGAAATCCCAGGGCAGCTCCATCCCGCGCCGTGCCTCCTGCGGGCACGGCAACCCCGAGACGTGCCGAGTGCCGGAGATTTTCAGCACCAAGACCGCTCCAGCTGCGGGCTTGATGGGACCCAGCACGGAGCTGCGGGGTTTGGCTGCAAATTCCGAGCACGGGAGGCAAATGCAGGCTCTGTCCGAGCACCGAGCGATGCAGCCCGAGTGCCAGCATGTCCGGGTGCCCCAGGCAGCAGAGCCGTCACTTACGCGGGGGTTGAAGTCCCCAAGGCCAGCGCTGCTCCGCAGGACTCCCTCCGCCCGCTGCCGCGCGTCCTATGGGTGCTCTGCGTGGCGGCTGGGGGCCGGCAGATTTTATCCTGCCCTGGGGTAATAGGATTAAGTCCCTTCTCCTCAAAGGGGTAATCTGCTGTCCTCCCCCCTGCTCTGTGCTGGGGGGGCTGGCAGCGTGCGTGTGGGGAGGGGGGTGCCGGGATTACCGGTGTGGGGACGGGCCGTGTGTCGGCACGGCTGCTCCAGCACGACCCCGGCCCCGCGGTTTGGGGCAGGGAATGGCAGCAAAGAGCCCACGGCGGGGAGGGTCCTGCCTCTGCCTTGTGAGCCACCCACACCTTGAGCCATGGGGACGGTGGCTCAGTCCTGCAGAGCGTGCTTGGGATGGCACTTGGGGACATGGGCACCAGATGTCCCAGCAGGGCAAGGCCACGGTGCAGCTGCAGAACCGTGTGGCCAAAACCCATCCAGCACGGTGCTGGCACCGAGCACAGCGTGCCCACGACAGCAGGGGCTGCGGGGTGCTGCTGGGAGGCTCCCGCCGTCCCCATGCCATCCCCGTCCCCATCCCGTCAGCTGCACGAAACACGAGGGCCGCCAGCTAATCCCAGGTGTCGCCGCGGACGTCTTGAGCGTGGGGACAGCCCGAGCACCGCCCGGCCGCGGGCACCCCAGGACAACCGCTCTGTTCCTGAGCCCAAAACCCAGGGGGAAGAGGGGCCGGGAGCCCCTGCCCACCCGGCCCTGCAGCTCGGGAGTATCACTCCAAAGCCTGCCGTAATCCCAGCACTAAAGCAATTACAAAAAGGTATAATCTCAGCACACTTTAATTGAACGCCAGCCCCTTCCACCGCTGGCAATTAGCTAGACTTCACCAAATAGGATTACACGGATCCAGGAGCGTTTCACACGGAGCCGGCGGAACCAGCTACCTCTCCAGCAAAGGCCAGGGCCCTGCTGGTAATTACCGCTTCCAGACCGAGCTTCGTTAGCGCTGAGCCGCTCTCGGGGGCAGGCAGTGCCCTTGGCGAGCTCGTCCGGGCGGGACGGGGCCAGATCCTGCCCGGCTCCTGCCGAGGCCCACGCGTCAGCGGGCTGAGTCCCTGCTCATCCCGGCGGGATTTAGGGAGGTGACGCCTCAAGGTGAAGTTTAAGGGGTTTTAAGGCAGGGACGAGCGAGGAGGAAGAGGCACCGATACGCACCACGGAGCCGGGCGCGCTGCCCTTGCGGGGCCCACGTGCCCGGGCCGCACGCTGCAAAATCCCACAGCGGGGGGGGAGACGGGCACGGAGAGGCCCCCGGGGGGGGGAAACGCCTGCCCCCAGCCCTCGGTGCCGAGAAGCCCCTAAGAGGCTTAGCGGGGCGGTGTGACACCGCGCCACGGCCATCACCGCGCTCCTCTCACGCCACCCGAGGCGCTTACGGTTCCTTCCGCCGCAAGGACGAGGCAAGGGGAAAATCCCTGCCCTCGGTGTGGGGGAAGTGAAGTCCGGTGGCTTTTTTTTTTTTTTTTTTTTTAAATAAATTTGGTTGGAAACAGAAGTGCTGAGGTGCTAACGGGTCGTCTTCTGTTCCTACCCCTGCCGTCAGGGCGGTTCCAGAGTGTTTTATCAATATGGTGACAGGCGCTTTATATATAAACATAAATGCACACACACACATACACATATATATATCAGTATATGTGTGTGTACGTATATATATATATTTATATATATATAAAAGGCTTGAGGGAGCAAAAGCAGCTGGCCCCAGGGGGCACCACGCAGCGTCCCCCCCCCCGCCTCAGCCCCCACAAGCGAGCACCCCGAAGAAACCGGGCCCCGACCCCACAAACCGGGCGCCCCAAAGCGGCTCCCGGAGCACAGCGGGGAGGTTCCGCCGGGCGACCGTTGAGGCAGGGCTCAGTCCTTCTTCGCGCGCAGCCTGATCTCCGTCCGCAGGATCATTTTGATGCTCTCGTCCTGCACGTGCCTCTCGACGGCCGCCAGCGCCCGCTCGCCCCCGTCCCCGTAGTGCTGCAGCAGCCGCTCCACGTGCTCGATCCAGACGCAGTTGGCGCAGCCGCTCATGCAGCAGTTCGTGGGCGGTTCGAGGTCGGGGGGGTGGGAAAAGGGGGGCTCTGCCCCCTCGTCCCCTGGGGTCTCTGCCCGGTGGTCGCTTTCCGGGGGGTCCGAGCCCCCCCTGCTGCCGCTGTCCGTTCCCCGGGGTGTCCGAGCGCTTCCGACGGCTGCAGGCGGTGGCGGTGCCCGGGTCGGGGGCTCCGGGGTGCTCCTGTGGGGGGCAGCCCCATGGTGGTGGTGGCAGAGGCTGGGGGCTGCCCCCCAAAATCCCCCCAGCACCCCCTGACTCAACCAGTAAGCCCTCCTTGGTGCCCCCAGCCCCACCACCAAACCCCCCTCACCCCCAGACCATCGCTGCCTTCACACACGGGGTCCTCCTCAGAGCCCCCAGACCCCTGGTGTAGGTGCAGCAACCCCAGTGCAACCCCCAGACCTCCATGTACAGCCCCCAGAGCCCCCAGACCCCCATGTGCAGCCCTCAGGGGCCTCTGATGCAGCCCCGCGACCCCATGTACAGCCCCCAGACCCTCTTGTGGTACCCCCTGAGCCCCATGCGCAGCCCCCAGACCCCATGTGCTGCACCCAGGCCCCATGTGCAGCCCCCAGAGCCCCCAATGAGGCTACTAATGCCCCCAGAGCCCCCAGACCTGCGTATGCAGCCCCCAGACCCCCGTGTACAACCCTCAGGGGCCTCTGATACAGCCCCCAGACCCCATGTGCAGCCCCCTGACCCCCACATGCAACCCCCAGACCTTATGTGGAGCCCCCAGACCCTCATGTACAGCCCCAAGCTCCCCCTATGGAGCCCCAGACCCCACGTGGAGCCCCCAGACCCCCAAGTGCAGCCCCCAGAGCCCCAATGCAGCTCCCAAAGCCCCCGTTACTCCCCAGACCCCCCGGTGCAGCCCCCTGACCCCCATATGCAACCCCCAGACCCCCAGACCCCCACAGGCAGCCCCCAGACCCCCATATGGAGGCCCCTGACCCTGTATAGAACCCTCAGACCCCCACGTACAGCCCCCAGAGCCCCCAATGCAGCTCCCAAGCCCCTCGTTGCTCCCCCAGACCCCCATATGCAGCCCCCAGACCCCATACAGAGCCCCAGACCCCCCTGTACAGTCCCCAGATCCCCATATGCAGCCCCTGACCCCATGTGCAGCCCCCAGAGCCCCACATGCAGCCCCCAGACCCCGTACAGAGCCCCAAGCCCCCATATGCAGCCCCCAGAGCCCCCATTGCTTCCCCCCCCCCCTGCAGTCCCCTTATGCCCCCCCCGGCGCAGCCTCCGCCCTCCGCCCAAGCCCCGCCCCTTTAAACCTCGCCCTCTTAAGCCCCGCCCCCTTTAAGCCCCGCCCCCGCTCACCCCCGGCGCCCCCCCGCCAGGCCGCGCGCCCCCCCGCGCCCCCCGCAGCCACATCCCGCCGCCGCTCCCCGGCAACGGCCCGCCCCCTCCCGGAGCGGCAGCTCTCGCGCCCAATGGCAGCTCGGCCTCCAAGAGCGGCCGGCCAATGGGATGCGCGGCGGCTGGGCGCGGCCCAATGGGGAGCGGGGGGCGGGACCGGGGCGGGAGGGCACCGGGAAGTGGCGGCGGGGTCCGGCCGCGTGCGGGCCGCCATGGGACGGCGACCGGGAGCGGGACCGGGAGCGGGACGGGGGCGCGGAACGGAGAGCGGGGCCGGGACCGGGACCGGGACCGGGAAGGGACGGGGACACAGACCGGCACCGGCCCCGGTCCCGGCCGCCGGCCCGCCCCGCGGCAGGTCAGTGCGGGCGGGGCTGGATGGATGCGGGGCGGGGCCCGGGGCCGGCCAGGGTCTGGATGTGGCCGCGCGTCCCGGTGTCCCCGTGTCCCCATGTCTCGGTGTGCCGGTGCCCTGCCGTCCCGGTGTCCCCTTGTCCCGGTGTCCCGGCGTGCCGGTGTCCCCTTGTCCCGGCGCCCTGCCATCCCGGTGTCCCCACGTCCCGGTGTCCCAGCGCCCTCTTGTCCCAATGTCCCTGTGGCCCGGTGCCCCCCCAAGTCCCGGTGTCCCGGGGTGACAGTGTCCCCGTGTCCCGGTGACCCCGTGTCCCTGTGCCCACATGTCCCGGTGCGACAGGGTGTGCCGGTGCCCTGCCATCCCAGTGTCCCCACGTCCCGGGGTGCCGGTGCCCCGATGTCCCGGTGTCCCTGTGCCCACATGTCCTGGTGCGACAGGGTGTGCCACCGTCCCGGTGTGCCGGTGTCCTGCCGTCTGGGTGTCCCCATGTCCCGGGGTGCCGGTGCCCCGATGTCCCGGTGTCCCAGTGTGCCGGTGTCCTCCTACCCCCGTGTCCCGGGGTGCCGGTGACCCCATGTCCCAGTGTCCCCATATCCTGGTGTGCCGGTGTCCCCCTCTCCCAGGGTGCTGGTGCCCCCCCATGTCCCGGGGTGCCAGTGCCCAGACGTCCCCATGTCCTGCCGTCCCGGTATCCCCATGTCCCGGTGTCCCGGTGCCCCCCCGTGCCCACCTCTCCGCCCACCCCACGGTGCCCCCTGCCCTGGTTTCGCTGCTCCCCCACGCCCCACCATCACGGGGCTCCGTTGCCCCGGGGCCGTTCTCTCCCAGGAAGCAGAAGGCGGGGGCCGACATGAAGCCCAAGCACCCCGACGAGCAGGAGATCCCCTTCCGCCTGCGGGAGCTCATCCGGAGCCGCGAGGCCATGAAGCACCCCAAAGCCAGGAAGAGGCGGGCGGCAGGTGGGGCGCGGGGGGCTCCAGGCCACGGAACGGCGCAGGGTCTGCCCCCCCCCCCCCCACCAGGGGTCCCCCATCCCCGTCCCGGCCTGCCCTAACCCCCCCCTGCCCGTCTCTCGCAGGGAAGCAGCAGCAGCGCAAGGCGCAGGCGCGTGGAGACATCGCGGTGCCCAAGTTCAGGCGGGGGAAGGGGGAGTCGGAGCACTCCTACATCTGCCGCATGGAGCAGGAGGTGCAGCGCATCCTCTTCCTCACCAAGAACCAGGTGCAGCGGGAGCCCGAGAAGGAGGCGGCGGCGCCGCAGAAGTCCAGGAGAAAGAAAGAGTGAGAGCACGGCCACACGGCACGGCGGGGGCAGCGGGGACGAGCCCCGGCCCGGTGCTTTGCCAGGGCCGCGCCGAGTGCCTGGGGGTGGTGCTGCGGGAGGGTGTGGAGGGCTCTGAGGTCTCGGCTCCGCGGGCTGAGCCTCTGAAAGCAGCCCTCGGGCCTGCTTCACCCTCCTGCTGCTGGGCTGCGGGGGGCCTGGTGCCAGGGCAGGGAGGGGAGAGCTGTGGGGCCCCAGCTTTTGGGGAGATCCAGTGGGGTGCGAGGTCCCTTACCTGCTCCGCTGTCCGCTCGCGAGCCCGGGTCGTAACGCGGCTCTCCAGGTTTCAGAACAAGAAGCTGGACAAAGCCCGCAAGAAGAAGGAGGAGAAGAAAGAGGCTTTGCTGGAGAAGAGCCTGTTCCGAGGTGGGGCTGGGGGTGGCACTGGAGGCACGGGGGGAGGTGGGAGCGGGCGGCAGCGGCGTCCCCCTGCCTGACGCCGGGCCCTGCTTCTCCCTCAGACACGGTGGCGTTCGGCGAGGTGGTGACGGAGCCGCCCACCCTCACCTCGCGGCCCCGGCGCGGGGGCCCCGCAGAGCAGGTGAGCTGCGGGCTGTGGCGCCGAATGTGGCCGGGGGCTCCTGCCCCGCGGCCGTGCCCTCGCACCGCTCCGTTCCCTTCGGCCTCCCTGACCTGCCCCGTCTCTGCCCGCAGGCTGGACGCAAGCGGCTCCTGCTGACGCCTCGCCTGGGCCGGGTGCCCCCAGCAGCGCCGGTGTCGCTGGCTCGCCAGCGCATCGTGCAGGAGGAGAGGGCACGCGTCGTCCAGGCCTATCGCGACATCCAGAGGCGCAAACAGCAGCGGAGGGAGGCCCAGGCAGCCCGTGGGGTGCCCGGCTGAGCCCTCCCTGTCCTCCTCCGTCCCAGCGAGGGGGCACAAGAGCCCCCTGGACCCTCGTGTGGAGCAGCAGTGGGGTGACAGCCAGCTGGGTGTGCAGCACGGGGGACACGGAAGCCCAGGACTTGAGGGGGGCGGTTGTATCAACCCCGTGCTGCTGCCCCGACAGCACCCTGGGGCTCACAAGAGCCGTGCAACCTTTCTGGCACCTGGCGCCGGAGCCAGGAGCCTCTGGTGCCATGGACCTGTTTGTAGTAAAATGCCATTTTCTGATGGTGCGAGCATGTCTCTGCTTCCCAAACCTTCCTGGCACCGGGGTCCCAGCTGCGCCTCCTTCCTGCGTGGTGGCCAGGAAGGGACGGCACTGTGCCTGCTGCGTGCCGTGCCGGCAGATGGCAGTCCCAGTGTGTGTCACTGCCGTCACCGCGGGCTGGCAGCGCTGGCACCGTGCGCCCTCTGCTTGGGGCAGGGCCCTCGGCTGGAGCCGTTGTGCCTGGACGTTGCCCATCTGCCTCCCTCCCTGGTGCCAGGGAGCAAGCCGAGCCCGGGGACGTGAAGCATCCCGTAGGCCGAGGCCAGGCTCACCTGCACGGTGTCACCGTCCCCCGCTGTCACCCCTCGGGGACACAGCTGAGCCCTCAGTCCTCGGCCACGCTCCCCCTGCCCTCAGCATCACCACCCCACCCCACGTCCCCGCCGTTCCCTGGGCAGGATCGCTTCCACAGCCCCGGCTCCGCACCCAAACCGACCCCACACCGGGGCTGACGGCCCCCCCCGGTGCCCCCCGCTCCCACCCTGAGGACCGGGGACGGCTCCCGGCACGGCGCAGCCCACATGCGCCTGCGGCCGCTTCACCTGCGCGGCACAAAGGCAGCGCTGTTCGGCCGTCCCGCGCCGCAGCCCAGGCACAAAGCGCTGCCTGTTGCAGCGGGGCCGTCCTGGGCCCTGCGGCTGGCGGCGGCCGGGGGCTCCCGTGGTGCCAGAGGGGCCGGGGGCACCGGTGACACCGGGGACAGCATGGCTCAAACCAGCCCCGGTGTCCTTGCGCAGGGCTGAATGGGGACAGCGTCCGTGCGCCCTGGTTTTGGGGTGGCTGCTGCCCCCAGGGCTGTCTCCTCTGCGTCCCCCCAGCGAGGCGGTGCTGTACCACTGCTGGGTGCGTGCTGGGGACGCCGGTGTCCCGTGTGGGTGACCCAGGGGACGGCTGCTGCGTGCCCAGCCTGGCTCCAAGCCCTGCTTGCAGGTGGCCGTGCCCCACGGGGGACACGCCGCGTGCCGCGCGGTGCCGGCGGCAGGGAGGAGGGCACGCTGTGGCGGTGACGGCCCTGGGGACCTTGAGCGCCTGGCGCTGCCTGGAGACGTCCCCGCTGCCTGCTGGTGCCAGGTAAACACGGGTGACGCAGCACGGCCCCGGGGGCGCCGGCAGCTCCCGCAGCAGGGCTGGGCGCCTGCTCCGGCTGCGCACCCCGGTAGCGCCCATGGATGTCCCCAGCCTTTGGGTCCCGACCCGTGCCGGGGCTGTGCCACGTCCCCGCAGCTGGTGGCGTTCCCAGTAGCAGGAGGGAAGGTGCTGGCAGGGCCGGGACACGGCGTGTGCGCGCCAAACTCCCACGCGGGGCACGGTGCTCTCAAGGAGAGCGGGTCACCCGCCTCCCCCAGCCACCGCCACGGAGCCATTTGAGGCCCTGAATAATTCATGGCGCTGCCGCTCGCTCGGCCACAGGCTTCCTGCCTGGCAGGAGAAATCGCTGCGGAGGGGAAAGGCAATCTGAGCAGGAGAAACCGCCCCCGACCTTGGCACGTCCTCCGCGCCGTGCCGCTTCCCGCCGGGCAGCCCATCTGCCCGCGGGCTGCCGGTCCGTGCCGCCCGCCCCGCGCGGTGCCGAGCCTGCCAGCTCCTGGCACGGCCGCCCCGTCTGCAGCCTGGCCCCGGCGCAGGCTCCTGGGGGTGCCTGGGGAACACAATCCTGGCTGGGGCCTTGCCTTATCCCCCTGGGGGGCTGCGGGGCTGAGCGCGATGGCACAAAGGTGGAAGCCCTTGGCCGTGGCGCAGCCGGTGATGGAGCAGCGCAGCCGGGTACCCCTCGTCCCCATCGTGTGCCACCTGCTACAGCACCGCGTAGGAAAACTCAACTTTAATGGGTCTGACCTGAAAAAAGGGGAGAGGAAGAACCAACGAGGGAGCCAGGAGGAGGGAGGGGGCCCAGCTCCATCGTTCCCCCCCCCCGAGGGTGATCCCCGAGCCCGGCGCGGGGAGAGGGGCGGAGGGGGAAGGCACCGAGAAGGCGGCCGGAGCCGCGGGGGGAGGCCACCGGGTGCCGGGACCCAGAGCATCCCCCCCATCCCCTGGTGAAGGGGAAACTGAGGCACAGCGGGGTCAGCACTGGGAGAGCTCGGGGACGGCTTGAGGTCCAGCACGAAGGGGCGCAGCGCCCAGTCCGTGCCGTGGGCTCGCCCGCACTCGGCTCAGCGCCTGGCGAGGCTCGTGGGGGGCAGCGAGAAACCGGGGCTCAGCGCCGGGGGCAGCCGCCCCGTGCCCCTGGCTGTCCGGCAGCAGTGTCCCTGGCCCCGAGGGGACGGGTGTCTCGTGAAGGCAGCAGTGGGGTGGCTCGGGGTGGCCCTGCAGGAGCCGGTCCTTGCGGCGGGGTGGGCAGCGGGGATGAGGGGAGCCGGGCAGAGCAGGCAGCTTGCGGGTGCCACGGCCGGGCGGCAGGGCGCTGGCTCCGGGGCCACATCCAGGCGTCCCCAGCTCAGGAACCAGCTCTGACGGGGGGCGGATGTACGAGGCGGGGAGGGACGAGACCTCAGAGGATCGGGACGGCGGGGCCGTGGCTGTGCTGGCGTTGTGGGACCCGGGCTTCACCACCGGTTCCTGCTGTACGGGGACTGCACCTACGGGCAGAACAGGACGGCGCCGGGCAGGCGTGACGGCACAGCACGCAGTGGCATCACCCTGGTGCCTGTCATCCCCACCCCTGCCCTCCCATGGGAGGCGTCAAGGCACGGAAAGACTTTGTACCTGGGCAGGAGCCCAACCCTGCCGCCCCCTCCCCGGCTCTCGTTGCTCATTAACCCACCTGGCCGCTCCTCCCGTCCCGCTGCGCCGCGGCGTGCCGGGCCTGCACGGCGAAGGCGTCCTCGGCTCGCAGCGTGGAGCTGGCGCTGCCCGCGGCCGGGCTGGCGGCGGTGGCACGGGGCAGGATCATGTCGTAGGGACCTTCACTCTGCGGGGGAAAATGGGTCCGTGGGGACACCGGGAGCACCCCTAGCCCACGAGCGCACTCCCTGTGGGGTCCTGGGGAGCAGCATGGCACGGGGGGGGACCCTCCCCAGCGCCCCATTACAGCACCCCTGGGCAGCCCGTCCTGGCACAGTGCTCAGGTTCCCCCTGTGCCCCGCATCCTGGCCCCATCCCAGCCGCCCGTTATCGACCGGCCCGGTAAAAGCCATCGGCTACGGGGAAGCGGCCGCCTCTGGAGAGGCGAGGGCTCTTACCGGCCCCTTGTGCATCAGAGCCATCTCCGTGGGCTGGTAGACGCTGGTCAGCAGCTGCCCGTTGTAGCCGCTGTACGGGGACACCGGCTTCTTGGCTGCAAAGAGACAGGGACGGTGAAAACAGGGGGCTCACGTCCCTGCCACCGCCCCCACCCCACCCGGGGCCTCGTTAGCAGGTTTAATGAGCAGCCAGCTGCTCTGCACCGGGGGGCGGGAGGGACGTCCCCGGGGTTTGCATCACTGCGGGGTGGGGGGCACCGCCCCGTGTTATTGTAGGGTCTCCCGAGCGCCGCCGGCTCGGCGACACGTCCTCCTTTAGGAAGAAGCGCGGCGCAGCGCCCGCCCCGGGGCGGAGGGCCGGGAGCCGCGGGCACCCCACGCCGGGGAGGGGAGCACCCCCGGAGCGGGTGAGCTCAGCCTAAACTGGTAAACCCAGCCCGGCGTGTTTTTGGGAGCCACAACAATCGCAGGCATCGTTCCCAGCCGCCCGGGCGCGTCGCAGCAGACGTCTCGCAGCCCCGCGTCTCGCAGCCCCGCGTCGCGCCCGGTGCCTACCGAAGGAGGGCTCGTCCATGGAGAAGGCTTTGTTCTCCACGAACATGCTCTGCGACTTCTGCTCCTTCAGGATGGTCTCGTAGCCCACCCCGCGCGTGGGGTAGCCGTCGTCCTCGTAGGCTTGCTCGGGGCCCCGCCGCGTCACGTGCGTCACCTCGGGGATGACGTAGAGGAGGATGAAGGCGCAGGCGTTGGCCACCAGCGCGATGGCCAGCGTGGGGTCGTCCCAGCCGGGCTTCTCGCCCGCGCGCTGGTTCCCGTAGAGGTACATGGCCGTCCACGCCACCCAGATGGCCATGGAGAGGCCGGTGGTGGCCAGGATGAAGGCGCCGTGCTTCCTCCAGCGCGTGTAGCGGCCGCAGAGCGCCGGCCAGGCGGTGCCGAAGGCGGCCACCAGCAGGACCATGACGTAGATGAGCGCCAGGACGAAGTCGGCGTCCGCCAGCACGCAGGGGTCCGCGGGGCCGCCCTCCCGCCGCGCCACGGTGATGGTGAGCCACTCGGCGTTGATGATGACCTCCACCAGGGTGAGGAGCAGGGCCACCGCCAGCGTCACCCAGCCCCGCGGGCCCCGGTTCCTCCGCGCCAGGAAGTTGAGGGCGACGGCGTGCGCCAGCAGGCAGGAGAAGCAGATGCCGAAGAGGACGCCGAAGAGGAAGCGGCGGGAAGCGCAGGTGGAGAAGTTCGGCCCCACGATGAAGTCAAACGTCAGGCAGAACAGCCCGAACGTGCCCAGCATGAAGAAGACCTGCGTGGCCACCAGGCTCTTCTTCTGAGGGTCCTGCACGAAGGGCAGGCTGGCCACCAGCACGATGGTGAGCACGAAGCTGGTCACCACGCCAAGGCTGGCCACGGCCTCCACCGCGATGCCCCAGGCCGCCGAGAGGTCGCAGAGGTTGTAGTAGAGGGAGGAGAGGTCCTTGCCGCAGCCCGCCGGGGGGGTGCTCTGGGCACGGCCCGCGGGCAGCAGGGCCAGCAGGACGCAGGCGGCCGCGGGCAGCACTGCCGCAGCACCCATCCTGCACCGCGGGGCGGGCGCTGAGCAGGGCGTCCACGGACCCTGCGGGAAAGAGGAGGCGTTATGGGGCGCTGCCTGTGCCACCTCCGGGAGTTGGAGCTCCCTGCCCACAGTCCCTGGTCAGGCATCTCCTGCTGGACCACGGCTGGCGATGGGGTCCCGCTGAGCCCGGTCTGTGCCAGCACCACGCCGCAGCCCCGAGCAGCTCCAGGTGCCCCCAGATGGACACACATCTCCCAGCCCTCCTTGCCTGGACGCAGCACCGTGCCCGCTGGCTTCCCAGGAGCACCGAGTGCGGGCCGGGGCTGGCCGCAGAGGTACCGCTCGGGGACGGGTCGGTCCCCTTGGCACGGCACTGCGTGCCGCACGTTCCCCTTTCCACTTCTCCTGTCCCTCTTCCCTCCTGTGGCTCCGGGCACTGACCCAGCACAGGTCCCGTGTTTGGCCCCACTCAGCAGAGCTCCCCGCCGCACGCAGCTGCAGCCTGGCACGGCCCGGCACGGTGCGGCACGGCACGGCACGGCATGGCATGGCACAGCCCCCTGGGCGCGGGGGTCCCTGGACCCGCTGCCAGCCCCAAGGAGCGTGGGGTGCCCATGGGAAGGAGGAAGGCAAGGGGAAAGCTGCAGCCCCCTGCGCTCCCCCCGGCCAGAGGGAGGAAACCGGGCAGGAAACCTGCGACAAGGTCACCTCGGGGCTGGGACAGGGGCGGCCGGGGGCCCCACGTCGCTGCCCCAATCTCTGCGCCCCCCAAAGGCCCCCTCCGCTCCCCTCCCAGGGCCAGGCACCCCCCGGTGTCCGGGCTCTGCTCAGCCCCACCAAGCCAAAGCCACCCCGTGAGATGGGGACGGGGCACCGGTACCGGGGGGGGGTGGGAAACAGCCCCTGCCGCCCCCGGCCCGGCCGGTGCCCCCCACCCCTCGCAGTCCCCCCGCGCCCCCGAGCGGTGCCGGCCCCAAACTCGCCCGGAGCCTCCCCAACTTTGCGGCCAGGAGAGCCCCCGAGTGGACGGGTCCCGGTGCCGGTCCCGGTCCCATTTTCGCTCCCGGTGCCGGTCCCGGTCCCATTTGTGCTCCCGGTGCCGGTCCCGGTCCCGGTGCCGGTCCCATTTGCTCTCCTGGTCCCGGTGCCGGTGCCGGTGCCGGTCCCATTTCCCCTCCCGGCGCCGGTCCCGGTGCCGGTCCCGGTTGCGCTCCCGGTCCCGTTTACGCCCCCGGTGCCGGTTCCCGTCCCGTTCGGGTCCATCCCGGTGCCGGTGCTGCCCAGCCCCGCAGGTTTCACCCCCTCCCTGCCCCTCTCACCGGCTCCAGCGCCCGGTGTCCCGGCCGCTCCGCTCCGCTCCGTGCCGAGCCGTGCCGAGCCCCGAGCCCGCAGCCCCGTGCGCGCCTGCCCGGCACGGCCCGGCCCCTCCCCGAGGTGCGCCGCTGCCGGGGGGGCGCGCCCGGGACCTGCCCCAGCGCACCGGGCTGGGGGGGGGGGGCACCCACCGGGGGCTGGGGTGGGGGCACCCACCGGGGGCTGTCTCCAAACGGAGGGGACAGAACCGGGGCGAGGGGGCAGAGCTGGGTGGGAGCCCCCCCGAGCACCGGTGCGATGAGCATGCGGGGGCTCAGCCCCCGGGGGCTCCTTGGGGTGACGGGGCCAGAACCGGGGTGGCCTCACCGACCGGGGGGCTCTGCACCGGGTGCTCGCTGCGGTGCTGGGCCCCGTAACCGAAGGCGAGCAGCCCCGCGGCGGGGGCCCGAGGGGCCTCCCAGAGGAATGTCAGCTGGCGGCTGAGGCCTTGGCAGGGCTCGGCGGCCACAGGAGAGGCCTGCAGCCGGCGAGGGGCTGGGGGCCGGGGCAGCCCCATCCTGGGGAGTCGGTGGTCCCGGGAGCGGAGCTGGGAGCGGGGCTGACGCAGCACCCACGGCTCGGCCAGGGCACCCCGCAGCCACCGTATCCCCTGGGGCTCGGAGATGGGGAAGAGCCGTGGGAGGCTCGGGGCACCCCGGGGACCTGTGGCCCTGCTGGCCCCGGAGGAGGTTTCCAGGCAGGCGCTGCTATTTTGGGAGGGTGAAGCAAGAGGGTGAAGGATGCAGCCCAAAGTTCAGCGCGCTGCTGCCGGGTCCTCCCCCAGCCCGGGCTGGGACGAAAACAATCCGAGCAGACGGGGAGGCAGAGCCGGGGCTGGCAGCACCGCGGCACGAGGGGTGGCACCACGGGGAAGGGGTAGCACATCGGGGATGGGTGCTGCACCCACAGCCACCGTCCCTCCTGCCCTCTTTTTCCCTAAAGAGCGCTTGGCTGCAGTGCCACACCGGGGGAGGCTCGTCCCTGCCTGCGGGGGGCACGCACCCCCTGTGTGCCCTCGCACGGGCACTGGAGCAGGGCTGCGGGGCCGCACAACGGGGCTCCGCTGCCTCCCCGCCTCCCCCCGTGGCCTCTTTGTGCCTCAGTTTCCCCAGGGAGTCGGGTTCAGGCTTGGCTCAGCGGCGCCAAGAGCGGGGGCCGGCTTCCCCAGCGCCCCCGCTGCCCCCGACCCGTGCTGCAGAGAGGCCAGGCTGCACGCGGCTTCCTGCCGCGCTTCCTTCCGCTCACGGCGCGTTCCCAGCGGCTGCCTGGCCCGAGCCCCCGCTCCCCCCCTCTCCTCTGAGGCCGCCGGCCAGCATCCATCCTGCCGAGGCCACCCCGTGGTGCCCGGTGCTGGCCCACGTGTGCCCACCACGTCGGGTTGTTGCCCCCCCCCGTCCCCAAGCTTTCCACCCCCGGTTTCTCAGGAAGGGTTTTTGTAGGTCCTACAGGAACACCCCGCTGGGGAGGCGGCCGGGGGGTAAGTTGGGTGCGATGCTGCCATGTGCCGGCGGCGTCGCAGGGCCGGTCCCGTGGCTGCGTGCCGGGGCGTTGGGCACCCGGCACGGCCCTTTCGGTGCCCTGGCCGGGCTGGGGACGACGTCCCCGGTGGCAGGGCTGGCAGAGCCGGACCCTGGCGGCACAGCAGCCGCGGCGAGGGGCTGGGGGGCAGCTCGGCACAGCCAGGGAGCCGCGCCAGGCTTCCTCGCGGGGAGAGCTTCCGAAAACATCGCCACGCCGGGCGCATTTTTTCCAGGCTTACCTCTCCTCCAGAGCCACGGGGCCAGGCGGCGGCACGGCGAGCCCAGGCCCAGCTCGGCGGCGGCTCCCGCTCGGCCTCACCTTGGCGAAGGTGAGGGCCCTACCGGGGGGGCTGGGGGGTGGGGGGGGGGGGGCCGCGTGCTCGCCCTCCCCGGCTGCCTCCCTGCCGCTGCTGTTTACGCCGGGGCTGGGGAGCTGTTTTCCATCTGAGCCGGTTCTGTCCAGCAGCGAGCCCCTCTCCGCAGGCGGACGCGGTTAGCACGTTTCCACCTCCCTCTCCAAGTAAATAAGCGCCGACGAGGGGGGGGCTGGCGGCCGCCCTGGCCTCCGCACGCGGGGCTGGAGCTGGGGCCCAACGCTGCCCTTCCCAAGCAAGTCCCCCCACCGCCCCGTGCCCCCCAGCAGCCCCCGGGTGGGCTGTGGGGTGGGAAATCCTGCGGGAGGCCGCGGGGCGGGTGGGAGGCGCTTGCTGCTCGAGTTAATGTCTAATCTGGTCCCGGTCCTGAAATGCCAGAATTAATGGAGCGAGCACCTCCCAGGTACCACCCGCCCCGGCGAGGTTGGGGTTTAACCCTGTCGGCAGGACCGGGGCAGCGGGGGCCGGATCCCCCCTGGTGTAACCGGGTCGGTCTGGGGGGGGCTGGAAGGTGCTGGGGACTGATCCTGCCACAGGGTGCTGGGTGCACGGCCCTGGGTGTGCGGTGGTGCCCGTGTGGGTCAGCCCCACGTCACGGAGCCGCTTTGGGCTCGTTTTATGAGCAATGAGGGCCAAGGCAGGCAGGGACCCCGCTGCCCCCCGTCCCACCCCACTCCTGGGCTCAGCCGGGTGGGCACAGGGTAGCCCAAATCCCCCCGGGGCCAGCTGAGCCCCTGCCACCGGGACAGCCCCACGGGTGCCAGTTTATGAGGAATTACAGTGGAAAGGCCGGGATTTTGGGGGGATTACGCTAAGGACCTTATGGGGGAATTAGGGAGGAATGTGGGGCCGCAGGGCTGGCGCTCCGAACCCGGCCGTGCCGGCTGAGCCCGCAGGGTGCTGGGTGCCAGGGCGCTGGGTGCCAGCTCCGCGGGGCGTCCTGTCCCTGCCCTCTGGTGGCAGCTGGGGACAGGCAGGCTGGCACGGTCACACCGGGAGGGTGGCACCTCGTGGGGGGTGCCCCATGTGGGTCTGGGGGGGATCACAGGGTGGGACCCGGCCCCACAGAGCACCCGGGGTGCACCAGGCTGGGCAAGGGGACCCCACGCTCAGGGGGTGCTGTGCCCCCATCCCAGGCAGCCACACGGAGCTGAACTCAGGCAGATTTTGGTGTGAGCACAGACGTTTATGGGGGCAGGAGCAGCCCCACTACGCCTCGGCGGGGCTGCAGAGCTCGCCGGCACCCGGCCCCCCGGGACAGCTGCGGTTCCTGGGGGGCTTCGGTGGAGCCGCAGCGTGGGAGCAGCCCCGAGCCCCCCCCAAGCCCACCAGCACCGCACGGGGTGGGCACAGCCGGGCGGCGTCGCACGGGCAGGGTCTCACAGGGTGCTGGGGGCAATGCCAGGGGCTGGGCGAGCTCCAGGGATCCCCGGCCGGCGGCAGCCCCCGGCTCAGAGCGCCGTGCCGGCCAGCAGCTCCAGGGGTTTCAGGGCTGGGGGTGGGATGCGGGGGTTTGCGGGGCGGGGGCCGTGCCGGGGGTGGGCCCGGAGCACCTCGCCCACCGCGCGGCGGAAGGTCTGGCTGACGAAGCAGTAGAGGAAGAAGTTGAGGGTGGTGCTGAGCATGGCCACCATGTTGGCCACGTCCAAGGCCAGGTGCACGCGCCAGTCCCTCCTGACCGAGGCCACGTAGAGGTGGCACATCATGACGACGGCGCGGGGCGCCCAGAGCACCACGAAGACGGCGGTGACGGCCAGCAGGAGCGCCGTGCTCTTGCTCAGGAGGGGCCGGCAGCCCCCCGGGCGCCCCCGCCGCTTCAGCTTGCGGATGACGACCGAGTTGGTGGCCAGGAAGATGCCGCAGGGCAAGAAGTAGCTGGTGACGCAGTGCGCCCACTTGAGCACCCTGTCCAGGGCCGTGGGGGGGTCGGCGTCGCGCCACGCGTCCAGCCACCAGTAGAAGGGGATGCCGGTGGCCAGCGCGGCGGCGAAGACGGCGGCGATGATCCTGCGGGTGCGCCGCGGGTAGGAGAGGGCGCGGTAGCGCAGCGGGTGGCACAGGGCCACGTAGCGGTCCACGGTCAGCAGGACGGTGACCCAGGTGGACGCGTGGTTGGCCGCGAACTCCAGCACGGTGACGGCGTGGGTGAAGGCGCTGGGCAGCGCCCGTGCCAGGATGGCCGTCTGCAGGATGAAGCCCACGAAGATGATGAAGACCTGGGTGAGGATGTCGGAGGTGGCCAGGGCCAGCAGGTACCAGTACGACGACTTCTTGGTCCTCGTGGCCAGGCGGGACAGGGCCACGGCGCTCAGCACGTTCACTGGAGGGAGGGGAGCGGCACCCGGCGGTGAGACCCCCGCGGCTCACGGCCCCCCCGGTGCCGGGCTCAGCCCCGTGGCCCTGGTGGGGGTGCAGCGGGGGGGCCGGGGGCTATAAATATCGCAGCGCGGGGGGGGGGATTTGCTGAGCTGATTAATCTCTTCCGCGTGTCAGCCCCAGCGAGGCAAATGCCATCTGTCCCCGCTGCTGGGGCACCTGCCGTGTGGGGCGGGGGTCTGCAGCTTGGTGCTGGCCCCGAGGCGGGGGGCACCGTGGGGGCAGGTCGGGACCCCCCCAACCTCACCTCCCCAAAAAGGGCCGGGAAGGGAGCTGCGATGGGGCTGGAAGCAGAGGGCAGCGGTTGAGCTGCGGGTGCACGGCTCAGCGCCGTTTGCGGGTGAGGCAGGATGGGTGCTGTGCCCCCCCCCCCCCCGCCCCCCGGCAGCCCCCAGCCCCTCACCTGGCAGCCCCAGGCCCAGCAGGACGCTGTAGTACACCACGGGGAAGATGCCGACCATGCAGGGTGACCGCTCCGGCTCTGGCCGCGCCGATTCACCGGCCCACGTCACCGCCGTGCTGTTGGGCACCGGGACCATCGCCCCCCGGCACGCACCGGCTGCGAGGGGACACGGGGGGCGTCGGGGGGATGAGGGCACCGCGGCGGGGGCTCGGCCCGGGGGGGATCCCGGGGGGCTCGGCTCACCCCATGTCCAATGGGGCGTTTTGGAGCTGCCCACTGCAGGACGTGGGGACCCAGGATCCCCGCAGGGACACGGGGGTGACTGCCCCCTGTCCCCAGCCCCACGGCGGAGGGTGCCCCCTCGTTATTTGCCCCCCCGACCCCTTTTTATGGACTTGACAAAAATTGGCTGAAACCAAGATGTTCTTGGCAGGTGCTGAGGGGCTGGGGCTGGGGCTGGGGCTGGCGGCCACGGCATGGGGCCAGCGGCTGGGAGGTGGAGGGGACTGGGGGGTCCTGGGGGGCCCTGGGTGCCCGGTTGTGCCCCCGCGCAGGATGCGGCCCCGCGCCCCGACCCATTCACAAATCCCTGCCCCACGCCCTGCGCTCCTATTGGCTGGGGGGGGGGGGGGGGGAAGGCTGCAGCCAATCAGAGAGGCGCCCTCCAAGTGTGTGTTGGGGGGGGGAAACCCGAGCGCTGCGTTCTGATTGGTCAGAATCCCCCCAAATTAGCATCCCCTGAGTGAGTCGCGGGGGGGGGATCCTGTCCCTGTCCCTGTCCCTGTCCCTGTCCCTGTCCCTGTCCCTGTCCCTGTCCCTGTCCCTGTCCCTGTCCCTGTCCCTGTCCCTGTCCCTACACAACCCCCGCTGCCCCCCGCCCCTGTCCCACTGCCCCCTACCGGGGGTTTGGGGGGGGGTCCCAGCCCCGCCGCCCCCCCCCCCAGGCCCAGCTCAGCGGAGCCCCGAGGCCAGCGGAGGATCCGCGCCCCTGCCCCGGGACTGTCCCCAGCCCCCCCCCGCCATGCCCGGGGCAGGGGGGTCCCCGTGTGTCCCTCCCTGCGAGCTGGGGGGGGGGAGGGGGTTTGGCCCCTTGTCCCAGGGGATGGAAGCACCGAGCCGGGCAGCCCCCCCGCCCCCAGCTGGCGGGGTGGGAGAGGGGAGAGATGTCAATTAACTGCAAATTAGATCTGGGTGATCAGCAGGCCCGGGTCTTTGGTGTCCCCAGGGGACGTGGGCATCGATTGGTGGCAGCTGTGGCACGATCGCGTTAACCCTTCCCCAGCCCTGACCCCGTTTGTTTTGCGGAGGGGGGGGGCCCCCCACCCGAGGGGGGGGCTCTCACCTCCGTGGCCCCTCTGCCACCCGCCGGGTGTGCGGTGGCACCGTCAGGGGGTGCCTGTCCCCACCGGTGGCTGTGTCCCCAGGGTCGGTGCCCGCGGCACGGCGCAGCCTCCCGATGGGTGGGGGGACGCGGGGTGGGGGGGGGACATCCCCAGGGACAGGGGTGGGGGCCCTGGGGAGGCTGAGCCAGCCCCGAGTGAGGGTGACAGAGCTCGCCCCCATGCCAGCACTGAGGGGATGGTGGCCTGGGGCCCCCAGGGTACCCCAAGGGCCGTGTCACCACGGGGGCGCACGGGGCTTTGCTCACCCACTCGACCCCCCCCCGGAGGGTGGAGGGGACCCGGGGGGGCTCAGGGCAGCCCGTGGCTGACACTTTGCTGTCCCCTCCCCAGCACGGGTTCCCAGGGCCTTACCTCCGGGACAGACGGACACGGCCTCACCCCTGCGCCGGGGCCAAGTTTGTCTGGGCGCACGTGAGCGTGTGCACGAGTGTGCACGCGTGTGTGCCTGCGCCCCGTGCGCCTGCATCCACGTCTGCCTCAGCGCGCAGGGGGCAGGCTGGAGGGAAAAGCCTGCCCGTGCCTCAGTTTCCCCAGCAGCGCAGGGATGTGGGGGCTGACTCCCACCCTCCCCAGCGCCCCCCCCCCCCGACCGTGAGCACCCCCATGGGGCTTGCAGGAGCCGCCTGGCACGGGTCGCTATGGTGAGCCAACCCTCCCCGCAATTAACGGGGCCGGCGCAGCTGCTTTCTGCAGCTCACCGGGGTTTGGGGGGGGCGAAGGCAGCACCCCCAGCACCAGCCCCTTGGCACCCCATGGCCCTGACCCCCCAGCACCCTGCCCAGCTGATGGGGGACAGCCCCCTGGGGCGGGGGGGTGGGGACGCGGAGGGTCCCCGGCCCTGCGGGACGGAGCCCGGGCTGGCACGGTGCCGGCGGCCGCTGGGCGCACGCCTTCGGCAGGCTGTTGCTGTGCAGGCGGTGGTTAAATGAGGCGTCGGTGGATGTGGTGAGCCATTAACCCGCTGTGCCGCCGCGGGGGCCCCGAGCCCCCCGCTGGTCCAAGCCCCGTGGGAGGACAGGAGCGCTCTCCCAGGGTGTTTGCTCTCTCTGCACCGTGCGCTTTGGGTCCCCTGCCCCACAGGCTGCAGAGCTGCTGGCCGGGCACATCCGAGGGGCTGGGTGCTCTGCACCCCCTGACCCCCTCCTGGAGCTCTCCCTGTCCCCACCAGCCCCCGCGAGGAGTTGGGCAGCGTCTTCCCTCCCCGCCTCCTCCGAGCGGGGCCAGATGGGCGCCCCCCCGGAGCTGCGGCCGCATCTGCCCACGCCCAGCATCTGGAGACCCCGGCTAAGCCCCTGCTCCTCGCTCATCCCCTTGGAGCACGGCACGGCCAGGCTGTGCTGGGGGATGGCGCTCCTCACCCCCACGTCCCCGTCCTCCTCCAGACGCTCTGGATCCGGCCCCTGTCCTCGAGTCCCCTCGCTGGCACGGGAACACCCCCAGCCGCGGCGGCACGGTGCCAGGACCCAGCAGCCTGACGCAGAGGGGCAGACGGGCTGAGCCCCCCCTGCTCGGATGGAGCCCCCCCTTCCCCTCCACGGCCATCCTGCCCCACCACGCACCCCCGCGGCCCCCCCCCAGCACCCCCTGTCCCTCCGACAGCATCCCTCCTGCTGCTGGGTGTCCGCCGCCGGCGCTGGCACGAGCGTGAACGGCGTGGCCGCCTCGCCGGGTTTGCGCCTCGCTCAGCGGCTTAGCACCGGCGCTGCAATAATGCGGGTGCCGGCGCTAATCCCATCAGCTCGGAGCCACTCGGTGACCGGGAGCTGGCTAATGCGCGGCTCCAGCCCGAGCGGGGCACGCCGCTGTCACACGCTGAAGGTCACGGCATCGCGCGGGAGCGTCCCCGGGAGGGGGATGTGTGTGTGGGGGGGTGGCCCTCAAAGCCCCCGCCTAACGAAGGTGTTAATGTCCCTCAGGGGTCCTGCTGCACCCGGGGGGACCTTGTGTAGAGGTCTCGGGGAGCAGCGTGAAGGAGCTGAGCTATGGGGCAGGGGAGGCTCCTGCCTGTGCCCAGCGTGGCAGCCCCCCCTCTGCCTCCACGGGGAGCCCCACGGGGGTTCACAGGGGATGCTGTGCCCGTGTCTGTGGGGTCTGTCCCCCGCTGTGTCCCATGTGGGGGCTCCAGACCCCGCTCCCCACCCCAGGGGGGGGGTCACTGGGGCCACAAACAAAAGTGGGGTTTGCTCAGCCTGCACCAGCAGATGTTCCCACCGCCCGCGGTGCCCAGCTGCTGCAGGGAGAAGGGCGATGGCCCCCCATCCCGCCCCCATATCCCCATCGCCGTTTCCCGCATACGGCACAAGGGCTGCGGGGACAAACGCGCCCCCCCCCCCCCCCCCCCGCCCCAGCCCCACTGCAAAGCCCCGCAAGAGCCATGGGGGAGGGCGAGGGGCCAGCGGAGGCCGTCCCCGGGCAGCCGCGCAGCACACGCAGCGCCTTGGCTGCAAAGGCTGGGAAAAGGGCAGGCAGTTCCTGCCGGCGGCCCGGATGCCATGGTGATGGGAGGGCGAGGGCCGCATGAATACCCATGAGCAGGGGGAGCGGGGAGGCCGCTCTGCGCTGTGCCCTGAATGCAAAGACCCCGCACAAAGGGCTGTGGCCGCGCACGGGGCCATCGCGGTGCGGTGGTGCCGTGGGCGAGCGGTGCCGGCCCCGCACGGTGCCCGGGGCTCACCGGGGCACCCCGGCACAACGCCCTGGGGATGCAGGACCGGGGGCCGGGGTGGGATGGATTGGGGCTGGGAGCCGTTCCCGTGGTAACGGCGGGTCCCAGTTTCCACCAATCGATGTGGCGGCGCGGGCTGGGAGGGCTGGGAGGGCTCGTGGCCTACATAAGCCCCGGCGGGCACCGCGCGCCCGCGCCGCACCGAGCCGCCGGCAGATGCACTTGCGAAGCCATGGTGAGGCTGACGGGCGCACGGCCCGCGGCCGCCCGCCGCTGGGGCTACACTGCCGCTGCCTTCCTCCTCCTCCTCCTCACCGTGCAAGCTGGTAAGGGTGGTCACAGCGGGGGGGGAGGCGTGGAAGGGTCCCGGGGTCCCAGCCCCGCTGTCCTCGCCGTGTGCCGGGGTGGGGTTGGACATGGTGCGGGTGTCCGGTGATGGTTGCGGGAGGTTGGGCACGGCTCTCCAGCAGCCGGGGTGTCGCGGGGAGGGCTGGATGTGGCTCCTGGACGTGCTCCGTGGTGCCTGGGGGTGAGGGCTGGGCTCCCCGCTGCCCAGGGCAGGCTCGGTGCTGTGGGCAGAGGTCAGGGGCTGTGATCGCCTCCCTGATCCCCGCTCAGCCGGGCTTAAGCCGGCGCTGGGATGGGAAATCTGCGGGATCGCCGGCCGGCAAGAAGCAGATTTGAGAGACGGAGCCAAATTCCCCGAGGGGAAGATGCTCCGAGGGGGAAGGTGGGAGACGTGCCAGGCGTGCGGGAGGTAGAGGAGCGGGAGGAAGGCTCCCCGTGCCCGCTGGAGCTCCAAGCCCGCTGCTGTGCATTCCCAGCCCCTCTCCCTGCTGGTGGGGGCTCGCAGCACCAGCGGGGAGGCAGTGACCGTGCCAGGAGCGGGCGCAGCACCGTGTCTGCCCGCCCAGCAGCACCCACCTGTAGCAGTGCCAGAGCCGTCGGCACCCCCAGCCTGCCTGGCCCGCAGGGAGCCCCCCAAAGCCACCAGCACTCGTGTGCCCCCTGTGTCAGCCTGCCCGGGATGCTGGGGGTCTGGGGCAGTGCCCAGGGCAGGCTCTGCTCGCGCCGGGGACAGGACGGGGGCCGGCAGCCCGGGCTGTGAGCCAGCCCTGCCCGGCACGGGGCCATTTCCCAGCATGGCCCAGCCCGGGACATGGTGGTCCCAGCCCTGCTGCTGCGGAAAGGCAGCTTGTTGGCTCCCGACGACACGACTGTCCCCACGTCCCCTCGCCCTCCCCACACCCCGCCTTGGCACCAGCCAGCCTTTTGGCACGGGGAGGAGCGGAGGGAGGACGTGCACAAAGCGAGGCTTCCCCAGCCCCCCCGTTAACCACGCATCGCCCCGCAGCCGGGCTCAGCTCCCCCACGTCCCGCTCGGCTCTGCCCCAGCTCCCCGTGCCCGGGGCGCGGCGCTGTGACTGTCCCATCTCCCCGCAGCCCAGAGAGCCGACCTCGGCGGCGACGCCACGGCTGCCACCATCAACCACTCGCTGACGCTGCTGCAGCGGCTGCAGGAGCTGCTGCAGAACGGCAACAGCAGCGACTCGGTGCTGCGGGTGCGCACGGCTGCCTCCGACGAGGCCAAGGTCTTCCACACCCACCAGCTGCTGCTCAGCCTCCAGAGCGAGGTCTTTGAGGGCCTCCTGCGCAACCAGAGCGTCGTCACCCTGCACGAGCCCCCCGAGACCGCCGCGCTCTTCGAGAAGTTCATCAGGTGTGCGGGGACGCCGCGGGATGGGGATGCCCAGGGGGATGCCAAGGAGGGAGATGTTCCCCTGGGGGCGACTGGGACTTGGTGGGATGGGGATGCCCAGGGGGATGTGCTGAGGAGGGAGATGTTCCCCTGGGGACAGCGGGGACTTGGTGGGATGGGGATGCCCGGAGGGATGCAGCTGAGGAGGGGGGGACGCTCCCTTGGGAACCACAGGGGCCTCACGGCATGGGGACAGCAGGAGGGGTGCAGCCAAGTGGGGACAATGCCACTGGGGACCGTGGGGACCCTGCAGGGCGGGGATGCTCCAGGGTGCAGCCAAGGAGGGAGGGTGCTCCCCCGGGGACCTGCTGGAGCCCGGGGCTGCGCAGCGGGGTGGGAGGGGGCTCAGGGGACAGCAGTGTCACCGCGCCACGCTCCGCCCCAGGTACCTGTACTGCGGGGGGGTCTCCATCCTGCTGCACCAGGCCATCCCCATGCACCAGCTGGCCAGCAAGTACCGGGTGTGGGGGCTGCAGCGCGGCGTGGCCGACTACATGAAGAGCCACCTGGCCAGCGAGTCGAGCCAGGGCCACGTGGTGGGCTGGTACCACTACGCCGTGCGCGTCGGGGACGCGGCGCTGCAGGAGAGCTGCCTCCAGTTCCTGGCCTGGAACCTGTCGGCCGTGCTGGGCAGCGCCGAGTGGGCTTCGGTCAGCGTGGAGCTGCTGCTGCTGCTGCTGGAGCGCTCCGACCTGGTGCTGCACAGCGAGCTGGAGCTCTACACCGCCGTGGAGAGCTGGCTGAGCCGGCGGCAGCCCGAGGACGCGGTGGCCGAGCGGGTGCTGCGCGCCATCCGCTACCCCATGATCGCGCCCAGCCAGCTGTTCCGGCTGCAGGCGCAGTCGGCGGTGCTGGCGCGGCACCACGGCGCGGTGCGGGACCTGCTCTTCCAGGCCTTCCAGTTCCACGCCGCCTCCCCCCTGCACTTCGCCAAGTACTTCGACGTCAACTGCAGCATGTTCCTGCCCCGCAACTACCTCGCGCCCAGCTGGGGCTCCCAGTGGGTCATCAACAACCCGGCGCGGGACGACCGCAGCACCAGCTTCCAGACCCAGCTGGGGCCCAGCAGCCACGACGCCGGCAAGAGGCTGACCTGGAACGCGCTCTTCTCGCCGCGCTGGCTGCCCGTCAGCCTGCGCCCCGTCTACTCGGACTCGGTGTCGGGCGCCGTCCAGGCGGCGCGCATCGAGGACGGCCGCCCGCGCCTCGTCGTCACCCCGGCCATGAGCAGCCCCGACTTCGCCGGCGTCAGCTTCCAGAAGACGGTGCTGGTGGGCGTGCGGCAGCAGGGCCGCGTCTTGGTCAAGCACGCCTACAGCTTCCACCAGAGCTCGGACGAGGCGGCCGACTTCCTCGCCCACGCCGACCTGCAGAAGCGCACCTCCGAGTACCTCATCGACAACTCCCTGCACCTACACATCATCATCAAGCCCGTCTACCACTCCCTCATCAAGGCCAAGAAATAGCGGGGACGAGCCCTGCCCCGCTGCCGCCGGACTGGGTGCGCGGGGCTCTGCCTCTCCAGCCGTCCCCTTTTGTAGGTAGACAGAGGTCCCCGTGCCAGGGGTGCCCTGGGGCTGTGCCCCCCGCTGCCCACCCCTGCCCGGCCGTCCCACTGCAACCCCATGTCCTCATTGCTGTCCCTGGGTGCCTGCGGGGAGCTGGGGATGGGGAGCTCTGGAAACACGCAGCCGGGGGCTCAGCCTGTGCTGGGCTCACAAACCTAAGGGGCACCAGGGTGGGGACAGGGACAGCCCCCGTAGTGCCACCCCGCAGCCCCCGCGGCCGCAGCTTGGAGCGTGGCAGGGCAGGGGGGTCCCAGCTGCCTCTCCCGGCAGAGGACACTTGTGGGGTGCAGCCCCCACTCGCAGCCAGCAGCCGCCTCACCCCTGCCCGGGCACCCCTTACCCCTTCCTAATAAAAGCAGAAAACAAGCACGGGGATTGCGGGGGCGTCTTTGGGGTGTCCTCCACCCCTGGGGACGGGCAGCCACAGGGACACGTCAGCTGTCACACCGCTCCCAGGCTCAGCACGTCTCATTTAATGCCACCCAGCAGGACCAAAACCCAGCCTCATGTCCACTTCTGCTGGTCCACAGCAGTGCCGGGCAGCCGGCTGCCTCCCATGCCGGGATGGGACCACCGCATGCCCCCACGGGGCTCGGGGCCCTGCTTCAGTAGAGGTTTGGCACGGGGAGAGCGGCGTGGCCGGCCCCAGCAGGGGCTGTGCCAGGGGCTGGTGCTGGCAGCTCTCAGCCCCCTGCCTTGGCTCGGGGCCGGCCGCTTGGCTCAGCACCGGCAGCTCCGTGCACCCTTGCCGGAGGCTCCGGTGCCGCTCGCCATGACGCAGCCGAGCCGCGGGTGCTGGCCCTTCCTGGTGCTGGTGGGGATGGGCAGGGACGGGTCCCCAGCACCTGGGGGAAGGATGATGCTTCAGCTGCAGCCCCGGGGCTGCCCCAAGCCCGTGGTGCTGTCTCCGTGCTGAGGGGGGGCTGCGTGGTGGGCGCAGGCGGTGGTGGTGGCTCACCTGGCTGCTGGTTCTGCGGGGGCCTGGCTCTGGGCAGAGTTTTGGGGGGCCCCCGGGTGCCAGCTGCCCATGTCCCCACCGGCACCGTGGGCTTGGGGAGGTTCTGCAGCATTTGGGAGCCTGGGGAGGCCACGAGCTGTGGGACGGAGCAGTGACCATGGACACAGCGCTGTGGGGAGGAACCAGGCTGAGCACAAGGTGCGCATGCACAGGGTGCTGACAGCTGGGTGTGGGTAAAGGGGTGACAGAGGGAGCTTGTGGTGGCCCCCCCAGCCTGCCCTGCACCCTTGGGGCATGGTGCTGCGGCTGGGGGCACGGCCACCCTGTGCCTGCACCTACCCTGTGGCCGGTGGCCTCGAAGGACCGCGGCCTCCTCCCCTTCCTCCTTTTGGCATCCAGCGACCCTTCCCTCGTCTCCAGCTTCTTGCGTGCCCACGGCCGGGTGCCCAGGGAGGGGCTGGGCTGGGTGGCCCCCAGGACGGCGGCTGTCCCTTCCAGGCTGTCCCCACCCGGGGTGTGGCACCAACGCCGGGTGGCCTTGGCTGAGATTCTCTTGGTGCTGCTCGACGTCTCCCTGCTCTCTGCGGCACAGCAACAGCATCAGGGGGGCACAGCCGCCCCCCCGGCCCCACTGCCCACCCCACTCACCTCTGCGTCCCACAGCCACCTCTGAGCCGGTCCCACTGCCCAGGGAGGCGTCGTGCTGGGTGTTCGTGCTGGCCTGCGGCGTGCGCTGCTGGGGCACACAGCACCCATAAACACCCCCACCATGGGGCTTCGGTGCTGTGGGCAGGGCTGTGCTCACCTCTAGGGCCACCGCGCCACGGCCAGGCAGTGGGATCGGCACCACCGCGCTCCCCTTCCACCGTGCCCGTTGGCTCATCTTGAACACGGGGCTCGGGGCGCTGCTGGAGCGGGGACACCCCTTACCCTCAGCTGCAGTGGCTGTGGGGCACGCACAGCCCCGGTGCACGCAGAGGCAGAGGATTCACACCCCAGCCTGGTCCCACGGCCGTACCTGTCCCCCTTGGGGTGCAGAGGTGGCCACGGTGCCGCGGGGTGCCTGGGGTCCTGCGCCCTCCCTCTGTCCTGCTCCGCGTTCAGCAGGCTCTCTGCTCTGGATGCCCGTGGGATTTGGGGCAGGGACGTGCCCTGGGTGGGGGACAGCGGGTGAGCACCCAGCCTGGGGACAGCGCGGGGTCGGGGCCCCCCTGCCCTACCTCGGGGGGGGCGGTGTCCGTGCGGTCGGGGCCCCCCGGCAGCTCCCGCAGGTGGGTCTGGTACAGCTCCTGCAGCGCCCGCGGCACCGACAGCCGGTGGTCTGCTGGTGAGGGCACGGGGTGAGGGGCAGCGAGGGGGGGCAGCGCTGGGGCTGTGTCACGACCCGGGGGGACCTCGCTTCGTGACAGCCCCGTGACACTGCAGGAGCCCCAGCAAGCACCAGACCCCTTATCACGGCACAGGCGCGGAGCACCCACCCCCATGGGAACCCTGGAGGGGGCCCCTCATGCTGCAACACGGCCACGCCGTGCCCCGACAGGAGCATATCGCGACGTGGCCCATCTGTCGTGACAGGGTAAGCCCCAGGAGGGACGCACCGGCGATGAGCTGCCGCTGCTGCTGGATGATGCGGGCGCAGAGGGCGCGGGGCCGGCAGCTGCCCCCGAGCAGGGAGCAGGGGCGCAGCTCCGCGGGCTCCTGCAGCCCTCGTGCATGCTGCTGGCTCTGCTGGAAGCACCGTGCCAGCTCTGCCTGCGGGCACGCAGCGGGGTCACCACCCCTGCAGGGCCAGCAGCCCTGCCATGGGGCCACCACCCCTGCCAGGGGGCCACCACCCGTGCCATGGGGCCACCACGGTGCACGGGTGCGGGCAGAGCTGCCGGGGGATGCCCGCAGGGTGAGTCCCAGCCCAGCTCCCTGCTGATGTGGGTTTCATCCACGGGGCTCCCAAACCTTCTGCTCCGGGAGCCTGCCCTGCTCCTCCGCCAGTGCCACGAAGCTCTCACGTGCCACGGCCACGGCGGGTGGTCCTGGTGCATCTGACTTCTCGTCCCCCATGTCCGAGTTCCTCTGGGTCTCGCCGGGACCATCCGGCTCCCTCTGCCGCTCCTTGCCCCACTGCCGTGCCCTCTGCTCCCAGCTGCAGGGAGCACGGGGTGGTCTCAGCACCGCCGCCCGGCTCTCGGGGGATCCTGGCTCTCCGGGGACCCCATCCCCAGAGGGGCTCCGCACCCCCGTACCGGGAGAGGGCGAGGAGGTGCCGGGATGCCTCCAGCCGGGCGCGCAGCACCGTGCCCTCCAGCTGCAGCAGGCGCTGGCGCAGGGCCGCCTGCTCGCGGCAGGCACCGAGCAGCTCCTCCCGCAGGCGGCCCAGCCGGACCTGGGCTGGGGACACGGGGCGTCAGCACCGAGCTTTGTGGGTCTGGGGGAACACAGCAGGGGCTGGGGGTACCCTGGATGTAGTGGATGTCCCGGCGCTTGCCTGGCGCCGGCTCGGAGTCCTGCTGGCTGTCGGGGTGCAGGATGTCCCTGCACAGGTCGGCCACGGCGCCACCACACCGTGCCACGCAGCACGAGGCGCTGAGCAGGTTGTGTGTCACCTGGGACGGGGATGGTGTGAGCACCCCACGGCCCCTGCACAGCTCCTCCCCACGCAGGGTCCCCAGGTGGGGTCCCTGAGCTGGTCACCCAGTGGGGTCCCCAAACAGGGTCTCCATGCAGGGTCCCCGAGCAGTGGGAGGCTGTGGAGCAGGGACAAGCTCCCCGTGCCCTCCCTGCTGGGGGCAGCGGGGCCAGGGCTGCTTGGGGACAGGGCAGGAGAGGGCTGGCAAGGGCTGGGGGCACAGTGCCTGTGCCCCCCGATCCTACCTTGGTGCGGATGCTCTTGGCACGGTCGGCGTAGGCGAGCGTGCTGCGGGACTCCTCGAAGGCGGTGCTGGCGGGGCTGATGTGGGCGATCATCACCGTGCGGCTCTTGCCCCCCAGCGAGTCCTGGCCGCGGAGAGCAGAGCTGAGAGGGGCTGGGGGGCAGCAGCCCAGGCCCCCCCCAGGCCCCCGCCGCACCTTGAGCAGGCGGGTCAGCTTGCTGTCGCGGTAGTTGATGTACTTGCTGCCCCTCGCGCTGCTCAGCGCCTTGATGCAGTTGCCCAGGGCCAGCAGCGACCTGTTGATGTGGGCTCCCTCCTTCATCCTCTGCCCGCGGTTCTGCGTCTGGGCCAGGGGGGAAGAAGGCAGTGGGAAAAGCCTGGCAAAAAAAAAAAAAAAAAAAACGGGGCCGGGGGCTTCCCAGCCTTGCATCCCCCGGGGGGGGCCGTACCTGTGCTGCCCGCTCGGAGCCGGCCAGGTCGATCATGAGGAGCCGCCCGCGGCGCAGCGCCGTGCCGCGGTGCCGCTGCCGCACGGTGACCTGCAGCACGGCGTGGGAGCGCGACGACGTGCTGTTGGCGGCCGTGGGCTCCTGCGTCCGCCGCCGGTTCCCCCTCGCCAGCAGCCGCACGACCTGGGGCAGACGGGCAGCACCGGGCAAGGGGGGGATCGCTGCCCCTCGGGACCCGCGGGCACCCCCTGCCTCACCTCCTTGGCGCTGGTGGCCGAGACCTCGGTGAGGCCGGCCACCTGGATGGCGCCCCGGGCGTCCTCCCGCAGCTCCAGGTAGCCCAGCGAGGGGTTCAGCAGGTCCCGCAGCGTCTCGTTGTAGATCTGGGGGGGCGGTGGGAGCTGGGCACGTCCCGCGTGGCGGGGGGACGCACAGGGTCCTGCGCCACGGCACGCCGGGGGGTGAAGCCCCCAGCTTGGGGCTGTGCCGCTCGCTGTCCCCTGCCCTCGTTGGAGAGGGGACGTCCCCGCTCTCCCCCCACACCTCGAGGTAGGACATGGAGACCTCGTACTCCGTGTCCCCGCCGGCATCCTCGATGGCCTGGAAGAGGTCTCCCAGGGCGCGGGCACAGACGCCAGGCTCGCCGTCAGAGCCCAGCATGGTGTGGGTCTTCCCGCAGCCTAGTGGGGGGGGACACAGCTCACCAGGGGCTGGGGCCCCCCCTGCAGCCCCCGCCGCGGGGCTGGCTCACTCTCGGGCCCCCCATCCCCGTGCCCCTCACCGGTGGGGCCGTAGGCGAAGACGGTGGCGTTGGAGCCGGAGAGGACGCCCGCAACGAGGCCGCGGGTGGTGGCACGGTACACGTTCTCCTGTGGGAGGGTGAGTGGCCCCGGGGCACGTCCTGCTGCCCCACACCGTGCCCCCAGCCCCACGTCCCCGTGCCCTGCCAGCCCCGAGGGACGCACCTGGGTGGCCGAGGCGTCGAAGGCTGCGTCAAAGACGTAGCGCTGCTCCCGGGGGCGGCTGGCGCGCAGGACGTCATCGGGGGCTCGCGTGGGGTCTCGCAGCACCACGACCTGTTGGGGGACCCGAGCGGGACTCGTGTTTCAGAGCCCAAACGACATCGCCTGGGGGCTGTCAAAGGGCTGGGTAACGCAGCCCCTGCACCAAGCACCCTGCCCTGACACCGCCTGCATCTCCCACGGGGCCACGGCCCGCGCTGAGCCCGGCTCCGCTGCTGGCTGCCCTGGGTGCAGGGCGCAGGGCTTGGGCTGCAGCTCCCCGTCCTGGCAATGTGCACCCCACGTCGCCCACCACAAACACACTTTGAGGGGCTCCCCGTGTGCCTGCCAGGCTGGGGAGTGGGGCACGGAGCCCTGGGGGCACCCCGGTGCGGGGACGCGCTCCCCAACGGGTCTGAGCCCTCCTAGGACTCGGTGCCATCCCCTCTGCTTTGCTGCTGCCCCCTCGGTGCCGGGGAGCAGAAGGTGCAGGGCCGGTCCCGGTGCTGCCGGCGCAGGGCCCTTTGTGCTCCTCAATGTCCCTTTGTCCCCGGGGCCGGGGCTCAAAGCCAGCTTTGTGCGCGCTGCCAGGGGGCACAAAGGCATCTCTGTGAGCGCAGCGCCCAAGGTGCCCTCTGCCCGCGCACCTCGAGCCGGTTCTTGATGCTGGCACGCCACAGGGACCCTGTTTGTCCCTTTTTTGGGCCCTCCCCCCCCCGCCCCGCACCATCCCCAGCCCCCCCAGCTTGCAGGTGATGCCAGGGCAGGGGGGGCCCAACGCCGCCCCCACCACAGCTGCCAGCATCCCTGCTGCCTCCCGTTGCAATGCAGATTTTGACCTTTCTGGTAACGCAAACCTCAAAAAAAAAAGCTGCCCTGCTTCCACCGAGCCCCCCTTGCCCAGCCACCGAGCCCCCACTAGCACCCCGGGCTGGGGACAGGGGGTCCCGTGGGGGTTCTATGGCCCTGCAGGAAGGGGGTCTCCTGGCCCAGAGCCCCCCAGAGGTTTTATCTTGCTGCTTTGTCATTGCAGGGTCCCCGCAGGGGCCGCAGGTGCCCCCCTAGCCTGCCCTGCGTGGGCCTCACACATGGCACTGGGCGCAGCGGGGTACCTCCTGGGGCGTGCCGTGTTTTGGGGGTCCCACCACACACCCTGGGCACCCACGGACCCCCCCCCCCCCCCCCGTATCCTGCACGGGGTCCCGCCGTACCTGCTCGTCCACGCGGTGGGCGATGGGCTTGGCCCCCTCCTGCAGCTCGGCTGCACTCATGGGACGGATGCGAAGAGCCACCTGCGAGAGGCGGGCGGTGAGCGCGGGGACATGGGGACACAGGGACAGGGGGACACGGGGACAGGGACCTGCACGCGGGCCATCGCCTGCAGGACTGCGCGGCGCAGTCTGGCTGGGGGCTGGCATGGCAGGCGGCTGATGCAGCCCCCGGGACCCCCCCATGCTGCAATTAGAGGTTCGTTTTCCTGGGAAGAAAGCGAACACCGCTGGGACCGGCCTTAAAGGGGCAGCAAGCCCTCCTGCTGGCACCGGCCCCTCGTTGACGTGGCGCGGGGACGGGCGACACCGGGCGCGTGGGGGCCGTGGGAGCAGGCGCCGTGCCTGATGCACCCGGGGACCCCCAGGTCCCCACCAAAGCACCCCGCAGTGCTGGGGTCGGCCACCCCGTCCCCCTCCACGGACACGTCCCCGAGCCGCCTCCGTGCTGGTGTTGCCATGCCCCAGCCCCATGGGACCCCAAATGCTGGTGTCCCAGTGCTGCTCCCCTTGGGGACACCGCGCCGCCCCCCTCCACCAGCCCCCACCATCAGCCCCCGGTCCTGGCTGTCCCCTGGTGCCGTCGTGTCCTCGCCGGGGCGTGGGGGCCAAGGGGAGCCCAAAACGAGTGAAGCCCTGTGTGGGGTGCATGGGGTACACACTGGTCCCCGCTCTGCATCTGTCCCTCGATGTCCCCCGCTGCCCAGCCCGGCTCGGCTCCTTCCCCAGCCCCCCGTCTGTCCCCCTGCCCTGGTCGGTCCCCCGGGGCTGTGCCGTAAGCACCACGGCAGCGCGGCCACCCTTGGGGACACAGCGGCGTGGGCAGCTCCGGCCCCGCTCCGCGCCCTCTCCTGGCTGCACCGGTGGCCCAGCAGCGAGAGCTGGGTGACAATTCACTGTCCTGTACAGCTCACGGCCGGTGCGTGCCCTGTGGAAGCACCTTTCCACCTCTCGCCGCTGGTACAATTAGCACTGGCCCTTAACGAGGTGCTCGGCTGAGCTGGTGCCAGGCTCCCTCCACGCAGGGAGACCCCAAGGAGCTGCTCAGGGGCTGGGACACTGCACAACGGGGCAGCAGCGGTGCTCAGCTGGGGTCTGGGGACCACAAACCCTGTCCCCCCACACATTCAGGGTGGCTCTGACAGCCCGTGCCTGCCCCCCATGCCCGGAGCAGTGCTTCGGAAAGGTCCTGCCGCAGGGCTCACCCCCAGCCCCATTGCAGGGATGCTTCCCCCCCCCGGCAGCCCCATCCCCTGCCACCAGCCGTGCCGTGGGGCGAGCACAGCGGGCAGCTCATTAATAATTGACCGGTGGATAAGCCGCCAGCTCGGCGGCTCCGTGATAACAGCCGGGCTGTGTTTACCCAGCGCTGATAACCCCGGCCCCCGGCACCGCAGGCGGCTCTCACGAGGAGGGGGTGAAGCAGCTGGCGGGGCGAGAGGGGCTTCGTCTGCACCGGGACCCCGCTGCTCCTCGTGCTGGGGACGCACCACAGGGCACCCCGCTGCTGCTCCATCACGGTGGGCTTTGCTCCGTCGCCTGGCCAAAGGAGGGGAGGTGGAAGGGAGAAAGGACGCCACCTTCCCACCCTCTGCTCAACCCTGCCGTGACAAAACAGGAAGCGTGACGTGGGAAGCTGCTGTTTATTCACGCTACAGGAAAAAAAAAATCGGGAGGGCAATGGGCCAAGGAGCATCTGTGAACAGCTCCACGGTTTCTGTGCGATCCACCGGTCCTGGCTCCGCTGCTACTCCTGTGGGGAGAGCAGGCGGGGGGTCCGGGAGCTGCCCCACGGAGGCAGAGACCCCCAGGAGCCCTGCCTGGCGTGAAGCTGCAGGGAGCTCACCTTGGGAGCAACCTTTTCCTCGCCCTCTTCCTCGTACTTGGGCAGCTCGCTCTCCTCCCCCTGCACCACTGCCTCCTCTTCCGCGTGTTTTTTAACCTGGAAGGCAGAGGCTGACCACGTCTCCCCTGCCCAACTCCATAACTCCCCGTCCCATGGCACCGGGCAGCCAGGCAGGGCCGGGGGGGCTCCCCCAGGGATTTCAGAGCCTGCTGCAGCTGCCGGGCCGTGCTGCTCCCAGTACCTTGCCGTGTAGGTGCTGGGCCTCTGCCCGTGCCCTCCTCTGCAGCTCCGCTTCAATAACCTCAAAGAACTCCTTCTGGGCTCGGTCGAGTGCCTCTTGGGGACTCTCGTCCAGAACTTCCTCTGCTTCTGCGTCCTGACCTTCCGACCTGGCGCGCTCCTTCAGCCGCATCTCCCGGTGCCGGACCTCCAGGATTTTCTCCCTCTTCGTCTCCCTCTCGAACATCTGGGGCACAGAGAGGGGCTGAGGGGTGCAGGGGACCCCATGGGGACACGGCTGACCCCGGTGCTGTGCGAGCAGGGCAGGGCTCAAGGGCAGCACCGGCCGAGCAGGCAGCCACACGCTGGCAGCACTGAGGGCTCTGCTGTGCGTGCATCCAGCTGCTCCACCCGGCACGGCGGCTCGCAACCCGCGGCGTACGTACGGCGTTGGCCAGGTTCTTCTCATTCCTCTGCAGGGTGCAGAGCCCGGAGGAGATTTCCAGCAGGGTGACGGTGCCCAGTTTCGAGCCGCAGCCCACGATGCACCCGTTGTCCTGCAGGCGCAGGCTGGAGAGGGGCTCGTCGCAGATCTGGGGAGGGAGGACGGGCGGATGTCAGCGCTTAGCCCTTACCTGGTGCCTCGAGGCAGGAAGAGCTGGCCGAGACAAACCCACATGCTTCCCAGTAACAGGAGCCTGCGTGCAAAATTTTGGGCTCCAAGGCTCATGGGGGCCAGCTGCTGCTTGATGGAGCACACCCAGAGCCCTGCATGCCCCCCATCTCCTCACCCCACCCGCGGGCGATGCCCACTCCGTGCCCCACGGCGGTGCCAGCGCTGACCGGGGCAGCCCCTGCTCCCCCCCCACAAGGAGGGAAGAGGATCCGTGGGGACCGACCTTCAGGCTGAGGGAGGGGTCGTTCTGCTTGAAGAGGAAGTCCCAGACGTCCAGGGTGCCGTCCATCTTGGTCGTGAAGAAGACGGCCGGCCTCACGGTGCTCCAGCACCCGGCCGTCAGGTAGGAGAGGTGGTACCTGACGGGGACCCCGTGCTGCTGGGTGCCACGGGACAGGCTCACGGCCCCGACTCCCCTGGTCCCAGCACTTCTGCTGTTACACACAGCCTCCAGCATATGATTTTAGCCCGGGCTGTCTGTTCCAGCACCTGCAGCCACGTTAGCACCTCTGGCTCAGTCCCACCACCTCCACCTGGGCACAGACCCTGCTGGTCACCTGCCCCAGACACGCTCTTCCACAAAGCAGGAGGGTTTTTTACAGGACAAACACGCACGCTGCCACCTACTTGGTCCACATAATTGACGACTCCTTGGCCTCCTCTGACCAGATCCGAGCAGTCCAGTCGCCAACCGTCAGGAAGATTTTGGGGTACAAAGGGTTCCTGGTCAGGGCGTAGACGGGCCCGTGATGGCTGCTGTAGGTGCCGACGATTTTTTCGGGGGGTGTCTTGGCCTTGCGGTTGCAGGTGATGACGATGCCCTGCTCTGTGCCCACCATGAACTTGGTGGGCTGAGGGTGGGAGCAGGAGAGAGCAGCCATCAGCAGGCTGGGGACCCGGGGACCCTGCTCGTCAGGGGACAGTTGGGCAGCGAAGGGCTCTGCTGCCCGAGCGGGGGAGCCAGCTGCAGACAGCGACGGAGAGAACGGAGCCCTGGGACCCATCGTGATCCGGGGGCTTTAGAGACCAGCTGCCAGCAAGGCCCCCGTGCTTTGGGAGCACACTGACTCCCAAAGGGGGGTGAGACCCTGCTGCAAGCTGCAGCACCGTGCTCCAGGGCTCCCTCTGTGCATCACTCTTGTGCTGCTCCCCTGGAGCCCTGCCCCTGGGGGTGAGCTGGCACTGCCCGCCCTGCTCGGGTCAGGTTGGCCCACGCTCCTGCCACGTTAGGACATTATTTGTGTACAGGGAGGATGATGCCAGTGGCAGGCCAGGGATCTCACCATGGTGGGCTCGAACTCCAGCGTGACGGCGCCCAGAGCGTTCTCCAGCAGCCCCTGGCGCGTGATGTTCAAGACCAGCATCTCGGTGGGCTCGGAGAGCTTGCGGATGTCCCACCACAGCACCTGCAGGGGACAGGCACCGGGAGAGATGCTGCGGGGCAGGGGCTGATCCTGCTCGGCCGTGGGTGCTGTGGGAGCCAGGCAGCTGCTGTGTGTGTGAGTGCCCGGCCTTTTCCCTGCCCTTGCCCTGTACCTGCCCGTCGGTGGAGGCCGAGAAGCACTCGGTGCCCGTTTTGGACTGCAGCCAGATCGCGCCGTACACGGGGTCCCTGTGGCTGGCCTCCACGGTGGACACCTCCACGGGCAGCCCCCCTTTCCTGGTGTCCCAGTAAGCTGCGAAAGAAAAGGAGCTGTCAAGATCTGCACCAGCTGCCTTGCCTGGCTCCCTGGAACCAAACAAGTGCCCCCCAGGCCGGGACCCTGCTGCTGCGATCACTCACAGGGGTGCCCACTCCGAAGGGAAGCACAATTTGCACTTGCTGCAAATGCCAAGCTAGGCAGCGGCAACGTATTAAATAGCCGCAGCATTTCTTCGGTGATCATCTCTGCGGCAGATGCACTACAACCCCAGAGGCAATTAATCCTCCCAGCTCCCCCCCGCGCCGCTCTGCACAAGGGGTTGCAGCGCCCCAAAGAGCAGCTCTTATGCTCAGTGCTGCTCAGAACCATCCCGTGTGACCTGACCCTGGCTGCGCTCCCCTCCTGCGTGCCCTAGGGGCAGTGGCTAACGAAGGCAGGTCCCCAGGGACGGCAGCAGACATCCATCCCTCTCTCTGCCTCTGACAGGCAGCAGAGGACAGGTCAGGGTGCAGGGCTGTCCTCGGTTCAGCGAAGGTTGGGCGGCTGGGCCGTGGTGGCAGCGAGCCGTGTGCGCTCCCCCTCGCTCATTTTTAATTAGGCAATGCGATGTGACGGCGTGCGCTCCGCTGGGCCAGCGCCACACGCCTGGGGAGGCCGGGGTGAAATCCCCTCCCCTCCATCACCTGCGGAGCGCGCAGTAACAGCCCTGTGATGCATGCCCTGTCAGATCTGATCGCTGCTGCAAATGGCAAGGAAAACATCAAAATGAGAGCAATTAAATCAAAGGGCTTGCGTGGCCAAGTAAATAACAGAGCCATAAAATGAAGCTGGCAAACAGGGGCTCTTTTCCAGGCGCATGAAACAGCAGCACAAGAACAATGCAGTGAACAAAGTGACGGCAGCTCTTCTGGGCTTTTGCCACACAAAGGTACGGGGCAGCGGGTGATGCGGGAGCACGGTGCCTGTGCTGCTTGGAGGCCTGATCCTGCCGAGCTCTGGCTGTCCTGAGTGCCTGAGCACCCCTGGGGAGGTGTGGGCCTGCGGACATGGGTGTCCCACGCCATCCTTCAGATGTGTGTGTGTGTGCCAGCAGCCCCAGGCGTCACGCACCAGCCCCTCTGGAGCTTCCTGGGTAAATCCCCCAACAAATTGTGTCCCCCTGAGCACTCTGCCCTGCCCTCCCTTCCATTCCACATGCTGCTCGGGTCAGCACGCGCCCCTCTCTGCACACCAAGCCCCAGGGCTTCAAGCCATCCTTAAGTTACTCCCAGCTGCAGCATTACTGCCATTATGTCATTTGTGACGTGGCGGTGCTGGAGCCAGGCTCCTGCTGAATTAAAATGAAGCCGGAGCCTCGTTACCACGGCCTCACACCCAACCCTTCTTCCTCACCCATCTGCCCATTGTAGCAGCCTCCCACCAGGATGTGCGCGTCCTTGGGGTTGTATTCCAGGCTCACGAGAGGGGACGACGGCTTGAGGACCAGCTCCGGCTTGTTGGGGTTTTCTGCCAAGAGGGAATGAGTAAAGAGCAGAGCACAAAGACAGCCCAGAGGTACAGCACCCCACCTCCAAACCAGCCTCTCGGCGCCACACACCAGGGAAGAGAAGTGTCCTTTCCCACCAGCCTGAGGACAGACCCCTGGTACACAGCCCCCTCTTCTTTGCATTTTTCACTCCTAAACACAACAAGTTTGAGAGAGGCTTTGGCAGAACGGGACAATTCTCAGCCTGGGCTTGTGCTGCCTCTTCCTTTCTTAATCAAGCACAAGCAAACCACAGAAACACAAGAACCACATAAGAGACGTGTGGCTCAGCTGCCTGTTGTGGTGGCAGGCGCTCTAGCTCATGAAGTCATGTAGTGGGATTTTAGTGGTTATTTTCCACCTGTTGGCCAGCTTTCAGGTCCCATTTCTGCCCTTCTTTACATTGATCTGTGGGCAAAACAGAAACCGAACCCCTGTTCCTCCCCCTGTGGAGTGTCGTGAGGCTTCGTTACATCCGTGAGATGCTTTGAAGGCACAAAGTGCTTCCGCAGCAGCACCATTACCGACTGGTGAGTTCTCTCATTCCCTTACCCAGATCCCAGATGTACGAGTCCAAGCTCATGTCTTCTGTGTTTTGCTGGAACTCCAGGCTGGAATAAGCCACTGCCAGCTTCTTGCATCTGTCAGGGTGCCAGGAGAGATGTGTGGCTGTCCTCTTCGTGACGTTTGGATCCCTTTTTGGTAACAGGACATCAAAAAAAGATGTTAGTTTGTTAACAGTTTCAACATGCCCTGGGAATGCTGTCTCCCAAAGGAAGCTGTGGGAATCACAATTAAAACAAGCTACAGCTCTCGAGCACTGAGTGCAGGAAACGATTCTCCTGGGGGCTGGGTGGGGGAAGAAGAGTTGATGATTTAATAAAGTCTTTCCAGTTATACATTTCTAAGAATCCAATTACGTTACTGGATCTGACTTCTAGAAATGACCTAGCAGCCCCTGACATTTAAAAACAATCTTTGAGGCACTAAAAAAAAAAAAAAGGTTCCTGTCTAAAGTGCTGTTAGAGGATGCTCAGAGCTGCATCCATCCCTGGACTGTGGCATCTGTCTCCAAAGTGCCTGGGCAGGGCAGAGAGGGGAGGAACAGACGGAGCGTACGGAGGTACTGAAAGAGCAGTCAGGCATTGGGACGGGTTGCCCAGGGAGGTGGTGGTGTCACCATCCCTGAGGTTTTCAAGGAAAGGTTGGACGTAGTGCTTGGGGACATGGTTTGGTGGGTGATATTGGTAGTAGGGGGGCGGTTGGACCAGATGATCTTGAGGGTCTTTTCCAACCTTAAGGATTCTATGATTCTCTGTGGGGCTGTAGCAGGTCTCCCCATCCATAAACCGATCCTAATGCCGCTGGGTTTCCCCTCCCTTCCCTCCAGGGCAGTTTAACAGAGGGCTCAGCTCACGCAGCCGCCCGCCGTGTGGCTGCAGAGCCCGGCAAGCACCACGGCCCAGCGCAGCCAGCGGCACTACCTGATGACATTGATGGTTTTGGCGGAGGGGGACTCGTCCTCCAACTCTGCCTCCTCCTCCTCGCCGAAGTACTCCTCGTAGATGTCGATGGCGTTGTTCTGCCTGACGCAGTGCTCCATCAGCTGTGGGCACAGCGCCGCTGAGGCCGTGCTGCCGCGCAGGGGGCAGCGGGCGGCCACGGAGGGCTGGGGGACGGGCAGGGCCTCACGGTGCCGAGGTGCACGACAGTGTTGATGTAGTTCTCCTCCTTCTCCACCTTCTTCCGAAAGCGGGCCGTCTGCTCCAGCTCCTGGGGGTTGATGTCTTTGGGCCAGCCGCCCTCCACGTGGTTCACGCCGCGGGTTTCCACCTCCACCCGCTCCGTGTTGACCTGTGGGGAGAGCAAGAGTGTGGGACTGGGATGACGGAGGAATGAGGTGATGGAGGAACGAGGCGATGGAGGAACGAGGCGATGGAGGAACGAGGCGATGGAGGAATGAGGCGATGGAGGAACGAAGTGATGGAGGAATGAGGCAATGGAGGTACAAAGCGATGGAGGAACGAGGCGATGGAGGAACGAGGCGATGGAGAAACGAGGCGATGGAGGAACGAGGTGCCCCCCTCCCGGCCGCGCACCTCGTGCTCCGACATGTCGCTGCCGTGCTGCACCGGGGCGTCCACGGGGCTGCGCAGCACGAAGGCCTCGGCCAGGCTGGGGTCGGGCTGGATGTCCACGCACACCTCGGCCGGCCGGTCGGAGAAGCAGCAGGGCCGCCCGAAGTCGCTGCGCCGCCTCGTGTAGACGTGGACGATCTCCATGGCCCGGCTCGGCCCGGCCCGGCCCGGCTCGGCCTTGCCCGGTCCGCGTCCGCCGCCGCCTGGCAACGGGAGCCCGGGGCTCACGTGCTGCCGCCGCCGCCATCTTGGGAAGGGCAAGGCGGGGGGTGTCCGCTGCCCGCCGCCATCTTGGGAGGGTAGAGAGCGGTTAACGAGGCTTGGTGATTAGCACATTAGCAGCAGCTTCCTAAGGGAAAGCAGCTTCCTAATCTGTGTAAGGGTGGAACTAACTGGGCCAGGAAGTGGTGCCTGCAGCCCTGCTGGTCCCTACGTGGAGCAGGGGGACACTGCCAATGCCCCCTTGGCAGAGGAGCAGCCATGGCCCCGTCCCTACTGGCACCCAGCCCCGGCCTTCTCCCAGCCCCGGAGCTGCCGGAGGTGCCAGGGACGGTTGCAGCTCACGGTCAGATGTGGTAGAGCCGTGCCCAATGGCCTCAGCACCCAGCCACAGGGCCCCGTGCAAGAGCTGAGGTCGTGGAGTCGGCACCGTGGGGACCCTGCGTCCCCAGGGTCTGTTGAGCGCTCGACCTGTCCCCAAGTGTGCCAAGGCCATCTCCAGGAGGAAAGCGGCCACAGAAACTGCACAAGCTGCGACCCACCGTGCTGCCCAGGTTTAACAGAGCGCTGGGCACCGTTATTCCCATCAACCATGGTGCCTGTCCCACCGAGGGCACCTCCGTGCACCCCTCGCACACCCACAGCCTCTGTCACCCCCCCTGTCACTGCCGGAGCTGACACCAGTGCAAGCTGCAGAGATGCAGCCACGCAATTTGAGCCCCATTAAAAACTGCTTCAGCTGTGGAGAAGAAATGCACGGCCCGGCGTCTGCAGCGGGCTGCTTGTCCCGGCCATAAAGAGCCCCCAGCCCTGCAGAGCCAGGCACACTGGGGTGGGCGCAGTGACCTGACTGGGGACACTGGGGGGATGGGGACAGATGCATGTCGGCTCCAAGAAAACAAAAAGAAGATGAGTTTAGTACAAGTGTTTATTGTCTTTTCCCCTCAAGGGCACATACAAATCAGGCAGGACTCCCGCTCCTCCGAGAAGGAGTCCTCATGAGGTTAGTTCACATGCGCTGAAAAACAGCTCTGCTACCAGTACCGTTACATCAAAACATTAAAAGCAAAAAAATAAAAATAAAAAAACGGGAAGTTCCAACAGCACGTAATGCTAGTCACATGTAACACGGACAGATGACATTAGGGGACAGAAGGGTATGTACAAGTTATCTTTAAAAGACACAGTGAGTCACTGCCATCAAGTAATAACCCCAGCAGGGCTCCGCTTGCCCCACGGACAGCCCGTGCTCCCCGTCTGTGGTGCTGTCAGCTCAATGTGAAGCTGGCAGAGCAGGGAGCAGGGAGGGATGAATGACTAACACCAGCAGCACAGGGGCCCAGAGGTTCCCAGGACAGTCCACCCCAAAATGAGCAGCCACAAAGGCCCTGGTTCAGCTCACGCTGGTTCTCCCTGGCTCCGTCCCAAGAGCTGTGCCCTTGCTTAGCCCGAAGCCCTGGCAATGCCAGGCAGGACAGCAGGGACGTGCCCTCCCCTCTTGGCACAGCCAGCCACAGGGCTGCATCCTGCTCTGGGGATGCCCGAGTAGTCCCTAAACCTCTCCAGGGAGTGTGTGGTTACCCCGGAGCCATCCTGAACAAAAGAGGGGAGCCTGCCCCAGGGAGCAGAACAGCCAGCAAGAGCCTACAGACCAGCCAAACACCTCCGACCGCCATGCACTGCAGTAAAACCGAGCTGGAGCAGAGGCAGTGAGCCGCACGGCACCTCTGCCCTGCAGGTAATTCATAAAACCCAGACGCAAAGCAAAGGAAAAACAGCAAGGCCAAAACATCCCCACCCTACACCCCCGTACCCAGGGCCAGGGGGCAGCATGGGGATGCGGGGACAGCGCCGGGATCACTAGTGGTTGGGTCTGCATTGCTACGGGGGTGAAGGAGCCACCGGCCGGGCCCCCGCACGTGGGGCAGGCAGCCCACGGTCCTGGTCTTTGCCCTCCAGAAAAAGGAAGCCAGACACGGCCCCCATCCGTGGCATGAAAACCCCGAGCTGGCGTGGGTGGGAAGGGGGAGAAGGTGGTGGGCACGAACCATCCCCAGCCCTGGCGGTGCAGCGGCAGCCCCGCTGCCGGCCGGAGACCTGCTGTTAGTGCCGGGAAGCATCCCGTAAGGCAGGCAGGAAGACGTGAGAGCCAGCAGAAGCTGCCGAGGGAAGAGAGCGGGGTGTGAGGGGCTCCAGCAGCCAGGGCTCGTCCGCCTCTCCTGGGGGGCTGCCCCGGACCTGCGCCGCGGGGAGCCGGGGGTCTTTGGTTTCCATCACAGGAGTGCCGGGGGCTTCTTCTCCTCCCACGAGCTGCTCGGGGCCAGCACGCTAGGCTGGGAACTCAGTGTTGAAGGGCCTGACGTGCTCATCGGTGACGGATAGGTAGGTGGCTCGCATGCTCGGGGAGTACTGCGGGGAGAGGGCACGCAGTTAGCAAGGCCTGAGCCCCCCCCCCCGGCCCCCAGCCACATCCCACCCAGCCCCACATCACCGGTGGGCTCGGAGAAAGCCTGAGGATGGAGAGGGAAGGTTGCTTCCCATTTGTACTAATCCCCAATTAATTTGCTGTGCTCATGGCTGGGGGGACAGGCTGGGTCTCGCCAGCCTCTCCCCCAGCTGGAATTTCTGCAAGACCCCAAAAAAAAACCTCCCTGCCCTGCCCGCGGCGCACAATGACACTTCTCCAGCACTGGGCCACAGGGAGGGGCGTCCCCGGCCAGGCATTAAGGAAGATTATTTCAAGTTTGTTATTTTGGACCGCTAAAGTCCTTCCTCAGGGATCTGAATCCCGGTTAAATTAGACCATTCAGGGCAGGGAGAAGCGCTCAAATTAATCCCCGCGTCCGTCCCCCCTGGGAACAGCCCTGCCAGCTGCAAGGTCTGCGCAATCGGATTAGAGCCTCCCGCAGTGGCGCGGCTCCGCGCGTTCACCTGATGGCAAAAAATGGTCCCTGGCAGGGGGGAGCACGGGGACCTCGAGCACCCCGTCCCTGCAGCAGCCCCCGAGCCACGTCCCCGGCACCATCGTGATGCCACCACCGTGCCCGCAAGGGATGAGCTGGCACGGAGAGGAGTTAGTGCCTCGGATGCAGGCATCGAAGCACATTAAATGCTGCCAGAATGGGAGGGAGGAGAGCCAGGCTGAGACAGGAGGGGGATGGAGATGGGGAGCGTTTCCAGCCCCTGGGCACAGGGGAGCTGCAAACCAAATGTCTCCAGCCCCCGGGGACAAAACGCAGCCCCCTCGCTGCCCCCAGCAGCAGGGATGGGATCTAATCGGGAAGCTGAGGACGGGAACCCAGCTGCTGCCCCAGGACCACGAGGGGGAACGAAGCGACTGGACTTACTCTTGATGGGCAACTTAGCTCCAAAATAATTGATGCGAAACAAAACAAAACAAAAGAAACAAAAATAAAGCAGGTGTTACAACAGACAGGGTGGGTTAAATAAACGGTGGGGAAACGTAAACATGCACGGACTAGTGCAGAAAGTGTCCTTTAAAAGTCTGGGGATAAATAAAAAAAATAAAGCAGACAGCGAGGGAAGGCTATTTTGGTCTCCTCCGAGCACGTGGTGGGTAACCTCTCCCTGCAGCCCCCCCGGGATGGTGAGGAACTGGGTTAGCAGGGCGGGCAGGAGAGATTCGCTCCCAGATCCCACACGTCCCCTGCACGGGCAGGAGGGGAGGGGGCGCAGCTCACCCGTCCCCTTCCCCAAAACAGAGCCCCGCAGGGATGCTGGCTGCTCTTGTCTGCCACGGGGGGCTCCTGGGCACTTGGCCACCCCCCCACCGCCCCCTCACAAGAAGGATTTGGCCTCGGCCGCCCGCCGTACCGTGGGGGGGGGGAGAGCCCCTGCCGATCAGGGGCACGTTCTCGTAGCGCGGGTTCCCACCGAAGAGCACGGCTTGGTTCCTGCAGGAGCCGGGGGAGAAACCTCAGAGGGGGGCGCAGGGCGAGCCCTGCGGGCCCCGGGGACCCCCAAGGGGACCTTGGTCTCACATGTACTCGGAGACGGGGGCGTTGGAGATGGTCTGCGCGGGGGGGTGCAGGCTGCTCTGGCTGCCCAGGCTGCTGCTGTAGCTGCAGAAGCTGCGGAGCTGCCCCCGCGCCGGGTTGTGGGCGGCGATGCGGCGCGCCTGCGGGTTGAAGGGGTCTTCCTCGTCCATGTCGTCGTAGTCCCGGTCCCTGCAGGGGGGGGGGGGTGGGGGGCGAGGACACCGCCATCAACCCCCGGGGTGGGGGGACAAAGGCAGGGTGGCCACGCGGGGAGGGGGGCTCGCCAGGCTCACCTGCCCGCTAAGTGCTTCCAGGCGCGCGGCGTGGCGCAGATGATGGTGGAGAAGGAGGCGGCCACCAGCAGGGAGAAGAGGACCAGGTAGAGCAGCCCTTCCACCCCGTCGTAGCAGATGCCGATCAGGGCGTCCAGGTAGTCCTGCAGCGGGACACACGGCGGGGCTGGGGGCTGGGGGGGGGGGCGGGGGGAGCCCTGGGAGCCGCACGCACCCGTCCCGGCCCCCTGCTCACCTTGTGCAGACCCCGGCAGTCCAGCATGGCCGTGAGCTGGTGCAGGCTGGTCTCCGAGGCGTTGAGGAGCTGCTGGACCCCCAGGAGGTCTTTCTGCAGGGAATGGGGATGGGGTGAGAACAGCGTTGGAGCAGGGGGGGCGAGCCCTGGGGGCACGGGATGCCCCCCCGCACCTCACCCCATACCTCAGCCGTTGGGAAGAGGGGCAGCGCGAACTGTATCAGGCCCTGGGTCTGGATCTGCATGGTGGTGAGCGAGCGCTGGAAGACGGTGAGAGCCTGCGAGGGGCGGCAGGGCGACCGTCAGAGCCCACCGCCCAGCCAGCCCCCACCCCGAGGGGCTCTGCGCCCCCCGTACCTGCTGGAAGGGGTTGCTCAGGCTCTGCTCGCAATACAGGTAGTAGTGAACCACCTCTGCAAAGCAAAGGGAGACATCAGCGTGAGCCCCCCGCGGGGCTGAGAGCAACGTGGCGGGGGGGCTCGGCGCGGAGCACGGCCCCCTTGAGACCCCAGGAACATTTTGGGGAGCAGTGGGGTGCCCCGTGGCTGGTCCTTACCCGCGCTGATCTCGCTCTCCGTCTGGTTCATGATGAACTTGTCCGGGGCCACGCAGAAGTCGCTGGTGCCCTGTAGGGACGAGACGGAGCACGGTGGGGGCCGGCAGGGCGCTGGGCTGCCCCCCCTCACGCTGCCACCCCGCGGCACCCACTCACCACCGCCGCCGCCGTGTCCAGGGCCATGGAAGCCCAGCTGAGGACGAGGGTCAGGAGCCCGCAGCACAGCATCCTGCGGGGAGAGGGGTGAGCACCGCGGCACGGCGCCGCGGGGGGAGCCCAGAGCCCGTCCCCGGGCACTCACATGGTGAGGAGGCAGCGGGAGCGCTTGGCCAGCCCCAGGCAGGCCAGCAGGCAGATGGTGAGGACGAGGATGAAGAAGAGGAGGTAGGCCAGCCACCTGGGCGCAGAGGAAGGGCACCGTCAGCTTGTGCCCCCTCCCCAGCCCCGGGGGACGGGGTGCTTGGGGTGGGGGCTCACCGGTAGTACTCCACGTAGGCGGCGCGGGCGGCCAGCGCGGTCAGGTCGGCGCTGACCCCGCGCCACACGGGCAGCCCCGAGAGCTGCAGCACGACGCTGCCGGCCAGCTGCTGCAGGAACTTGAGGGTCTGCAGGTAGTCGGCCCGCGGGGCCAGCGCCTCGCTCAGCCGCCCCAGGTGCTGCTCCAGCCCCACCTGCAGCTGCAGCGTGGTGCCCGCCACCTGCGGATGGGGCGCACGGGGGGGTGAGCACGGCTGGGAAGGGGCTGGGGGGTCCCCTGGGGCACGGACAGCGGGTGACACCTGGCCAAGGACAAGCTTAGGGGCAACCCTGCCGCCCCTGTGGTCACCCCATAGGTGAGAGCTGGGGGGGCAGGAGGGGGCTGACACCCTCCAGAGGTGGGTATCTGCGTCCCCAAACCAACGGCGGCGCCGAGGGGTGCAGCAGGGAAGGGGAAGGGTGGCAGAAGCCCAGCGGGGACGGCCCCGGCGCGGATAACAAGGCACAAAGGCCCCATTCTGCGGGGCTGACGTCAGCCTCCCGCGCTCGGCCACGGGGGCTCAGCCCAGCCCTGCTGCAGGGCTGGGGAGGGTCCCCGGCGGCCCCCCGCCGGCAGCGGGAGCGCCGGCCCCGTTCCACGGCAGGTTTCCCCGCGCCTTCTGCCCCAGGAGACGGTGGGGAGAAGCTGCAGGAAGGCAGAGCAGCGCCCGGGGGCAGCGAGGGGGTCGGGGGTCCCCGCCCCGCAGCCCTACCAGCGAGTCGATGCCGGTCAGGGTGTGGTTGGCGTTGTCCAGGGCGTAGAGCAGCTGGTAGACCCCGTCGTTGGTCTCGCTGTTCCCATAGAAGCCGATGCCGACGGCCGTGCTGCGGACAGAACGGGGACCCCGGGTTAGAGAGGGGGGAAACGCTCACCCCAACGCCTTGGGGTCAGGGAGTGCTGGGGACAAGGGTTGGGTAAGGGGCGCTCCCCGGAGCATCCTGGTGTCGGCAGACCCCACTCCATGGAGGGCAGAGCCCGGGCGGATGGGGACGGGACCGCAATGGGGACACGCTCCGATGTGGTGACCGCAGCGCCTGGGGATACCCGAGCCCGGAGCTGCTCCGTGGGCTGGGCACGGGGAGATCAAGGCAAGGCAAATTAGGGGAATCCGCTGGAGGAAACCCACTCGTGAGGAGCAGCATCGTGGGCAGAGGTCGGAGCCTCTCCCTGCCTCCCTCCCTGCAGGGGATGCCCGTAAAAACACCGCACACGGGGCCGTTCTCCCCGATTAGGTCTCTAAAGGCTCTCGCAGCTGCAAACAGACCCTGCCGGGCTCTCCTGTTTTGGGGCTGGGGGGGGATCACAGCTCGCGGAGCTGGGGGGCAGCGAGCACCTTGCACACGCGCGTGCCCCCGGGGCTGGGGGGAAGCGATCACGGGATGAGCGCGCCGAGCTCATTAGTGACATTTGCCTGCTCCGGGAAGCGTTCAGAGCCGGACGCTGCCCGGGCAAAAAGAAAGCCTTTGTCTGGCGCGGGACGAAAGGCAGCCGCGTGCTGTCCCACCCCGGCCCCGGCGCGGGACGGGGGCTCGGGCGGGGGGGTTCCTGGGGGTGGGCTGGGCAAAGCAACCGAGCGCCGCCGGGCGCAGGAGAGCCCCCCGCCTAATTGCTCCGGCCACAATTAAGGGCAGCCGCGCAGGGGGGCTGCCAGCTGGGTCACGCTGCCGCCCGCCATCTGCTCCGCGCAGGGATTAGCGACCCGGCCCCGCTGCCGGCCGGGATTAACCGGGAGGGCGGCACGGCCACGGGGGGACGGGGACGGGTCCCCGGGGCCGCCCCGGGGGGACGGGGCCAGGCGGTTTTTAAGCCTCCAGCACCCAAATCTGAACAAAGCGACGTGCGGTGGGGGGGATGGACGCGGTGCCAGGACCCCCCTCCCCGGTCTCACCAGCAGATGAGCCCGGCGGTGACGGCCATCCAGGTGACACAGCAGGAGTGGGGCCGCTTGGTCTCGGGCTCCTCGTCCCTCTTGCAGCAGCACAGGCAGATCAGGTAGGCGGTGAGGAAGAGGAGGTTGAGGCCGAGGCAGACGGCGGCCACCAAGCCCAGGAAAAGCAGCGACTGGGGAGGAAAAGGGGGGGGGAGACGCTCAGCGCCCCGTGTGGGGGGCGGCCGCTGGGGAAGGAGCCGGGTCCTGCTCCCCCGGGGGGGGGGGGCACTTCCACCGTGTCCCGGGGCTTCCCACGGGATGGTCACGGGGAGGAAAGAGGAAGCGGCGCCGTCACCGTCCCTGCTGCCCCCCCCCCTTGTCCCTGCTGCCCCCCCCCTTGTCCCTGCTGCCCCCCCCCTTGTCCCTGCTGCCTCCCCCCTCGTGCAGGACACGGTGGTGATGCGGGGGGTGCCCGGGGATGCTGGGGGGCTGCAGCGGGTGCTCAGCGCTGGGCCCCCCCCCCAGTGCCCCCCAGTGCCCCCAGTACGGCTGGGGGCTCGCACGGCCCCTTCCCCACGGCGGGACCCGCTGCAGCCCCGGCTGGGGATGGGGATTTGGCGGGGGGGTGGGGGAAGCATCGCTGGGAGAGATGCAGCCCCCCGAAGCCCCGTTATCACGGTGGGGGTGCATGCGGGGGGGGGGTGCATGCGGGGGAGGGGGGTGCATGCGGGGGGGGGGTGTGCATGCGTCCCCCCCCTCCTCCCTGCACGGCGGGGCGGGGGGGGGAGGGGACCGAGCCCCGGGCGGGGGTCCTACGGGAGGGGGGGGGGGGGGGGGGGGGCACGAACCAACCGGGGGATAACGAAGCGGGGAGGGGGGCACGAACCGGGGGGAGTGCACCGGGGGGGGGGGGGGGCGGGGGGGTCGGTACCTGCTGGTATTCGGGGTCCCGCGGGCGGAAGGCGGCGGGCACGGGCTGCAGGCGCAGGTCGCGGTGCGGCACCCCGTGCAGCCAGGCCGCCCACCAGGGCGCCAGGTAGTCGGCGCGGGCGGGCGGCATGGCGGGGCCGGGGCCGGGGCCGGGGCCGCGATGGGGCCGGGCACCGGGCCGGGGCCACCGATGGCGGGGAGGGGGCGCCGCGCCGCCACGCCGCGGGCTCCGCCCCCTCCCGCGAAGCCACGCCCCCTCCCACCAGGCCACGCCCCCTCCCGCCAGGCCGTGCCCCCCGCCAGGCCACGCCCTCCTGGTGGCCCCGCCCCCGCTCCCCCCTCCCCCGGGAACGGGGAGCCCGCGGTGGGTGCCCCCCGATCCCCTATAGGGCACCGAAACCCCCCCACCCGCCCGCTCTGGGGGCATCGAACCCCATAACCTCCGTTACAGGGGCACCGCTCCCCCCCGTCACTGCCCCCGAATGACACAAGGGCCCTGCTCCCCATCGGCCCCCCCCCCCCGCTATGGGGTATTGAACCCTATGACCCCCCCGCTATGGGGCACTGAACCCCATAACCTCCCTGTTATAGGGGCGCTGCCCCCCCTTGAGAGAACTGCGCCCTCACGACACAAGGGCCCTGCACCCCATCACCCCCTGCTATGGGGGCGTCAAACCCTATAAGCCCCCTGCTGTGGGGTATCAAACCCCATAACCTCCCCGCTATAGGGGAACTACTCCCCCCCCCCCAAAGGGAACTGCACCCTAATGCTACGAGGTCAGCACACCCCATCATCTTGCCGCTACGGGGCATCAAACCCCACAATCTCGTTATTATAGGGGAACTGCTCCCCCCATAAGGGAACTGCACCCTAATACTACCAGGGCCCTGCACCCCATTAACCCCCTGCTATGGGGCCACTGAACCCCATAACCGCCCCGCTATAGGGGAACTGCTCCCCCCCATAAGATAACTGTACCCTGATACTACAAGGGCCCTGCACCCCATCACCCCCTGCTATAGGGCCACTGAACCCCACAACCTCCGTTTTAGGGGCACTGCTCCCCCCCTTGAGAGAACAGCACCCCAATGACACAAGGGCCCTGCACCCCATCACCCCCTGCTATGGGGCCACTGAACCCCACAACCTCCATTTTAGGGGCACTGCTCCCCCCCTTGAGAGAACAGCACCCCAGTGACACAAGGGCCCTGCACCCCATCACCCCTGCTATGGGGCCACAGCCCCCCCCCTCAGTGCCTGCAGCAGGGGCTGAGCACAACCAGGTGGGGCTGCCCCAGCCCCCCCGGACCCCCCCGGGAGCCTCCTGCCCCCCGAGCACCCAGGAAGCAGCCGAGGACATCACGGGCGTCCCCAAAACTGGCACCAGGGAGACAGCGCTGCCGGCGCCTCGCCTTGCGGGGTTGTGCTGACGAACACCTCACTTCCCCCCCAGCTCACGGACACCCCAAATCCTCGGCAAAAAAAGAATAAAAAAATAAAAATCCTCCCTGCCGGGCGCGCTCTTTACGGCTCCTCACTCCCGCGTGGGTTATCAACACCCGCTGCTCGGGGTCCAGGCACAGCCACCTGCACCTAAATCACGAAGGGGGGGGGGGGGGGGCGAAAAAAAAAGGGATTTTAAGCGGGGAGCGAGTTTCCCATTGCGCAAAATCTCAAAATCTTACCCCAGAGCCCAGGCAGGGCGCGGGGTCCCCAGCCCTTCCCTTGCGCATTTGTGGGTGCTCCCTGCGCACCCACCTCCGCCCAGCGCCACGGAGCGGGGCCGCCTCGGTGTCCCAGCGCTCACCAGTTCCCCCCACTTCCCCACCAGCAGCGGCACTGGGGGCACCGGTACCCAGCCGCTTTCCCCCTTTGCCAGCCCCGGGCCCCCCGAGCAGCCCCGCGGGCCCCCCCCGGGGGGCTCACGGGGCTCTAACTTCAGCCAAGCCGCAGCCGAGCGGCCGCGCTGAGCGGGCCCAACGCTCGGAGGTGAGGTGGGACCCTACGGCCGCTGACAAAACCTCCTTTCCCGCAGGCGGAGCAGCTGTCCCAGCCCCCCCCCGGGTGCCCCCCGCCGGGGCGCGGACCCAATCCAGCTGCCGAGCCGCCAGACAGCGAGCTGGCGCGCTGGGGAAGCCGCTCCCGGCCACGCGTGGAGGAAACCGTCCCTCCCGGAGCGGCCGGAGGAACCCGAACGGCTCCGGCACGGCTTTTCGGAAAGGACAAGCCTGACACCCGCAAACAGTTCAATTTTTATTGTAACAAACGTGGAGAAATCTGGACAGGAACGGTTCATTTCAGCTCCTTCACGGCCAAACCTAGGGAGGAGAGAAAGAGGGATTTAACGGGGTTGAAAGACCCGCTCGTCACCCTGCCTGGCGGGGAGAGAGGCATCAGCACTTGGCAGGGGACGGCTGGGGCTGCACAGCGCCTGGGGCAGCTCTCCCTGCCTGCCTGCACGGGCTGCGGTGGTGGGAGGGGTGCTCAGAGCCCTGTGGCTCCCCCGGCACCAATTGCACTGACACCAGAAGTTTAGAGCAGCACCAGCAGCACCTGCTCGGGCAGGTAACAGACTGCGGCACCAGTTCGGAGCACAAACTCAGCGCCTCCTCTCCACGCACGGAAGCGCCCAGGATTTGTCTGGCCCCGGGAAGCGCCCGTCAGACCCCCCCGCCCACCGGTGGGTACCTGGGGGCAGGGACTGCTTCAGCTTCTCGGCCTTCTCCTTGTCCGTGATGACCAGCGTGTACAGGTACCGGCTGCAGCGCACCTTGAACTTCACATTGTCCTTGTTCTTCTTGATCTTGACGGCTGCAGGATTGGGGAACGCGTTAGCGGGACAGCGGCAACCCCCACCTGCTCCCGAGATCTTTCTTTATTCCGTTTTACCAACCACGCCTGGAGAGAAGCGTTCTCTGTAGATCGAACCCTACGCATCCCACTCCAACTTCTCCCCCCCATTCCCCCCCCGGCAGGGAACCCAACGGCAGCCCCACCCGCACGGAGCAAAACCCAACCCGAGGAACTTCCCCGCACCGTGACAGCTGACTGCAGTCGTGAGCAGCCCCAGGGCTCAGCCCGCCGCCGCAGCCACCCCAGGGGCTTCCCGAGGCAAACGGCTTTACTGCCGAGCCCTTTCTGCTTCGCGGGGGAAGTTTTACGAGCAGCAGCGTCAAAAATTTATCGTGTCACAAATTTCCGGCGGAGCACGACAGCGCACACCGGGCTTATTTACTCCTGTAATCTTTCGTGCCTGAGGAGCAGCACCGGCTCCTGCAACGCATCTTCTGGGCTCCGCGAGGCTGCACGCCGGCGCTTTCCATCTCCTTTATGGCTGTCCAGGGCCAGCTCATCCGAGCAGCCTGCTCAGAGCTACGGGCTGCGCCTCTCCCTTCCCGCTGCAGAGCTCAGCGTTACAGAGAGCAGAGCTGCAGCAGGATCCGGAGCACGCCGAGGAGTGTTGAAACGCTTTGTCAGCGGCTGTCACCAGCCATGATAGCGCCTCGGCACTGAGCTGTCCCCTCCTCGCCCACACCGCCGAGCTAACAAAACACTTCCAGAATTAAAGCGCCACTTCCCCCTGACAGCTAAATCCAAACAGGGAAAACTCTTCACACCTTGTTAAATACCCAGACAAGACGCTTCAAGTTTTTTCCAATTATAACGGTCTTTGTGTTCGCAACAAAAGAAAACTCAAGTTTAAGCACGATTTGCTCGTCACTGTTAAAACTCCGCGGCATCTGACACCTCGTAGCTCTTCAAACTCCACAGTGAGCCACAGACAGGGTAATATTTGCAAATAGTTTCCCACCAGCTGCAGCGGGGTTCGGCAGAAGCACCCACGGTGAGGAGCAGTGGAAGAAATGCGGCTGAGCGAGCAGCAAGCCCAGTGACACACCTCACCTGCGGGGTTACATCACAGCCCCCTGGGGCCACCGGGACGGCTCTGCTCGGCATAAGCTGCTCCAATCGTCACTGACAACGCACCCGGACAAACCCCGGCACCGGGAGCCCCTCGGCACTTCCACGCCCAGGAGCACCCCAGGCTCGGGGGGCACAACCCGCCCCGCTCCCCCCCCCCCCCCCCCCCCAAGAGCCACTCACACTTGGCGTCCTTCCTCCTGGCTGTCAGCAGGAAGTCCTTGATCTCCTCAATCTTGCGAGGCTGAAATGCGAAGCACTAACTCAGCGCACGGAGAACAGCTCGTGCCCTGACCACAACACCCCCCCACCCGCAGCTCACTGGGGGTCAGGACCCATCCAAACCCCCCAAAGGAGCTCCCCCAGAGCCCAGGACACCCGTCTGGAGGGGGCTGTGGCTGTGCCCCCACCCCAGAGCAGCACCACCCCCTCACTGCAGGCCTCCCCCCGCACCCAGGGACCCCCCCCCCCCCCCCCCCCAGTTCGCCCCCCAGAACAGCGCAGCCCCAGCCCCAGGGGGAGAAGGCGCCCCTAGACCCCCACCCTGCACCCCCCCTGCCCCCCCACGGACCGAGAGAAGCCCCCGGAGGAAGAGGACGAAGCCCCCCGACCCCCCTCGCCCCCTCACCATGGCTCCGGGCCGGGTCCGCTGGCTCCAACCTACGGCAGACACAAACCAAGATGGCGGCCCCGCATCCAACCCCCCCCGCCCCCAGCTCCCAACCGCCGCCCCTATCGCCCGCCCCCACCGCCCGCCCCGCGCCCCCGGCCCGCCATCGGACCACCCGCACCCCCCCCCCCCCCCTTCCACCCTGCAGCGCCCCGGCGCCCCCCGGCCCCGCGCTGCCGCGGATGGCGGCGGATCCCGCAGCCCCCCCCCCCCTCCACCGCCACTCACTGCTGCGGCCTGTGGGCAGAAAGAAGCGAGCACTTCCGCATCCGGGCCTTCACCCCCCGGCTGGCCCCGCCCCTCGCAGGACCGCTACGGAGCGGGCCGAGGGACAAAAAGCGTCGGGGACGCGCGGGGCCGTGAGCGCGAGGGGGGGGCCCGGCCCGGCCCGGTACCGGGGCTCGAGGTTTGGGGTCGGGGTTTGGGGGGGCTCCGTGACCCCCCACGCCCCCCCCCCGAGACCTCCGGTGCTCCGCCGTGGCCCCGCTGTCCGTGGGCTGGGTGCAGTGCAGCCGCTTGGCCACCAGAGAGAGCCGGAGCCACGCTGAAAAAAAAACACCCCCCAAAAAAAAAACCAAAACCGCCCCAAAACGCCCCAAACCGCCCCAAATCCCTGCTGTGCTTTAGGGCCCGGCGGGGTCGGGTTGCTTTGGCCCCGGGGTTGCGGCCCCGCAGCTGTGGGCACCCCCAGGGCACAGCGAGCACGTGTGAGCTCACACGGGTGTGCACGAGCACTGGGGGGGGGGGGCACCCGTGGGTGCCCGGAGGGACGGGATAAGGGGGGGGGGTGTCTCCAAAACACCCCCTTTAACCAGGAGGGAATCCCCCGTCTGCAGCCCGATGGGGGGCTCAGTGGCTGCTTTATCCCTGTCCCTTGCACACCCCATCCGTTGCACACCTCATTCCTTGCACGTCCCCATCCGTTACATCTGTCCCTGCCCGTTGCACACCCCTGTCCGTTGCACGTCCCTGCCCATTGCATGTCCCTGTCCGTTGCACACCCCCATCCACTGCGCATCCCTGTCTGTTGCACACCCTGTCCATTGCACACACCCCATCCCTTGCACATCCCTGCCCCTTGCACATCCCCATCCCTTGCACACCCCATCCCTTGCACATCCCCACCCATTGCATCCATCCCTGCCCATTGCACACACCCCATCCCTTGCACATCCCTGCCCATTGCACATCCTTGTCCCTTGCACACCCCATCCGTTGCACAACCCCATCCCTTGCACACCCCATCCCTTTCACACCCCTCTCTATCGCACACCCCCACCCATTGCACATCCTCATCCATTGCACACCCCAAGCAGCACATACTTGCACACCCACACAACATCCCATGCGCACACACGTGCACACACGCGTCTGCAGCCCCGCGCTTGTGTGTGCTGAGCCTCCTGCCCTGCCCCAGCCCCACCGCCCCCCCACCCCCCCCAATCACCACCATCACCGCAATTAGGAAAACCCTTCCCGGCACCGGGGAGCAGCTGTGCCCCCCCGTAGCCCCCTGGTCCCTCCAGGATGGGGACGAGGTTTTTTGGGGGCTCCCGTGGGTGCCCTCCGGGTGGGACGCCCCCAGCCCGAACGAGTTTTTTAATTGTTTGATTTACTTATCTCATCTCCGACCGGCTGATCTACTCTGCTGCTCCTTAATTGCTTCAAAAGTTGGGCAGTTTTTCATGTTTTAAGGAGTGCTGAGTTGTGTAATTAAAACACTGGCAGCGTAAATCAACAGCGCGGAAGAAAGACAGCAGAGAATTAAGCCAGCTCCTCAGCATGGCAATAAAACCAAAACGGCTCAGAAGGCGCCCGTACGGCCGCGATGCTGAGTGCTGGCGCTGTGACTGGGGCAGGATCTGGTCCTGCCCCCGCCTCCAAAATCGCCAGGTTTTGGCCCAAAACGCAGCGTGGCCTCGCTGCCACAATCTCCCTCGTCCCATAGTCCCTGTGCCTGCCCAGCAAGGCGTTCCCGCTCCCGCCTGGGAATGGGTTTGCTTTTACTTTATTAATATTATTTAAAGGCAGAGTGGGTGTATAAATCAACAGAAATAATTCATGAGAGTCGTTAGCTCCTCAAAGATGGGATCTTTTCATGACTGCCTTAAATTAAAAAAATAAAAAAATAAAAAAATAAAAAAGAACCGCCACATTCTGAAACTGCAGCTTTTAAAACACATCAAATGTGCTTCCTCCCCGTCTCCCACCGGCCTCGGCTCCTCCACGTAATGAAATTCAATTAGCATCCTTAATTCACCCTCTGGCTACCGGTTTTATATTAAAAACTCATTCTGGTTCTGCTGGGGAGGAGTGGTGCTGAGAGCACGGCGCGTTTAACCCAGCACTCGCGAGCTGCCACAGCCCGGGGGCACCGCGTGGTGCGGGGTTCGGGGAGCAGCTCTCCCAGCAGCCTTCCTCCTCCTCCTCCTCCTCCTCCTCCTCCTCCTCCACCAGCTCCAGGATGCTCTGGCGATGCGGGCGTAGGAAGCCCAGGGTGCAGGATCAGGCCCCCAGCCCCCTGCTGACACCCAGTGCCCCCCGTCTCCCCCTCCCCAAACGCTGCCTGCCCACGGCTGCTGCGGGGGAAATCGTCCCCAGCACCGTGTCCCCGTGCCCTTGGGGACAGCGGGGACGTGGCGGCCACCCCGCCGCCGATCACACGGCGTTTGATGTGCAGCAGGCGGCTGCAGCGCGGCGCTGGCAGCCGGCGAGCCGCGTGTGCCACCCGGCGATTAGATCCTATCGCCTTATCAGCGGCAGCAGCGAGGAGGGCTTGGGGCGAGGGAGGGGAAATAACAAGCAACAACGAAAAAAAAAAAAAAAACCACCAAAAAAAACCCACAAAAAAACGAACGGCAGAAGTGATTTGTCTCTCCCCCCTCCTTTTCAGAGGGCTGATTCGAAGTCAAGCAGCCGCCGAGGATCCTCTGCCGCGGGCTCCCTCCGGCAGTGCCGGAGCCGTCGCCGCTCCTTGGGCGCCCGCCAGCTCGCTGCGCGTGCCGGGGAGCTGCTTGCGGCAGGGTGCTCCGTCAAAGCCGTGTTTACTCACACAGGGGCGGCCGTATTTTTATTAGGCATAATTACGCTATCCTTAATGTAGCTGCAAACCATTTTTCCCGGAGCTGCTGTGCGGGCAGGGAGGCTGCCGCTTGGCGAGCCCCGAGCCGTGGGGCCGTCCTGCCTGTGCCGGTGCTCGCTGTGGTCCCGGGTGTCCCTGCAGCCACTCTTGGTGTCACTGCTGGTCCCCAGGGCCTGATCCTGTGCCCCCAGCTCCAGGCATCCTGCTGGGAGCAGAGCGCCTCCTCCTCTTCCATCCCTGCTGCATGCAGGCGGTGGGGTGCACCCTGCCAGGGGGAGCCTGCTTTGCATCCAAATCCGTATCCACATCCGCACCCACATCCACATCCGCACCCACATCCACATCCGCACCCACACCCACATCTGCATCTTGCAGCTGCTGAGCCCCAGGGCACGGTGCCCCCGGCTGCAGTTGGTCCAAGGGGAGCGTGCCGGAGGTGAGCATGGCTGAAATGTGCAAGCCTGAGATGTGCTGTGCTGAGATGCGTGGCCGAGACGTGCATGGCCAAGACGTGCATGGTGAGATGTGCAAGCTCGAGGTGTGCACAGCTGAGACGTGCAAGGCTGGGATGTGCCTGGCTGGGGTCTGCAAGCTCCAGCCACGGAGCTGGGGCTGGATCCAGCATCGAGCAGCCTGGCTGCTGTGCCCCCCGTGCCCCCCGTGCTCCCATGCAGCCGAGTGCGGAGGTGCTGCCCCAGCACAGACATCTCCCATGCAGCCCTGGTTTTGTTCTTCCCAGTCCTGGGCTCTGCTTTGCTGTGCAAATGTGTTTCTCCTGCAAGGCAGCGCCATGGCTGAGGTGGGAGCCTGGCAGAGCTAATAGGAGACATGAAAGGAGAGGTTGGAGGGAGATTCCCCCATTCAGGGAACAAACTGCGGCAGAAATTGATTTTTTCCCCCTGTTTACTCGAGTTTCCTCCCCCCGGTGCGGAGGAGAAAGGCCTTGCATCACGATTACCTGCTCCGAAGTGAGAGTGCAATTTGCTGAATGCGTTTATTATTATCAGGGACTGAAAACTATTCCCAATCACCCGGTATTTTCTTTCCTTTTTTCCCCTTCATTCTCATTCTTTCTTCCTTTCTTGTTTCTTGAAGCGCAGGGCCCTGGCAGCACGCTGCTGAGAGCCGATCAATTCTGTCCTAATGGCAGCTCCCATGCCCCATCATTCATCAGTCGGGTTCTTAAAGAGCATCTGAAGCTTCATGGACGACTTGGGGAAAAAAAAAGCCCATTTGGAGGCGAGATCATATTTTCTCTGTCTCTTCCCCTTTTGTTCTTTATTTGCTGAGGACAAAGGCAGGCTCAGGCTCTAGGTGGGGAAGAGGCAGCAGAGGCAGATGAAAATCCTAAGAAACAAAAGAGCCCGTTTTCATGCAAATGACCTGAAAGAGAGAGAAAATTTGGGGGGGGGGGGGGGGGGGGGGGGGGGGGTGCGGGGAGGACAAAAACTGCCCTGGCTTGTATTCTCCAGCGGAACCGCAAGTGTCACCGGAGCGGGAGCCTTTCCTCCGCACGATAAAAGGAGAACGAAGGCGGCTGAAAGTTTTCCCGCAGGCATCGGGAGCCGTTTGAAGCGCCAGAATATTTTTCTGAATTATGGCCAGGCGGGGGGCCGGATCCTGCCTGTGGCAGGCGATGCTCGGCCGGCGATGCTCAGCCCATGCTGCGCCCTGGGCTGGCTGGTGCGGGGCCTGGCCACCGGTGTCACGAGCTGCTCTGGTCCCAGTGGGGCTGGGGGGGGGAGCACGGAGCCTGGGAGTCCGCAGGGGTCCCTTGGAGGGAGGTGGGGGTGAGATTTGGCCATGGCGGTGACGCAGGGACCGGTCCTGGTGCGAGCACAGAGGGGCAGGCGGCATCCTGGGGGCGATGCTGGGATTAGGGGGGGGGGTCTCCATCGTCCCCCTGCAGCACCGTGCCCCGAGTTTTGGCCACGCCGGTGCAGGAGGCGGCGTTGCTGGTGCCCGGCGAGGGGTGACGTGCGCCCACAGCCCGCGGCGTGCGCCTGGAGGCCTGCTCGGGGAGGCTGGCCTCGCTCCGAGCCGCGGGGAGGCTGGGCAAGGGAACACTGGGCAAGGGGAAATTGGGCAAGGGGAGACAGCAGCAGGCAGGGAGCGCCCCCCCCCCCCCTTTTCCATCTGACGCCCCTGAAGTTCAGCCGCTCGCCAAGCTGTGATGGCTCTGCGGTGCCATTTCCCGCAGTGGCTGCTTGGAGACGGGGCTGACAGAGCTGGAGCAGCCTTGCTCGCTTGCCAGCACCCCCGCGAGTCCCAGGAGAAGCCGGCGGTGCCGGTGTGAGTGGGGCCAGGGCTGCGTGGAGCCCTGCTGCTGCCCGGCATCGCCCCCGGTGCAGGAGGTGGCATTGCCTGGTGGCCTTGTACCAGCGTGTGGTGACACACGTGGAGTCACAGCTCGGTGTCCCAGCTGTGCACACGCCAGCCCCACTCACCTGGGGGTCCCACGGCGCTGCGGGGGTGCCCCCATCCCATCGGCACTGCCTGGGGTGGTGGCAGCCCCACAAGTCCCAGGCTGGGACCTCGGGGCGGGCTGGCAGCCGGGGGACACGGGCAGGTGGCACCGGTGGTGGCACCGTTGGGGCAAGGGCAGAGCAGCTGCGGCGCCTGCCTGGCTCCCCGCCACCCCGCGCAGCTCAAGTCAAATTTGGTGTCATCCTGCAGAGGAAGATTATGGTAATTTTCCTCCCCCCCCCCCCCCCCCCATGCATAATTTTCAGACTCGGCTGCAGCAGAGGCTGTGCGGAGAGGTTGGGTGATGGGAATGTCATCTGCGATTCGATTATCTCCTCCTGCCTTCCCCTTTTTTTTTTTTCTTGTGAAACCTTCATCACAACATGTAGATCTAATTAGGACAATTACAGCGCGAGGACAGCTGAGAACCCGCCCAGCCCCACGCTGCGGCCCCGGCTCAGCCGAGCTTTGGCTGCATGGCAAGCAAAAACTGGGAGCTTCTTGTGGGGCTGCGGTGGGTGGCAGGGTCCTGGGGTCCTGCAGAGGATGGAGGTGGCCCCAGGTTTGTCCCCACGGCCACGCCAGCATCACCGGAGGGGGTCCTGCTGGGGGAGCCTGGGGCTGCAGCTGCTGGTGACAGCTCCGTGTCACCTCGCCGGCTGTGACGAGCTGCGGGGGTCCCGGCACCTTGGTGACGTGGTGCAGGGGGAGCTGTGCTCCGGGTCCCGGCACGGGGTGCACGTTGCCCCTGTCCCTGGGGGTGCTGCTGTGTAGCTCCACAAGAAGGGGCCACCCGCGAGCCTCCCTCCACGTCCCTCATTGTTATTCTGTCCCCGCTCGGTGGCAGCTGGCTGGGTGGGAGCGGAGTGACAGCGGTGACAGGTAACACCGCCACGGGGACGGTGGCGAGGGGCCCCAACCAGCACCCGGGGCTGCACCCAACAGCCGGGGCTGCAGCAGGATTGGACCCCTCCGTGCTGGATTGTGCATCGCTGCTGATGCACACGAGCGTGCAGGGCCCTCGTGTCAGCCGCTCGCTGCACAATCCTGTCCCCGCAGCGTTGCACACACGTGTGCAGGACGGGGCTGAGCGCTCTGCTGCCCTGCCCTGCGTGGGGCACCCCCGGTGACCCATCCTCCTGCTGTCTGCCGTGACCGTGCAACAACCAGCACTGCCTGGGGACCTTGCACACACGTCCCCGAGCGTGGCAGGGACAAGGGCTGGCAACTGGGCAGAGCTGCTGCACGGACAATTAAGGGAAGTGCAAATTGTCAGACCCTGTGATTAACACTGCCTCCAAATCCGCATGAATATTAAAAGCCGACATTGCCCAGGCTCCCTGCACAATGAATTCTGTATGAATCTTAAGATAAATCGTTTGGATAACTTAGCGGCAGCTGTACTCCCTCGCCACCAACTGCCTCCAAAAATCATTTCAAGTCAGGCGAGAGGAGCGAGAGCAGAGGCCAGACGAGCGCGGGTAATTACGATTCCAGGCTCGGCGGTGGCGGGATCAAGGCCAGGGAGCGCAGGGCTCCCGGGGCTCTCCGGAGGGGAACGCGGAGCCTCCTCATGTTCGGTTTGTTCCCGGGAAGCGGTGACAAGTCCCCGCGCTTGCCGTGGGTGTCTCCTTGCTGCCGTGTTCAGCCGGCGGGGATGGTGGCTTTGCATCCGGATGGCTCCAGCCTGGAGGGGAGCAAGTTTCCCCCTCGGGCCAGACCCCATGGGCGCACCTGGGGACGGAGGGGACACAGCGTGGGGACCTGGGGCGGGTGTGCAGACCCATTCCAGCCCCATCACCACCAGTGCAAGGTGTGGTGCCCCAGCCCCAGCCCCTTCCCCTCTCCCAGACCGGCTTCTGCCCTGCCCGTGCTGAGCCAATTGCTCTTGCAGAGCTTGTCCTCAGCATTTCAGCCCTGAATCCTAGTCCCCATCCCAGCCCCACAACCACCCCCATTTATCAGCTGGGGCTGAGGGTGCCCACGCAGCCCCATAGCAGCTTGGGGACGGATAGGCTCCCTCCGGGAGGGACAGCGCTTGTCACGGCCCCGTTATGGTTACGTGCCGCTCCGCGCGTCCTCCAAACGGGCACCACGTCCCCATTAGCAGGAGCACAGCCTGCAGCGGAGCAGAGCAGAGCAGAGACCCGGTGTCCATCCTCCCTGCCTGGACCCCTCCGTGCCCCCCGCAGTGTCCCCATGTCCCCGTGTCCCCATGTCCCCATGTCCCCATCCCGCATTGGCATGCGGCCGCGCGCTCCCGGTCAGGATGCAGCGGAGGAGACGCGGCGTCATCCTCGGAGGAGGCCGGGGCCTTGATTGCCTCCGCGCAGGGCCATAAATCAGCCCGGCCGCCGGGAAGGGGGAGGTCTGGTGGCAGGGGAGGAATGGCAATGTCACGGCGGGCGCCTCTCGGCCGGGACGAGCAGCACCCGGCACCGTGCTGCTGCTGCTGCCGAGGGGAGGGGGACACCGGCCCCTGCGCCCCTCGCCCAGGGCTGTCGGCGGAGGTGCAGGGCTCTGCAGGAGAGGTTTCTGTCCGTGCCGTGCCCCCACCTCCTTCCCTCCCTCAGGGGGTCCCCAGCCCTGCTCAGCACTGGGCTCCCCACCTCTGAGAGCTCGGGGAAGGAATCCCCCACCCGACGCTGGGGGAACTGAGAGGATCACAAAGATTTCCAGTCCCGACTCCACCGCCCCCGGCAGGCTGCACTCGCGGCGTAATCCAGGTTACGAAATGGAAATCAGAGGTGACACAAACCACCCAGAGAGCCCAGCGAGCCCTGTCTGGGCACGAGGGGGCTGCTGTCCCTGCTGCTCTCCCTGCTGCCGGGACGTGGCCTCGTGCACCCCTCCAGGCCCTCGTCCCAGGGCACGGCTCTGTCCCACGGCCGGTGGCACCGCGGTGCCCTGCGGTCAGGGGGGTGACGGGGTTGGGACCTGCCCAATTTGTGCACCCTGTCCCCGTTCTTCTCCATGTCCCCAGGCTGGGGCAGCCCCAGGGCTTTCCGCCAGGCAAGGACCCGGCTCCAGGCTGCTGCGTGCTCCCTGCTGCCTCCTCCTCCTCACCGTCACTCATCCACGGCCCCAGCGCCGTGCCCAGGGCTGTGAACCCGACCCCGAGCTACCAAAAGGCGCGCGGATAAATCAGCAGATTGGGTGCAAACAGCAAAGGGATATCAAGCCAGAGAGGAGCAGATCCAATCAGGGGCCATTAACAGATTAAATCATCGCGCTGAATCAGCTTCACGCACAAATAATATGAAGCTAATGTGGATCAGAAACACTGGCTCGTGCTCCCAATTTATTTGAACCGGGAGGTGACGGCTGGGGGCTGCCACCACCCGGGGACGGAGCTGCGCGGGGCCATGCAGGCAGTGTGCACAGAGGAGCTCCATGCCTGGGGACAGCCACACGGCTTGGGACGTCCCCACAAGCCACCAGCCTTCAGGGAGCCTGCCACGTCCCCGGAGCAGCGTGCCAGCACAGCCCAGCCCCTCTGCCTGGGTCCTGGGCCGTGCACCAGCACCCTGCCTGCTCCTTGCCCCAGCAGCCAGCCCCAGCCCTTTGGAGGTTATGTCCCCGAGCCACAGCACCTGGGCCAGCCTTTCTTAATTGGGAGCTGTAATTAGCAGGAACGCTTGGCCTGGGCAGAGCCAGCTACCGGCAGCAGCATCGCCCTTCGCAGTCGCGTTTTCTCCTTGGCTGCGCCGTTTCTGCTCCCAGAGCAGGCAGCAGCCCCGCAGCCCTGCTCTGCCCGGCTCCCGCAGCTCCAGGGCCACACAAGGCAGTGAAGCTGTGGCAATACATGGCTGCAAACAAAGGGAAAATGTCTTTTCTCCCCCCGACTTATTGCCATACCTCCCCCCAAAGCCCCCAAGGCCTGGCAGTGGAGCAGCACCAGCTCTGAGCCCTCCTTGCCCACGCGTTTCCCACCAGCTCCCGAGGGCCCAAGGGGGTTAACTCACACCCTGGTGCCTCCCCGCGCTCTTTCTGCCAGCAAAGCTTTTCTTCCCTAAATTCCTGCTCGCCCAGGAAGGCAGGACAAAGCCTGAGCTGCTGCAACAACACCCGGGAACAAGTATTATTATGTGGTGTGACAATGTTTGATGAATTCATATGTGCCTAGGGGAAGGGACTAAGTAGGTGAATAAAGTGAGAATATTCTCTGTGACAATCAATACCCCTTCAATTGAACTGTCTCCACAGATGTGACATTTTGATTTTTCTCCTTTGGACATACTAACTGGATTTATGTCCTCTTAAAGTGGAAACAGCAGGGAGCGAAGTGCCGGCAGCGGGCTGGCGCGGCGTGGGCACGGCTGTAGGGCAGGGAGGGCAGGGAAGGGTGATGGGGCTGGGGTGATGGGGCTGGGGTTATAGGGTCAGGGTGGTGGGGCTGGGGTTATGGGGCTGGGGTTATTGGGCTGGGATTATGGATGGAGTCAGGGTGATGGGGATGGGGTTATGGGGCTGGGGTTATAGGGTCAGGGTGATGGGGCTGGGGTTATGGATGGGGTCAGGGTGATGGGGTTGGGTTTATGGGGTTGGGGTGATGGATGGGGTCAGGGTGATGGGGCTGGGATGATGGCGTGGATGGGCTAGGGAGATGGCTCCAGGGCAATGAGCTGGGATGATGGGGCTGGGGTGATGTCTGGGAGCAGTGTGTCGGGGTGGCAGAGCCGATGCCACCGGGCACGCAGGCAGGTCCGTACCAAGGCGAGGAGGCAGCTGGGCACACCTCAGAGGTGCCCCACGGCTGGGACCTCGGGGGAGAGGAGTCAGCAGCAGCAGCAGCAAAAAGGGGGGTACGTGGAGGAGGCGCCTCCTGCTCCCCGGTGCGCCGAGCCGCGGCACCCACCGGTGGCACCCGTGCGGCTCCGGGATTCCCGTCACATCCCGGGCCCCGGAGCTAATGACTCATCCCCGGCACGGCCATTTGTTTGTGCTGGTTTCAGACAGACTAATGTTTTTAATGGCACATAATCATTTTTCAGAAGTCATTTGATGCTACTAATCATCGCTGTGATATGCCACGACGGGATGCGTAATGACATGCTGAACAGGAAAAATGGCACTTGGATCCCCGGTTCTTCCCGGTGTAATCTATATTTTACCACATCTCTCTGCCTAATGATACTTACAGCTGTTAATAAAAGAGTACTTAGGCACTTTCTTTCTTTTTTTTTTTTTTTTAATTCAGTGGGTGATAAAATAATTTTGGGTTAAAATATAGGACTGGGAAAGGCAAGTGGTGGCTCAAGCATGGTGTGGGTTTCCCCGCAGCTGGAGGGAACACGGGCAGCGAGCGGTGCGGGGCTCACCAGGCAGGAAATTCATAGAAGATTACTTTCGCTGCTCATAACTTTTTAGTCTCTTTGTTAAATTAACAAGTGTTAAAAAAAAAAATTTAAACATTTTTTAATGAAATTTTATCACTGCAGTAAGAGGATCCTCCTGGCCCAGTGCCCAAAGTCTTCAGGATGAATTAGCGCGCAGTTCCTCACGCTCTAACTCATTTTATCGCTTAATTAAAGGGATGCTGGCAATTCTGGTAAAATATACTTTTTCTTAAACAACTCTTCTCCTTCCCCCGGCTCCTAACAGCCAGGAAAGGGAGCGAACTCAGAGCACCGAGCATGCCTTTTGCACCAGGACTTTGCTTCTTTGGCTGATCTCTGAAGCCTGCTCAGTGCCACCATGGGGGGAGAGGGTCCAGTGGCTCTGAGCGGCAGAAGAAGAGGAGGCTGAGGATGGAGGCGTGCAGCCCCAGCGCCCCTCCATGGATGCCGGGGTGCAGGGCTGTGGGGTGCAGCCTGCACGCAGCACCCAACGCTTTCCACTCTGCATGCCAGCTGCAAGCTTGGCTCCGTCGTCTCCGTAAGCACTGGGTCACACGTCTCTGCCCAGACTTGTGAGGAAGAAAAATTGCTTTTGCTTACATTTTTAATTTCTCTGTAATTACCCGCTGGGCTCCTCGGGAGAATGCTAACCAGCAGTGCAGCTCCCTGCTGGGCAGCTCGGCGGCTGCAGCCCTCCGGCACAGCACAGCATGGCACGGCACGATACTGCACGGCTCGGCGAGGCACGGCATGGTGAGATATGGCATGGTGAGGTACGGCACGGTGAGGCATGGCATGGCACAGGACACCAGCTCTGCTAGGCAGGTCCAACATATCACCTCCGAGCAGCAGCAAGTTTGGGAGTGCAGCCTTGCATCTTCTGATAGGAGCCAGTTCAGAAAGGTCTCGTTAGCGTCTCCATCATTACCCAATGCGCACGCAGGTGGTTTGCTCTCCTCTGGAATTTCAGAGTTAAATGACTCATCATTATCTTATTAATGAAGCCAGGGCTTCATTAATAAGCCCAGCCCACAGCCCTGTGGTTATTGCCTTCCCAAGGGCACTGGTTTGGAGGCAAGACATGGAGATGGGTGTCTGCTGGTGAGGAGCAGGAGGTTGCGAGAAAAATCCGTGAGACAATCTGTGAGTTCCCAGCGGAACGGAGCACTTTTAGTTAATTTTGTTAACGTGCTTGTGTCTGAAGCTTAGCGGGACGTGGCTGATGTGGGGGCGTGTCATTGCATTAGCACCCAACAGCAAAGTGGGGGGCGAAGAAAGCGGCTCCATGTCATCTGCCGCCGCCGCTGCCCCTTCCTTTTGTCCCTCACCTTATTATCGTCCGCTTTTCTGCACGGTCCTACTTAATGCGTGAGTCAGGGTTTGCAGAGCTATTGTACACAATGACTTCTAATGTCCTGTGAAAGTAAATGGAGGACGAGACCTAGAGAAAGCTGCCAATTACTTTAAGAATATAGACACGGCAACGCCATTAACGTAATGGCGAGGAGCGATTCCGGAGCCCCTCGTGCCGTGCCGCTCGATACCACAATTAATGTTGCAGAGTTGACTTGAGCTCCAGCTTCCTCGAGACAGGCTCGCGCCATTAACCTTCCCCGAGTCAAGGTGTTCCAGCTCTCATATTCGGCTTAATTAGTCTCCAAGGCGATGTAACAATAGCCACTTCCCGAGGACGCCGTGCCGGCACCGCCGCTGCCTTGGGATGGAGCAGCTCGGGAGCGGGATGAGCGGCGGGGAGGAGAGCGGGGCAGGCAGGGAAGAGCACGTGTGTGCATGTGTTTGCACGTGTGTGCGTGTGTTTGCACGTGTCTGCTTGCACGTGCATGCACACTTTGCAACATGCAGAACAAGGAGGGTCAAGGCTGCTGACCCCGGAGCAGGGCAGAGCCACGGCTGGCAGCACACCGACCTCTGCACGGGGCCCCCGCAGAACGAGTCACGTCGCCTCCCATCAGGAGCAGCGTGCAGGACCGAGTAGATAAAGGTGCTAATAAGACGGAGCACTAATTAATTGCAGCCCCGGCTCGCAGAAGAGCCCTCAGCCGAGCGCCGGCTGTCACACTGAGCAGCAGCCGTGACGCTGGCAGCTCCGCGAGGCGCCGTGCCGGAGTCCAGATCATTAGGAGCTCGTGCGTGAGCTCGCAAACGAACCAGGGGGCTGAGGTTTGCAAAGCCAAATCCCTCTGCCCCCGAAGCAGCCGCGGCTGCGCGGCCACCCTGGCTCGGTTCCACCACGCACCCCAGCCCCTGCTGGGTGCTGGTGCAGGGCAGGGGTAAGCGCCCAGCCGGGACGTCCCCATCAGCAGGGGACCTGCAGCGGCGTGGTGGCACTTCCAGGGCTGCAAATGTTATAACGTTAAGCTCCTTTTCTCCTTCTTTCCCTTTTTCGTCCAAACCAGCAAATCAATTTGATGGTGGCAGGAGCACGGCCCTTTACAGCTTGTGCGATTTGCGTGGAGTCACCCGCTCCCCTCTATCCATCATCCTTAATTAATTAGAATGTAATTGCTTATGGATTCCTCTTCCATTATTCGCAGCCCCCAGCACCAGGATCACGCTTGCCTGTCCCTCGGTGCTCGCGCTCTGCAGCAGGTTGCTCAGGAGCGCTGAGCTGGCCCCGGGGCACGTTTGTCCCAGGCGCTGGGGAGGCTGCGGCTGGGCAGAGAAGGAAATAAACCCCGCTGCTCCGGCTGCTGCTGCTCGCTGCTGCCTGGTGCTGGGACTTTGCACCGGGTGTGATTTGGCCAACAGGATGGGGACAGGGCTGGGGACAAGGATGGGGCGGCTTGGTGAGGACACAGAGCTCACATGCCTGGGTCTGGCTTGGCAGCCTGCAGCAGCCTGACCGATGGTGGAGGCGGAGGCAGGGAAACCAAATTAGAAATTAGCTGAGACCTCAAAACGCGGTGAGAACGGCGGGTGCAGGAGGTCAATGCCTGGGGGGCCGGCACACAGCAGTGTGCGTGATGGGGATGCAGCAGCGCAGCCCCGGTGCCACCCGCAGGCACCGTGGGGCCGCTTGGCTCCGCGTCCCTGCCTTGCCCCGTGCTTGCCATCAGTGGCCACCGAGGGGTCCACTTTGCCCTGGCTCCCTGCCCGCCCTGACACCGTTGCTCCCTGCTCTTTCTTCTTCCTATGGACGGCAGAAGGAAAAGGACAGCGTTTGCTCGGGGTTCTCTCTGCGGGTCACTGGGGTTTGAGTTGTGCCATCAATCACAGGGCAGGCTGAGAAGGGAAGGGAGGAATCCTGCCTCGCTCAGCTGCTGGGGGAGGGCAGGATCCAGCCCCAGCCTCCCCGGCAGCACCCCACACGTGGGCACACTGCGGCTGAGAGCTCTCATCTCAGGGGCTGAGCTGCAGCCAAGCGCAAGGCACCGCCGGCCCCATTTCCCTGGGGGCCCCAGCCCTTGCTGTTGGCTTACAGAAGGTTTGGGGGTTACAGAAATCTGGGGGCTCTGTTATGGGCTGTGGGCTGGCCCCAAAATGGAGCTGCACCTGCTGCACCCCCACCGTGTCGCCCACCCCACGCCACCCCGGTTTTTCTTTTCCCCCGCCTTGTCCCCTGTCCTGTCCCCATCACCAGCCCCAGCCTGTGGTGGCCAAGAGGAGCACAGCACCATCCTGTGCAGCCCCGTGCGAAGGCTGGGAGCTGGGAAGAGCAAAGGGGTCGGGGTCCTGCTGCCCCTCCTCTGTCTCCCGCCGCCACGCAGGGGGATGTAATCACGCCCCTGCAGCTCGGCGCCCGCCTCTCCGCAGGGAAAACACCGATTCTCGAGGCTTTGTTCAAAAATGTATTCCCCATTGTTAAAAATTTAGAGACAAAATCAATTCAGGTCTGTTTTTTTTTTTTTTTTTTCTCTCCTCTTTTATGAAACTGTTTGTAGCAGTGTTGTGATTGCCAGCAGAGGGGCGTCCGCGGTCACCTGGGGAGGGGGCTCTCCTGCGGGGGCTGCGCCGCAGCGGGGTGGGGGCTGGCAGGAGGGGGACCCCAAGGCACTGCAGGGATGGGGATGGAATGGGATGGGATGGGATGGATGGGGATGGGATGGGGACAGGGATGAGGACAGGGATGCCCTCGCTTCCTGCTGTGCTCCCCCAGGAGGCACGGGTGACCCAAACCGAACCCAGCGATGCCGAGGGTGGAGGGAGCAGGCGGTAACTCCGTTGAAGGGCCCTAATAAATCGCAGTGATGTGATTACACGGGGCCGTGCCACATCTCAGCAGCCACCTAATTAAAAACTGGACTAAAACAAGGGAAGAAAATAACTTAATTTGGGTGCTATTTGCCTTGCTAATGTGGTGGCAGTTTTCTGCGCCGGGTGAATGTTTATAAAATCTTAATTAGGTTTCCTGTTTGAAGCAGAGACCGATACAAGTCTCTGCCTTAATGGACCGGCACCTTGGGGATGCAGTGGCTCTGCCCGTGCCCTGCGGCTGGATGAGGTTAGAGGTGGGGAAAAGGGATGGGGAATCGGGATGGGGGAGAGGGATGGGAAGAGGGATGGGGGAGAGGGATGGGAAGCAGCTGCAGGAGGATGGCTGCTGGCTTCCCATTGGCTTTTATTTTCCCCTTCTTATTTTTTTTCTTCTCTGTTCTTTTTAATCAAAACTTCAAATTGGACTCAAAGCAGCTATTTATAAACCTGTCAGGGGAGGCTGGCATTTCTCTATCAGGTTGCTATTGAATGGTTGCTAACGGCTCTTCAGTGGAGGCAATGAGCGGGCTGAGGAGCTGGGGCTGCTGAATCCCCCCTGAGCCCCACGAACACGAGGGGCCGTGGCTGTGGGACCCCCAGGTCCTGCGGGAGCCCCGTGTTTGCCCGTTGGGGCTGACACCCAGCTGTTACTGTTAGCCCACCCCATCGGTATCGGGTTTGGTGCAGGAGGGCTGCGGGTTGCTGCTGAGCAGCGGGGACCTGGCTCTTCCTCCCCACCGAGGTTTACACCTGGGAAATGCACAAGAGGGAAGGGAACGGCTCAGCCTGGGCATGGGGCGAGCACCGGCCGTGGCCAGGGCACCCTGGGGGGGCAGCAGGGGGACCCCAACCCTCTCCCCTCGCCCCACCCGGCCACCACCCCGCGCAGCAGAAATGGCTGAAGTGTCCTGTCCGGCCCTACGTGGGGAAATGATTTAGACAGTTGTATTAAAATGCAAATTTCTGCCTGGCTTGCTAGTTTATCATCTGACTTGTTATACAATTTGCCAGTTATAGAAGAAAAATTACCATAATGGGCCCCCGGGGAATGGTTGTAAAAAGGATACCAAACATTACTTATCATCCCATTCCGCTACAATTATCTGGTGCTTTTCTTCTTCCCCCCAACCCCAAGGAAAATTAAACCATCAATAGGAGCCAGGGAGACGCGGGGAGCGAGCGTGGCAGCCAGGCAGACGGCTGCGTGGTGCTGTGCCCGCCCCGGAGCCTGCCCGCCACCTCTCGCTGTGTGCCCCAAATAAACCTTGTTAATTGTCCAGGAAAACGGAGGTTAAACGCTCCCAGACCTCCTCAAAGCGATATCGCAGAGAGAAGGGCGAGAGCGCAGGGGAGAGAGTGGGGAAAGGGACCGCATTTCTTCAGCAAGGAGAACAAGAAACCCTTTAATGTGGCTCTGTGTGAAGGGGATTAAAGATGACTCGTTTATTCCAGGGAGACAATTTAGCTCTGCCCTCTGAACCCCGTTTTGCTGTAGGTGCGTTCGCATCGCTGGGGCGCCTTTGGAGAGGGGAGAGCTGGAGATGGAGGCAGGGACCGGTGCCCCTGCTGAGGGGCTGGGGGCATCTCCTGGCACATCTCTGCTCGTCCCAGGTTCTTCAGGCATCTCTAGACATCTCCAGGCGTCTCCAGACATCGTCTCCCAGCATTTCCCAGCATCTCCCAGCATCTCCTGGCACCTTGCAGCATCCCCTGGGGTGCCAGGGAGAGCGTTCCCTGCAGCCCAGCGATGGGATGGCCCCAAGGCGCCTCCACTCCTCATTTTGGAGGCTGTTTAAATGCACGGTGCAGGGAGGTGGCTGCTTTTTGGACCACCGATGCCCCCCCTGCCATTAGCAGCTCTCAGAGGGGTCGGTGCCGACCCCAGCCCCGTGCCATGTGCGTGCGGCACCACGAGGGCGATGCCTGCTGGTCCCGGCCAGCCGATCCGGAAACCCCCCAGGAATCATCCTCCAGCTCGGATGCTTTCCTGCCGGCTTGGAGATGAGCCACCAGTGCAAGATTCCAGGCAGTCGAACGCAAAATTTTCCATGCAGATCATTTCCTAATTAAACGGCTTCTGAAGCAGCCGCGTGCGAGCTGGGAGCGCTGGCGAAGGCGCCGGCTCCCAGGGGTGCAAACTGGCGGGGGCTCGCATGGAGCAGCACACGCGGGTGGCTCCCCCTGGACCCCAGCCCCTTGCAGCCCCCCTGCAAATCCTGAACCTGTCCCAGGCTCCGTGAGGGAAATCCTCCCTGCGCCTCCCCGAGCTCACGCGAGCAGCAGCAGGAGGAAACAGCCACCCCTGAGCCCTCCAGGAGCTGCAAAATTCCCTTTCCTGTCCCCAGCCCAGCCCAGCAGAGCCAGGGATGAGCGGCTGAGCCTCCGCTTGCCCCTTGCTGCTCGTGGCATCCCCCAGCTGTGCGGGGCAGGATCTGGGCTACCCCCCTCGGGGTGCTCTTTCCGGGCAGGCAGCGGCGTGCAAATTACACCAGGATGCGCCCAGCCACGGCTTAGCCCCTGCCAACCCCCGTGGGAGGCTGATCAGCTCCGCTAACCCTGTTTCATGCATGGGGGGGCTGCACTGATCCCCCTGTCCCTGCGGCACGGAAGGCTCGTGCCTCACCGGCTGCGCCGAGCGGGCGAAGCAAAGCAGGGGCAGGCGGGGGGGAGCGGAGTGAGGGGGCTTTGCCAGGCTGTGTGGGGTGAAGGGGGACATGGTGGGGCACAGAGGAGGGGGTGCTGTGGTCTTCAGAGCCCTCTGTGCCAACTCAGGGCTCCCTGGTGCATTTTGAGGGCGAATTGGGGCTGGTGCCTGTGTGGCGAGCAGCGAGCAGCCCTGCGTGATGACACAGTGAGCAGGAGCTAAACATCCGGGGAGTAACGAGCCTCCGAGTCCAAATTTTATGGACTAATTACGGCTCTGTTTATTGCACTTTTAAGTAGAAGTTGGTTGCAGTCGCCGGGGAGGCTCTGGCATACCAATAAATAACTGCTGTGTCTTCCCACCAGCCTCCCCGTGCACCGAGGTCAGGCCAGGCTGCAGGGCCGGGTGGGAAAGGGTATGGGACCCCTCGTGGGGGGGATGCTGGCTTCTGTCCCTGGTGCTTCCAAGTAGGATGGAGCCAGGACCCTGTCCTGAGCCAGTGGGGGCCGCACTGTCCCCAGCCACACGTCCCCATCCCCTGCTCCACATGCGGCCAAGCTGGGGGGCTCAGAGCCACAGCCCCGTGCACCCCCCAGGGTCTTGCCCTTGCTCCCCAGTTCCTGCCCAAGGCTGACCAGGAACCATGGCATGACCTGGCCGTGGGTGACACACATCCCTGGTGATGAGGCCATCGAAATATTGTATCCCCATGAACATAGCAAGCAAAGGGGCAGGTGGGGACACCACGTCCCCAGGCTGGGCGGTTTGGCCCCAGGAGGAGGCGGCTGCAGCGCTGCCACCCAGGCGCTACGGGGGACGGGGCTGCGCGGGAGGAGTATTTTTAGCTTTCTCATTAACCGAGTGCTTTCAAATTAGCCTTCTATTAACCTCAAAGTAAAATGAAAGCGTTAGAAAGAAAGCATTTTCGCCCCCCTTTCCTTGCAGGGCTTATGTCTCCCGCAGAACATCGAGGTTTCCGCAATGATCGCCCCGTTTGCCCCGCAGCCCTGACGCGGTGCCGTCCTGCAGCGCTCCACTTCTGGGGAACAACGGGGCGCCGAGGGGCCACGCATGGCACGGCCCTGCTGGGGCCTGCAATTCATTAACCCCTTGCTAAAACGGATGACTTTCTCCCCTTCATGTAGGGCAGGCAGACAGACAGACAGACGGACGGACAGCAGCAGCCCCGGGCTCCCACCTTCCGAGCCCTGAGGTTCTGCTCTGGCTCCATCCAGCTCCACCCGAGGTGCTCAGCACCCAGAAGCGGTGCAGGGGCTGTTCCCAGCTCTCTCCATCCCCTTGTCATTTTATTTTTTTTTTTGCCAGGTTCCTGTGGCCGTGGGGCTGCTGCCTGCACCCCAAACCCGGCAGCCCTGTGCTGCAACGCCCCGTGGTGCAGGGGGTGCTGAGCCCTCGGGGTGCCCCCTGCCCTGCCGCACACCCTGGTTCCCCGAGGTGCCGTGGATGGAGACCCAGGGCCCTGGGGTGCTGCAGCTCCCGCCCGGCCCCATGGGGCTCCCCAAAATCATCCTGCCCCCTGCCCCCAAGCACCCAGCACGTCCCCGCACCCGAGCAGCCTCCGATCAAAGGAGGCACACCCGTGAGTGTAGACCCCCTAAAACCCCGCGCGCACACACGGGGGTGATTTCCATTAGGAGGAAAGCAGAAATAACAGGGACATCAAAGCGAAATTGGAAAGACAGAAGAGAAAAAATCAGGGCGGGGGAGAAGGGGTGGGGGCGAGGAGGGAGAAGAAAGGGAAGAAGCTGCACAGAGCCGGCGTCCGTCCTGCAAATTGGAAGTGCTGCTCGGAGGTGTCCACGGGCGACCTGCCAAATCAATTGATTTCATCTGTGGGCAGAGATGCCTTTTTTTATTTCACACCAATTTTCACGGCTGGCGTTAGATAAAAATGGCAGAAACGCAGGGAAGAGAGCACGGTGGGGAGGGGGGCGGGGGGGCCTGCGGATGACAAAAAGGGATGGAGAGGGGACGCTGGCGGGGAGGGGAGTGGGGGGCCATGCAGGAGTGGGGCCGAGCCTGGGGATGTTGCCCCCACCGCCCCACCACCCACCAGGTGGGCAATGGGCACCCGCAGCCCCATGCCCCCTGCCTGCCCCCTGGGATGCTCTGACACCAGGACCCAGCTCCCCTCCCTCCCAGGACACAGAAATAAGGGGGAACCCCAAATTCCGGCACTTTTTGGAAGGCGCAGTGGGGTCACCCCTCTGCCACGGGCACCCGTGCTGAGCTGGAGAGCTCAGGCAGAGAAAAATAGCTGGTGACATCAAGGTTATGCAGTCCTGGGCTGCCAGGAAGGATTATCTCCTGCAATCCATCACTGGCCTGGATCCTATTGCATTTTTCCTTTTGCTCTTTTTCTTCCCTTCATTCTTTGCTCTCTTTCTTTTTTCTTTTTTTTTTTTTTTGAATGGAAAACGTTTTTAGCAACCTTAATAGCCACCGAGAGCTGCTGCAAAGCTGGCACAGAAATCTATCATTTTTATTTGGCTGTGTCTGATAATAAGTAAGCTCGGGCCGTAAATCCCACGACCTTGAGAATTAAATAATAACAATAATAATAATAATGAAATCCCACGGAACTTCCCACCTGGAGCAGGCCCTTCGGCTCAGGCAGGTGGGATGGGCTGTGATTGTCCCGGCACATGGGAGCTCCCACAGCAGGCAGTGGGGACTTGTTTGTGAAGGGGAGAGGGCACCAAGCTGCTGATGTCTGAGCACCCCGATGGATTTGGGATGGGATGGGGTGGGGGCAGCTCCCCCAGCCCCCACTGTGACCCCCATGGGCCCAGAAAAAGCCACGGGGCTGGGCAGTGATGGGGATGCTGAGCACCAGCAGTGATGCACGGGGCACTGGTGCGTGCAATGCCACCGATGGGTAGCACCGGGGCACGGCCAGGCTGTGGGACCTGTGGCGCATTTTGGGGACCAGCCGTGGGTCCTCCCCGTGGGCTGGTGGGGGGTCAATGGGGGGCGCAGGTGCTGGGTCCGGGAGCCCTGCGGTTCCCAGCGCAGCCTCGGGGCAGGGATTTGCCGTCAGCCGCCCGCCGATGAGACATCTCACTCTGGAAGTGTTTCGTTTTGACATTTCCCAAAGAAAAAATCTCTGACTTTTTTGTCACACGATGGCATTTTTCTCTTGGAGCCAATATATCAGAACTGTAACAAAAGCCCAGCAACTGGAAGTCAAAACATTTTCTTTGCGTCGAGCGACGCGCTCTGGGTTCGTTCCAAGAGGCGCCTCCCTCCTGCCCCACGCTGCTGCTGCTGCCTCGCCCCAATTTCCCTCTCTGTGGCTCCTGGTCCTTGTGGCTCCTGGTCCTTGTGGCTCGTAGTCCTTGTGGCTCGTGGTCCTCAGGTCTTGCTGGCCACGGCTCCGTGCCATTTGGACGGATCCCGTTTGCAGCCCCGTTGCACGCGGCAGGGACGCAGCGAGGCCAGCGTGGAGCCGAGCGTGGCGGTGCAGATAACCGAGGGGAAGTCAACCTCTTGCGTTAGCACGGGAACAATTCTGCTCGCCTGAGCCCAGCTGTCAGCAGCTCTCATCAAATGCAGGAGCAGCTGCAGCTGGCGGCGGGGCCGGCCCCGCTGCGGCCGGGGTTGTGCATCTCCGCGGGTGAGCAGAGGGGGGAGCAGCCCCTGCGCCCTAAATCCGAGCCCCCAGCCCCTGGCGTGGGTAAATGCGACCGAGCTGCCCGGATCCGGGGGCTGCGATGGGGACGGGAGGGTGGGTGGCACGGGGACGGCGTGGGAGATGAGGACAAGCAGGCAGCCTGCGACTCGGCGAGGCTGGAATGAATTTTGGGGGATTTTTGAGAACTTTGGGAAGCCGGGAGCTGTCCTTCTGTCTAAGAGTGGCAAAGCTCTGAGGTCCGGTCCTGTGCTTTAACCCCCGCTCCCAACAAATTATTTGGCTGGAACAGGGTCCCCAGGGCTGGACCCACGTGGGGTTTGCAGGGCCACGCTGTCCCCGTGTCCCCTCTGGTGGGGCTGGGGGGCACCCGAGCAGCCCAGGGACCAGCAGTCGCTGCCTGCCATGATTCGACTCGCTCCTCGGTCCCTGCTGCTCATCCCTGCTGCCGAAGCTATTAAAAATCTAACAAATGAGTTAAATTAAATAGTACTTTTGCACATATTAAATGAACCTCCCTGCAGCAGGCCGGGAGCTCGCCGAAGCCCCGTGATGGATGTGCTGGGGCTGCACTGAAGGAGGCTTTTGGGGCCGTGGGGAAGATGTGCACCCTGTGGAGCAGCCGCTTCGGGGCCAAGCAGCTCCTGAGCCTGGCTCCTGACTTGGCGAGGGGCACAGACCCCCACGCTGGTACCTGAGACCCCCCAGGGCAGCTCCTGGGTGCTGTTTTGGGGCTGCCAGGCTGGGGATCCCCGCAGCTCCATGTGCCTCTGCTCCCCGGTGCATGGGGCCGGGGCTTGCGGCAGCGCGGGCAGCAGAGGGGTTTGCTGCAGGCTTTGGGGTGCCCAGAGGAGCCACCGGTGCTCCCCATTAATAATTCCCAGCTTCTAATGAGCCGTCAGACACCCAGAGGGTTGCAATTAGAAGTGAACCCTCCTGCTGGAGGCATCGCCGTGCTCGGCCCCGCAGCCTGGGCTGCGCCCCGGTGTCGCCCCCCTCACCCAGCCCGGCCGGGAGCACGAGTGCTGTCCTCTGCTGGGACCCCGGCTTAATTAATCTTCTGTCGAGTGCAGGAGCGGTAATGGTCCCGGAGGAAGCAGGCAAGATGATTGTGCTGGAGTGAGACAAAAGAGAACAGTTAGACTGTGACAGCCGATATTAAAATGACTACAACTCACTTCATACCCCGAGTCAGTGCATTATATTCCTTATAAATAATGGGTTACTCCAGGTTAACTGTCTGTTGCTGCGTTCCAACTGTTGATATTTAATTAGCTCTAAAATTAAAGTGTTCTTTTATTGCCCTGCCATTAGAATTGCTTTATTTCTAATTGATGGAGATTAAAGTGTCTCCTTGAGATCCCAGCTCCCCGGTGCCGGGGAAGGGCGTGGGGACAGGTTCGAGGCGGGGGCTGACACCGGGGGGTGACAGCAGCCCCTGCCTGGTGGTGCTGAGCATCCTAGGGGTGGCAGCGAGGGGCTGGGTCTGGGGGCACTGGGTCTGCACCAGCTCCTGGCCCCCAGGGCCAAGCCCCTTCCCCGTGCATCCCTGGGGAGGTTCCTCACTGCGATCACAGCAAATTAACGAGCGTCCCAGCCATCAGATAAACGCATCCCTATGGGCAGGGGCCAGCGGGGCTCAGGGTCTCATCGTCAGCACTGGTACCTCACCTTTTTGGTTGCCCTTTTTTTGAAAATCACCCCGAAATGCTAACGCCAGGGCGAGGTGAGGCGGGGGACGGAGCCGCAGGAGCCCCGGCGATGGCACCGTGCTGCAGCCCCCATGCCAGGACAGGAGCCGCTTCCCACGCCTCAATAACCGCTGGAATTATTATCCATCCGATCAGCCTGAGATGAAATTTAACAGCCCGAGGTGGACATCAGGCACTGATAAAAGGAAAAAAAAAAAAAGCACATCTTGCTTCAAGCTTAAACGGCTCTTTAAAAAGCTAATGCATAATTTAACCGAGCAATTTACAGCAGGCTCACTCATGGGGAAGGTGGGGGGGGGGGGCACAGAGGGGCCGAGGGCTCACAGGCAGCCGTGGGACACGCTCGAACCCATTGCTCTGGGGCGACGCCTGCTCCCCTCGTCCCCCGCACCCCTCTGCCCCCCCTGCACCCCTCTGCCCCCCCCGCACCCCAAGCCTCTCCCCTAAAAAACGCAGCAGCCGGGCACAGAGCAGCGCCCTGCCTTTTGCTTCAGCGCGCCCGTAATCGCCGCGGGAGGCCAGGTTCATTGGCAGGGCCGTATTCTGCGCCCGAGGTGAAAGCGGCGCCGAGTTGCAGCAGGGGAAGATTTGATTTAGTGCCGCTGTCAGCGGGGACACGGCCCCGCGGCCGCCGCAGGAGTTGTGCGCGAGCGGCTGCCCCCAGCATTAATTCGTGGCGGGCTGTCAGGAGCGTGTGACACACGTGGTGTCGGGCACCGAAGCTTTGGGAAGGTCTAAAGCTGGTCAGCAGGGATGGGTGCTGGGGCTTTGATTGCCTCTGCCTGCACGGATTTCCAATGGGTGCTCGAGGAGGGCAGCGTGTGCCCGCGTGGCTCCGCGGGTGAGCACCGGCCGTGCCAGGGGAGCACTCTGCAGCTCCCGGTGCCGTGGGTGCCAGCCTGAGCACCCACAGCTCTGCGCTGCCCCGTGCCAGGACGCTGCATCTGACACGGTCCCCAGCCCCTGCCCCGGGAGCTCAGCCCTGCAGCAGCACCAGGGCAGGATGCGGCCCTGCAGATAGCCAGGAGAAGCGCTCAGCACCGCTGGCTGCGCGTCCCTCCTCCCACACATCCCTGCTCCGTGCCATGTCCCCGTCCTGGGGAGGTCGCTGGGATCGAGCAGGTCACGGCCCCGAGCAGAAATGTGCCCAGCTCAGCAGAAAAGCAGTGGAGGTTCCTGACAGGCTTGGAGGGAGGGGAGGGGATAAAACCTGCGCAAAATGTATAGAACCGCCGGACCTGCTAAACGAATTAACTTGTTAGTGGAATACATCTGCATAAATCTGAATAAATGACGACTCGAAGTCCAGGCCTGGTGCTTGGCAACCCCCTCATCCAGGGAAATGTGAAAGAGGAATAAACGTGGTGGAAGAGGAGACTTTGCCTGGATCTGTTTGCCTCTCTGAGCCCTGTGTGTCTCCCACGGCTGCGCTCGGTGTGTGCCGAGCTCCCGGCGCCCCGAATCGCTGCGGTGCTGGGGGCAGCGGCGAAGCCACCCCTCGGCAGAGCAGCAGCGAGCAATCGGCGTGACATTTAGGTAAATGCTACAGCCATTTGTAAGTGTTCGTTTCCGTGGGCGCCCCATCTATTACATGACAGCTATTTGCTGAACATCCTGATGCGCCTTCCTCCGCTTACAGATAAGCTCCTGAGCAGGGGGAGGCTCGGGGCACGGCTCAGGCAGGGGCTTGGAGCAGCAAAACTTCATCACCAAAAGTGTCCCCGTGCGCAGGATGGGACGGGTACCCGGTGGCACGTGGTGCTGTGTCAGGAGGAGGTGAGAGGCCGCATCCGAAGGGCTGGGGCTGAGTTTTGCAGCCCGGGGAGCAGCGCAGGGGCAGCTCACAGCCAGCTCTGGTGGCCCCGGTGCCGCGTGGGGACAGGTTGGTGGCTTGTGCAGGAGCCCCTGCAGCCAAGCCGCTGGGTGCGAGACCTCGGGTGTGCAGGAGGCAGCCACATTACATGCAGAGCTGAGCTTTAATTTAGCTAAAAGACTTGGAAAGTGAAGTTCTGCCCGCTAAAACAGCCCCATGAAAAATAACAGTAATGCAAAATAAATAAGGCCCAGGCGCCACAGGTGGGTACTTAGCTTAATCAAACGGTGTCATCATCCAGAAAATGCTCAGCCCTTGCCCCTATGCCTGCCTTCTCCTTGGGGTGCTCCGAAGTGCCCTCCCGTGCTGTCACATCTCCCTGGGGTCGTTCCTGCTCCTCCTTTTTGCTGCCAGCACCTCTTGGCGTGGCCGTGCAGGTGGTGGTGGCCCTGCTGGTGCTCCTGCGCTGCCGGAGCCCAGCCTGGGGCCAGGGCGATGCACCCAGCATGTGGCACTGCTCAGGTTTAACCCCCCCAGGGCTCAGTGGGACAGATCCTGACCCCATGCACCCTGCTCAGATCAGGCCGTGCCCTGTCTGGGGCCATCGGTCCCACCCCCACACCGGTCACAGCACAAGGACCACAGGGTCAAGGCGAAATCTGGTGCACCTTTTATGCCAGAGCACCACCGAAGCACTTGGGAGAGGTAACGACAGAAGAGCGGTGAATTAAATAAGGAACAGTGGAAATAATAGAAATAATCAATCATGTATTTACAGATTCATGGTCCCGGCTCTGCTGGTCCTGAGGCTGAGGCTGGCAGGTCCCCCGCTGCTGCACCTCGGGGACGTTTCCAAAGCCAGCCCTTGCTCAGGACCCCACACCCCGCGGTGTCCCCAGTGCCAGGCGCGCTGGTGAATGGCACGAGGACTGTGCTGGGCAGCAGCACCACGCGCGGCATGCTGTGCTCCCAAACACCGCAAATTGCTGCTCCCGCACAGGGCTCGCCGACAGAAAGCCTCTTGCTGAGCCGTCTTTTCATGCTCCCTGCCTCCTAAACAACTTGATCGCGCTTGACTGTAATCCTAAAATGTTTTAATGCCGGTTTATTTTCAAAGCAATACGTAATAGCAATGCCTGCTTTCCCTCGCCCCGGATGGCTGGCACGGGCTCAGCGCAGGCGGAGCGAGCGAGGTCCCTGGGGGTCCCCTGGCTGGGGGGGGGGTGTCTGGGGGCGGTGTGGGGGGCGGCGATGGCCCGGACCCGCTCCCCATCTTGCCCCCTGCGCTCCCAATCTGCTCCTGCCGGCCGCCAGCTGCCGCCAAATTGATGGTGCTCAGCCACGCTGGGCGATCGCCATCGATCTCCGGGGAGGAGCGGGGCCGTGCTGCGGCTGTTGCCACCGGCACCGCGCTCCTCTAGGACGCAGGAGGGGAGCGGGAGCTGCCGCGGCTCGCGGGGCTCTCCGTGCACGGGAAAGCTAATGAACAGGCAAACAGACGGGCTCTGCAGGGCTGTGCCGTGGGGCTCAGTGCTGATACGGGGTCTGGGCTGTGGGGCAGGGAGCAGGGCACGCTGGTGGCAGTGGGGCTCTCCAGGGACTGTGGGGTGGTGATGGATGGGATCGGTGGGTGGCAGCGCCGGTGAGCAGCTGTGCTGGGCTCCGGCATCCGCAGGCTGATTTATTGCTCGCTGGGGTGGGTCTGTAGGATCCAAGTCTGAATGGAAATCATGGGGAGATTTTTCCTGGGCGAGCATTTGGGCATCCAGCGCAGACCTGGGGCTCCGCATGCACTCCGCACTGGGCACCCTGAGCTACTGGGGTCCCTCTCACAGAGGGCTTCCTGGCTCCCGGGAGCACCAGAGCTGAAAATAACTGGAATTCTCAGGGCCTGGACACGTGCTTTGACCCCACAAATATCCCCCTGGTACCCCCGGGGCTGGCTATGCCATGTCCTGCCCATGCCGAGCGAGGTGCTGAGCGCCATTGCACCGCCAGCGCCGGCTCTGCTCCTGCAAGCCCTGCCTGCCCTTCCCGACGCTGCGCCGTGTCATTAATATATCTGTCACAGGGCAAGTTGCAGGCGAGATAATATTGATACAGCCATCAGAGTGCGCAGAGAAGGAGGCGTGCTGCGGGGTGCTGCAGCGCCGGGCCCTGCTCGTGCGCAGCTGATGGACCACCTGGACCACGATTGTCTCCCCCTTCCCTGTTCCTCTGGATGCTGCAGGCGTGTGCTTGCTTCCCCGCATCACCCCCTGGGACCAGAGCAAGGTGCTGATGTCCCCATCTTCCACCCCAAAACAGGGGCCGTGCCATGTGGACCCTGCTGTATGGCACCGTCTGTGAGCCCCCACTTTTCGGGGGGGGTCTGACGCCGCCGCTGCCTGCTCCTGCACTACCTGCAGGAGGGAGCAAAGCCAGGAGCCCTTAAAATAACACACAACTGTTTAAGGATGTGAGATCCGTATTAAATCTCGGGGAAAAGGAGCAATTATCCTGTCAGGGAAGGTGATATAATTTGGGAGAGCTAGTTCCGCAGCTGTAATTTTTCCCCCTCCATTCGCTGCGGCGCGCAGAGCTCTGCCCCGGGGCTGCGGCCGCGCCGGCCACCGTGGGAGCTGGTGGCCCTTGGGGACACCTCCCCGGGGTGGCTCTGCCCCTGGGGCAGGGGAATTATTCCTGCCTCCCAGAAATTCCCCATGGATGTGGGGTGCACGGGCTGGTCCCCTGGGTCCTTGTCCCCAGGGGAAGCAGGGCGCTGCAGCACGGTGCTGGTGTCGGTGCCGGTGGGTGGCGGGGTGCAGGGGGTTAACGCTTCCACCCGTCGGGCTGCTGGGGAACGTAATTAAGTGCTAACTTGTCATTTTTTTTAATGAAGTACCGGAGCTGGAGATTTATAATTGCTAATGAGCTAGAATAATAATTAGTTGTTTTTTAATGAGGCCGATGATCACTCGGAGGGAGAGAGAGCGCCGGGCCCTGCTTTGGCCTAATTTTTCATCCACGATGGTGCGGTGTGTCCAGCCATGGGGTCGGCCCTGTCCCCATGTCCCACCAGCTCCGTGCCCACCCGCGGGCCTGTCCCCATGTCCCTGGGTGCAGGACCAGTGTCGCAGCCCGCGGTGCCACCCCGAGCACCGTGGCATCCACCAGGAGGACCACAGCTTTCCTCCAGCAGGAGGATCTGGCTGCTGAGGTCACCTCTCGCGTTGTCACCGTGGCGGCACCTGGGGACCCTGGGGACAGATCCTGCACCGGGGGTGGGTGCGGGTTTGGCACTCGCACCCTTTATGTGGCTGTGGGTGCCCATGGGCACTGGTGGCACCGGGCAGCGTCCCGTCCCCATGCACGGGATGGTAGCACAAGCATCAGATACTAATTAGGTAATTGCAGGTGATTAGCTTAAACCAGAGAAAGGGCAGGCCAAGGCGCAGGGAGCCACCTGGGGAGCCAAGCTCCCCATTAGTCCCACTGCCAGGCCCTGGGGTCGCCAGAGACCCCCGGTCGCCTTCTGGCCCTGCACACCTGCCTTCCTCCCTCCCGAAACCCTCCCTAATTGCAGCAGAAGCCTGGAGAGCCTCCAGTGATTGCGTCTGAAGGATTCATAAATCAGGCAGCAAAATAATGGGGGATCTCTGCGATATTGTTTCAAAGAAAATTAAAAAAAAAATACAAAAAAAAAAAAAAGCAGAGATGGAAGCGACTACACCCAGCAGGGTGCCTTCATACCCCCCTTTTTTTTTTTTCCTGCTGAAATGGATAATTAAGCCATGCCAGGCAATCTTCAACTTCCTGGAGGCACCCCGCAGCCCCTGGCATGGATCCCAAATGATTTTGGTGACATTTCTGCCTCCAGGTGCTGCCAGACCCCTTGGCAGAGCAGCCGGGCCGTGGGGAATAGCAGGAACCATGGCAGGGGTGAGTAGGTCCGGGGGGGGGGGGAGGCTCAGCACCGGGACCCCCACACCCGGGCCCGGCTCGCGGTCCTGCGGGGCAGCGCCAGGCGGCTGCCGTTCACGCTGCCCTGGTTTCTGCTACTTCACAGGAGCTGAAATGTGACCTTTTTTAATATACCAGGCTGCCACCTCGGAGCCGGGAGCGACTCTGGGAGGAAGAGGTGGGAGAGGGCGAGGCGGGGGGGGGGGAAGGAGCCGCGCAGCCTCCCCGCGGCACCGGGGTTTGGCAAGCCAGGGCTGGGCTGAGCCGGGGATGCTCAGATGTGATCTGTGCTCCTGTGGGGGACGGTGGGGAGCCAACACCTCCAGCCCTTGCTGGCGCTTGGAAATCCCTGAATTTCCTGCAGGAAAGGGGTCTGCAGGGTGCTGGCTGTGGCTGTGGTGCTGGGGGAGGCAGGGAGCCCGGCATAGCAGGGCTGGAGGAAGGGGCAGAGGTGGGCGAGAGCCCGTTTAAAAATAAGTTAAATTTAAAAATAAATTGAAGCTGTCACGTGCGTGGTGCCGGGAATGAGAGCGGGGCTGGGCACAACGAGCCCGGTCTGAAATTGCAGCCCTGCGCCGCGCCGCAGACGAGGCCCCGATAATTGCGCTTTCTTTTCTTCCTTTCTTTTCCTTTTCCCCCCCGCTGAGCTGCAATAATTGGGTGCTGTCGCCCGGGCTCATCCGCTGCTGGCTGCCTGAAAGGAGCTCTGCAATTAGTGAGTGTCACCCTGTAATAAAGGCTTTAATATCCACTGTCACGGCTCATGCTGCAGCCGCTCAGCCCCGTCCTGCTCTGCGCAGCCTGGTGAGGCTCCTGTATGGCACATGCCTCCCTTCCCATCCCATTGCATCCCTTCCCCTCTGATTGTAGCCCGTCCGATTTCATCCCATCCCATCCGATTTCATCCCATCCCCATCCCATCCCCATCCCATCCCACTCCACCCCACGCTGCTCTGCCCAGGGTCGATGCGATGTCCCGAGCAGAGCCGGTGCTGGGCTGTGCACCCACCGCAGAGGCCTGGGGTCCCATCCTGACCCACTTTCCCAAGCAAAGAAGTCCCCACCAGAGCTTCAAAGCCAGCCCCCACCTGGGAGCCCTGCACGGGGCTGAGGTTCCCAGGGCGCCTAATAACAAATGCTCACGATAAGGTAATTATGGCAGAGATAATAAATGTGTCAGTCCTCCAAGAAGTATTTTTACCGGGAGCGAAGGGGGAGCCCTGCCGTTGTGCCGTGTGCGTGCACGTTACCGTACATATTAATTAACTGGGTAAAAAGCTCCCCAGCCCCGTGCCCCATACATTATTTATGAATGTCTTGAGGCAGTGCTAACTTATAGGCTCTCCTGCTCCGCTCGCTGCGGAGCTCTCTCTTTCCCTTGGTTCTGTCCCTGCGAGTGGCACTGTGTCGGTGCTCGCCCCGTGGCATGCATGGCTGCCTGGGGATGCGTTCAGGTGGCCGCGCTGCCTGTGCACAGCACCATCCTGCCCAGGCACCTTGGTGCAGCTCCGTGGGGGCAGGATTTGCTCCTGCTGCCCTGCACGGTGCCCCCCTGCCTGCCCCTCACTGCCCAAGCTCCCATCCAGGGCTCCTCATGCTTACTTGCCTGCTTTGGGAGCAGGATGAGAGCAATGACCGCGGCTGCACGGCGCGTCCTGGAGCAGGCAGCTGCATCCAGCTGGCCCCAGCCGTCCCCTCCCCGGGGAGCAGGGGGAAGCCGCGTGTCCCCCAGCCCTGGGGGTCCTCTGGGGTCTGGTTTTCCTCTGCCCTGCGTCCCCCCCCCGCCATCGCTCGCTGTGCCCAGCCCCGGCGGCCACACAGCAGAGCAGGGCTGTGATTTAAAACGGCGCAGCACAGAGGTGAGAGGACAAAAAACCAGCCCTGCCTATTGAAAAAAGCATCTTCTGCAGGTGGGAGAGTCCCCAGCGGGAGGGCAGGGATGGGGGCTCCCCGCGGCGTGCTGCTTGGCGGGGGGCAGCTCCGCTCGTGCCTGGGGGCCGAGATGGGCAGTGCTGCCCGGGCTGAGGGGTTGGGGGCTGGAGGTCGGAGCCTCGACCCCAAGCTGGGTCCTTCCCCTGCCCCAGCCTCCACGCCGGGCTCTGGGCATCGCCGTGCGCGGGGTCAGCTCGGTGCGAGCGGCCCCAGCGCTGGCAGGAGGCATCCCAGAGCCGCGCGGCAGGGAAGGAGGAGTGGGATGCCACTTTATAAATCATCGCCTCCCTTTAAAGATGGAGTTTTAACCTTCCCGGCTCCTGCCTGGGGATTTATTAGCAGTTTCATTTCCTGCAGTAATAACTCATCGCGCTCGCCGGGGCGGGCGGCGGGGCTCCGCTTCCAGCTGTGCCGTGTCCCTGGGTCCGGCCCTTCCCTGCTCACGGGGTGTACCCTGCTCTGGGGTCGGGGTCCTGGGGACGGCCCCCCGGACCCCTCCCAGCCCCATGCAGGGGCTCCCCTGCGCCAGGCCCCCATCCTGCAGTGTTGCTGGCTCTCTGGAGCGATGCCGATGAGCACCCCGTCCCCCGCCTGCCCTCTGCAGGGGCTGCGGCTCTGATGGGGTGGGGGTGAGGATGGGGACGGGGCTGGGGATGGGTTTGGGGACAGTGGCAGCATTGCAGGGGCTGCTCGTGCTGGCTGCGAGCCCCCTGTCCCCGAGGTCCTTGGCTCTGCCTGCTCGCGTTCCCACGCAAACCTGACAGCCGAGGGATTTTTGTTCCCCAAAGGATTTTCTTAATTAGGAGCCTTCATAAATCAGCATCGCACGCACACGCGCTTATCTCCAGCTCTTCAAAGGCTCTGCCCACCCACCCTGCTGGGGCTCCGGGGGTGGATGGATGGAGCAGCGTGGGGGCACCACGGGGGGCCGGGCACAGACCCTGTCCCCAGCCCGGGGTGGGGGTCCTGTCCCCGCCGTGGTGCTGAGCGAGACAAAGGGAGCTCAGGGCACATCTCTGGCCCCTGAAGTTCTCTCCCCCGTAATTAGGTCTGCGCTAAGACGATTAAGAAGAACTTTAATGATGGATTTTATAATCCTGCCTGAAAGAGAAACGAGCCTACGGTTTCCATCCCCCTGTCCTCTGCCCTGTCCCCCGCGGGGACCTTCCCGCGTGGTGACCCCGTGCCCACGTCCTCCCCAGCACCTCCAGGTGGGTTTTGCTCCTTCGTTGGCTTTCCCCAAACCCGGTGCCGCACACGGAGCCCAGCGCTGGCGGTTTCGGGAGGTGCAGGGGTCACTGCATGCCGCGAGCCTCCCTGCATCCTCCTCCAGGTGGGATTTTTGGGGCCAAACTGAGCCGGGTTGGGACAGCCCGGTGGCAGTGCCAGGCGGTGCGCAGCCTGCACGGGGACGTCGGCATCGGGTGAGCAATGTGGAGCTGCCAGAGCTGCAGCAGCAGCAGCAAATAATCGCAGCGTTAAGTTTCCCGCAGCCTGTTGAGCACATTGCGAGGAGGGAATTGATCCCTGCTGTTTCATTTATTAGATGGTGTAATGCCACGGAAACTGTTTCCACCAGATCCCAAACTAAATCATTTATTCTCGACAAAAATCCAATAAAGAGCTCAGTCCTTCTCCATAGGCAGATAAAGCCCAGATTAACAGGGCTGCCTAGATCAAGAAAAAAAAATGGAAAAAAAGAAAAAAAAGGAGGAAATGCTGGGAAAATGAGAGTGGGATGTAAAGGAGACTTCTTCCACCTTCTCACTTTCCCAAATCTGCTGCAGCTCAGGGTTTTATTACAAAAAGCCACCTAAGTATTACAGGCTAATCCGTAAATCCCAGCCTAGTAAAATATGTGATGGATTTTGTAAATTGTGCCCTTTACAAATCTGATTGAACTTCTTTTTCCGTGCCAGTTCACTTTTCTTCTCCGTCCCCCTCTCCTCCCGGGTTTTTTTTTTTTATTTTCTCCCTGTGGGCCGTGATGCCTCTTGGTGCTGCTGCTCTGCCTCTGCTCCCTGGTCCCTGTTTGTGGCCGTGCGTTGGTGGGAGCGACGTGGACACAGCCTGGACCCTGGTGGAGCTGGTGGGGATGGGGACTGGGATGGGATGGGATGGGATGGGACGGGACCAGACAGGACGGGATGGGACAGGGAGCCCTCCCACAGCCCTGGGGCCCGAGCCAGCCGCCTGCATTATTAATAGCTCCTCTCCCCATCCGTCGCCTGCAGCCTGCTGGCAGCCGGCTGAACGGAGGCAGGGAGGCGGCTGCGAGCGCCAAGACCCGTGGGCGAAGCCCCCGTCCTCGCCCTGTCCTGGTTTTAGGGCTTTCTGCCTTCCCCAAGCTGCCCCGGGTGTTTGGGGGCTGGCAGGGCGCAGAGGGGTCCGTGTCCCCATGGGGACAGACATCCCCTGGGTGCTCTGGTGCCAGCGAGGACAGGAACACTGGAAGCAGGGTTTCATGTAACCAACCATTTTGTGGAAAAAAAATCAGCCCAGCATCGCTGTGGCTATTGCAGATCCTCCTTGAACGGAGCACATTGCTGCACAGGAGGGGGATAAACTTGGGCGCATCTCCTTCCTCCAGCAATATTTCCTGTGTTTTTTTTTTTTTTTTTTTTTTTAATTTTATTATTAAAGCAAGATGTTGCTGGCGGATCTCGTGCTCCCTTCCCTGTTTTTCCATCAAATAATTCTGCAGAGGAACATCTGGCTGCAGCGAGCGAGGGGGGACACCCCCTGCCTGCCGCGGCGGTGCCGATTTCCCTGCCGCGGCCGGGGGCAGCCGGTAAATGCCACCTGCCAGCGCCGTGCCTGTCACCCCGTGCCACACGGGGACACGGGTGGCAGTGGGGATGGGAACCGGCCGGCACCGCACCCCGTGGAGCAAACCAGGAGAGGGAGAGAGGAGGAGCAGCTGCCACGTCTCTAGTTTGACTTCGTTCCACCCTGAGCTGCTTTTTGCTGTTGGTTTCGCGCTGCGGCCGGCGGGGAGCTGGGATCAGACCGGGCGGCGCTGAGCTGGGCTCCAGCGCTCGACAGCCAGAGCCGAGCCCAGGCCTCTGCCAAAGGGCTCAGACCTGTCTGAGGAGGCCGAGCAGCCACAGATTTTGGGGGGGTGACGGGTACCCACGGCACCTGGCAGCCTGGCCAGGCTGGTGCCTTCCCCCCAGATTGTGCCCTGTGAAAATAAACGCCAGAATGAGCTCACCCTGCAAATCCGGGGTGTCGTACCTTCCCTCAAAGGGATGAGGGCTGGATTAGAGCCCGCTCATGCAGCAAAGGGCATCCAGGCTCCTGCTGGCACTGATGGTGGGGACGGCAGGGCAGGGCCGTGCCTCAGTTTCCCCCGCACCATCGGCCATGGTGTCCGGGGCTGCCTGGAGCCCCCCGGCCCTTCCTTCCCCCTACAAACCACCCCGGCAGCAAAGGACGCCTTCACATGTGCTCCGAGCCAGCGCTGGTGGATGCTCTGCTGGTAACCATGGCAACTGCCAGGTTTCTCTCTCCTTGCCCTTGCCACTCACCTTGAGGTGCCACCGGGTCCCGGCCACCAGCCGGGCACCCCCACGCAGCTGCCCCGGCGTGCAGGGATGCGGCACCCGAGGGGCCGTGCCGGGACCCCCAGCACCCCCGGCCGGATCCTGGCGTCGGGCGGCAGCCGCAGGGCCCTGCCCCGGGCCGGGTGCCCGCGGGGAGGAGCGGGGAGCCCCGCGCCAGGCGCACGCAGCAACATCTGCAAGCGTTTACCCAGGCAGCCCGGGCCAGGTCCTGCCAGAAATAGCTCTCGGCGAGCTCTCCCGTGCCAGCAAGTGATGTCATTTGCTTTTATTTCCCTCCCGCCCGCTCCTTCCCGCTGGAGCCCACCATACACTTGTCAGCCCCGCGCCGCGCCGGGGCTTTTGCTGCTGACGCAGCCTCGGCGCTGCCAGACGGTGCCGGCCCCTCGTGCGGACGCGCGCGGCCGATGCTGCCCGCGGCGGGACCAGCCCTGCTCCTTCCCCCGGCAGCGTGGGCGCTGTGGATGCGGGGAAATGTTGGAAATCCAGGCTGACGGCTCCTCCGTGGGGTCAGGGAGCACTGGAGGGGGGGTCCTGGGGCCCCACGGAGCTCTATGGGGTGGGTGTACCCTGGGTGCTGCAGGGTTTGATCGGGGAATCCGATGGCTTTGCAGCCCAGCGCGGTCCCACAGCCCCGGCTGCTCTTAGCCCGGGGTTCACTTGGCCACCGCTGTGCAGGCACAGGCACAGCCCGGGCTCGGAGGCAGCCAGCTGGCTGCGGCCCCTCGGCTCGCTCCAGCACAAGCACATGCCTCCGGAGCGACGTCTCCGCGCCGCGAGCCGCCAGCGCGGCCTCTCAGGGCTTGTCTCCATCCCTGCCGCTGCCTCCCCGCCAGCTCCGGGCCGCCAGCCAGCACCGGCGGCTCGCAGGGCCAGGAAGCAGCCTCTCCCCTGGGCTGGGGGCCGCGGGGGTGCAGGCGTCCCGAGGTGCCTCTGCTCGTGGCAAAGCTCCTGCAGCAGGCGCACCCTGGCCCTGCTGCGTGCGCGGGGCTCCAGCACGAAGGGGACCACCGGGCACCGCATCCCTCCCGCCCCAGTGGCTGCAAGTCGCTGTTACTGCTGGACCTTGTCCTCGTGCACAACCCGCTGGTGCCAGCGAAGGTGGTGATGCATCCAGGAGGGCTGGGGGCACAGCAGAGCGCAGGCAGCACTGCCAGAGGAGGAGCGAGCAGGGGCCGGCACGGCCTGAGCACGGCGCCGGGCGTCTGCCAGCAGAGCCGCCCCCGCTGCCGCTCGGAAGTGGAGCTTCGTGCGGAGGTTTGCTGCCATTTCGTGGAAAAATGGGTGGAGCGAAAAAAATCCTCCTCGTACAGCTCAGCCGGGCAGACCTGACTGCCTCTTCTTTTCCCCAGTTTCCAGCTCCTCTTCTCAGTGCTGCCTCTCCCAGCAGACGGGGGGGTGCTTGGAGGTGCTGCGCACCCACACCCGCAGGACTCGGTGCCAACCCTGTCCCCTGCCTGGCACGGGGTGTCACCGGGGGCCTCAGTGTCACCCAGCCAGCAGGATGTGATCAGACCCACGCCGTCCAAGCCAGAGCAGGATTTCTGCCCCACAGTAGCACGGCGGGGGGGGGGGGGAGGGGTGTCTCCTCGCCCTGAACACAGCTGCTGGGGAGCATCCCCTTGGATGCATGAGGGGGCAAAACCCGCAGCCCCTCCATCATTCACCTGTGCTCCCTCTGGGACGTGCTGGCTGTATCCACCTCTCCCCTTGTCCTCTTCCCCTGCAGGAACACATGGCATCACGTCCTCAAATAATTGCACAATTATGGGCTAATGAGTGCAATTAGATGAGCAGCGCTCCTGTGAGTGCGCGCCAGACCCATGCCTGGAGCCGCGTCTCCTCCAGCCCCTCGCAGCCCTGCCAGGCACGGCCTGGATGGACACGAGGGCCGAGCTCGGCACCCTGAAGGGCGCTCGCCCCCATGGGGACCCCGAGAAGAGCACAGGGCTGGTTGAGAGAGTTTTCTGGCCCCTTGTAGCTGCCTCGGCCAGCACACGCCTCCCTGCAGGTCACCGCAGGACGGGCACGTGCCCGCAGCACTGCGTGGCTCCGCTCCCCCGGCTCTGCGGTGGCACCGGTGACATTCACAAAGGGGCTGCCGTTCTCCACTGACCTTTCATGCCTTTGCTCGTACGCTGTGGCTCCTGGCACCCCGGCAGCACCCCTGGCAGCTCCGTGAGCGGGGCCGGGGATGTGCCAGCGGCCACAGCCCGGTGCCGGCCGGGAGCAGGGCTATCTGAGGGCTATCTGTTTCAATTAGCGCAAGCGGGGGAGCGGCTATTAAGTGCCTGGCTATTATGGTAATGGATCTGCTCTGCATGCACGGGGGAAGCCCCGCGCCCTCCCGCCAGTGTCCAATTTTTTATCTTTAATTTCTCCCCTGGGTCTCCTCCCGTATGTGGCATGAAAGAAGAGAACCGCGGATGGCTGCAGCCCAAGGGGAGAAGCAGCTCCTCTCCTGTGCCCTTCAGCGCTCCCAGCCCAGGGGCAGAGTGATGGGTTCCCGCACCCTGTGCCTTGGGGTTCCTCTCAAAGCAACGGGAAAGGGACCCTGGGTGCGTGGAGGCAGGATGCGGCCCTACAGGCTGGGCTGGCACACGGGACCCCGCACTCCTGAGAGGCTCCACTCTGTGCCACCAGTGGGGTGTTGCGGGGGGATGCTGCGGAGCCGTGGGGGTCCTTTCACCTGCTGCCACGCGCTGTCACAACGGGTGCGTAATTGGGCTGCGCTGCACCGGTGCGGCGGCACGCATCCCTCCCGCCCCGGTGCGCCGCTGCGCTCGCGGGGAGCCGGACGGGTGACAGGATGTTTTCCCGTAATTGGCTTATTTGCTTTCCTTTGTAACTGCGTTGTTGATACAGGAATCGCTTACGGTGACACGGCCGTGGGCGGTGTGCGGCTGCTGAATGGGCCCCCCCCCCCCCCGCCCGCATGCAGGCAAGACCCAGATCTGCTGCTGGGGGTGCAGCGGGCGCAGAGCACGCGTGTCCCCGGCTGTCCCCCAGCACAGGGAGCGAGCAAGGAGTTGGGGTGACAGGCGGTGGCCCCCAGGTGCACCCACCCTCCCTGCCACCCCCGTGCCAGCACCGTCCCGGTGCCGCCGTGCGGGCAGGGAGCGCTGGGCACAGCGCGTCCCGTGCCAGCGACCGGCTCAGCGCCGCTGTCAGCGCCGCTGCCTGAGCCACGGCGATGCTTATGAATAAATGAAGTGAGAGCAAAGCGTCTGCCTAATGGAATGATGACAAATGTGCACCGAAACCGAAGGGAGAAGGGAACGATTTGAGGAATTCAATTATTTAACAGTAGCTTGTTACTGGTATGCACTGGAGAGCTGTGCCAAGCGCATTCCCGAGTGCCAGCGGCGGGAGGCACGGCGTGTCCCGAGGTGCCCCGTGGGACACTGGGGACCGCATCGGGGACCACAGGGGATGGGAGCACCCCAGGGTGGGGACCTGGGGGAAGGTGGTGGCCAGGCAAATGTGGGCAGAGCAGGGGCAGCGCAGGGACAGCGCCATCAGCATGGGGACCGCACGGGGAGCGTGAGGGATTCATTCGCACCTCGCCTGGGCTGGCGAGGCCGGGGCAGCCTTGCTAGGGAGGTGCAAATGGATTCAGCAGGAGTCCAGTGCGTGCTGCAAACCCCCCCTTTGATCGGCTGAATTGCAGGCAGCTGAAAGTGGCTCGGGGCCTGATCCTGCTCAGCGGGGCCCTGCACACTGCGGTGCCCATGGATGCTGATCCTGCGGTGCGTGGTGACCAGTCCCCCCCCAGGGATGCCGGGGTTTGACGTCACATTGCTCAGCGCCAGATCTCGTGCAAGGGAAAATGCATTTCAGAGTGATTTCAGCCAGTCTGTGTCGCCAGCACCCATCGACCTGTGTCCCCACGTCCAGGCTGGGGTCAGTTCTGCATGGCACAGGGGACGAGGGGCACACACGGGGGATCGGACGGGTCCGTTCTTCCCTTGGGGAGTCACAGCGGCGATGGGGACCGCTTCTTCCACCCCGTACCATCGCAGGGAGCCGTGGATCAGCGCCTGTCCCTCTCCCTCGTGCGGCTGGCAGTGACAAAACCTGGCAGGGGACGAGAGCGTGTCAACACGGGCAGGCTGCTGGCAGGGGCCGCGGGCTCTGGCAGCCAGCTCCCCGCGCACGCCCGGCTGCTCGCCGCGCTGCCTGGGGACCGCTCGCTCCCGGCTTGCATATGCTGCGAGGCGACTCGCTTTGTTCCCCTCCAGCCTCGTTTGGCTGCAAGCCACCAGCACCCGGGACCGAGCCAGGGCAATGACATCCCAGCACGGCCCCGCTCCCCCCGGTCCTGCTGGGAGGGGGCACGCATGGAGCAGACCCCGTATGAGGCCCCGCATGGATGCTGGGGGACGTGCCCCCATCCTGACAGTGCCAGCAGGCGCTGGCAGCTCGGTTACTTGATGAAGTGAATGTGAACCTTGCACAGGTGGCTGAGCGCTGACAGCCGGTCACCTTCAGGGGGACAAGCAGTGCTGGAAGGAGGGCCTGTCCCCTGCCAAGACAGGGAGGGAGCAGCAAGAACGTCCCTGCTAATCGTCAGGGGCACTTTTCAGCAGGAGCCATCGGGTGTTTGGATGCCGGCATCTCGTGAGCACAAACCTGGTGCTTCCAGGTGCCCGTGCTGGGGGAGCCGGGCTTGGTTGTGCCTCTGAACAGCCCCGGGGGTGCTGGGTTTTGGGGTCCCCTTTGCAGGGTCTGAAGAGGCACAAGTGCCCCATGGGCTGGGTGCCCACGGTGCCCCCGTGCCCCCTCCCCAGGCCCCCAGCAGAGCCCAGCGGGCTGGGCGCCCATCTGGAGAGAAGACAAACGCCGGCATCAATCAGAGCCGGGAGCGGGAGCGCAGCCGGGTGATTTAGGTGACTGGTCACTGCCGTAACCGATGATGAGCTGCGAGTCGAGGAGAGAGAAATAAGGAAGCGACACAGCCTGGCGTCTGTTTGCATAAACTATCTTATCCGCACAGAGGATACGGCACCGGGGGAGGTGATAAATCCCCCTCTCCGCGGCTGTGCGCGGAGATTAGATGGATTTTGAAGCAAGGCAGTGGCTCAGCCAGGAGTTATTGGCGGGGAGAGCGCGCGTGCAGACAGCAGGGTGGGGGTCCTGGGCTGTGGGGACCCCAAGGATGCCGGGTTGTGGTGGGGAGGATGGCTGTGACCGAGATGTGCAGGGGACCCCCAGTCCCCCCGGTGCCATCCCGTGTCAGGGCCACGCTGTGACGCCTCGCAGAGCCCGGTGGGGGTGGCACCACGCCGCACCAGGCGGGCCCCCCGCCTCCATCCCTCCCAGCCCTTCCGTCTTCTTCAGCTCTCATTTGCGAGCGGGCTGCAGCCAAGTGAAGGCACGAGGAGGAAATACGAGCCAGCTTCGCCGGAGCTGGGGGTTTCATTACCTGCACACCTGTTCCCCAGCGCCATATGGGCAGAGGTAAATAGGCGGTAATTGTTTATCCAGAAGCGGCTCTGCGATGCGGCGAGAGCCGTCTCACGAGGAGTCACCTTCCTCTGCAGCAATGGGGCAGGAGCTCAGGTGCGGGCGGTGGGGCTCCTGCACCTCCTGCTCCTTGGCACTGCCTCCGGGTGACACCGGCACAGCCCCCGTGGAGCACCCCCGGCGGTGCCGTGCGATGTGCGATGGGTGCTGCTGCTCGCCCCGGCCTCGGCACCTCTGCCTGCTTCGTGCCAGCTCTGCGGGCTCCCCGTCCCACCCAGGGCTGTCTCCTCGCCGGGGGGAGGCTGTGCAATCACAGCCGTGTGCCCCCAGCCAGGCCTTGGTGGCACAGGGCGATCGCTCCCTGCTCTGCCGGTGGCCAAAGCCTGTCCCGGCTCTCGGAGGCGGTGAGGCCGCACGGTGCTGAGCCGAATGCAGAGAGGAAGGAAGGGTGTCCTGGCACCTCAACCCCGTGCTCTGCTCCCAGTGTGGCGAGGAGGCCGTGCTGCTTTCGGGGACAATTAATCATGGGCAAAATAAAAGCGTTTATTCGCGCCCAAGCAGTCCTTGGGCAGGCGGGGAGCCACGTGCTGCGGTCCGCCTGCCTCCTTGGTGCCGTGTCGGGGAATTGCTCTCCCCCGCCGCTCCGAGTTTACATTTCTCTCCCCTGCTCTCCCTCAGCTGTGTAAATTTCCCCTCTTTTTATTTAGGCGCACGAGCCGCTCTCCATCCCCAGGCCCTGAAGCTCACGTAGCCGAGCACGGCAGACGATTTGCGCAGGAATGATGTACGACCTGCTCGCTCATCAGAGTTCGTGGCTAAGGCTGTGGCTGCGATTTCTCTGCGGGGAGAAGGGACGGCTTCGAGGAGGGGGAGCCTCCTCGCACGCTCTCTCTCGGCTGTTTTGATCGTGCTGTTTGAGGAGGGGCTGGGGCACGGCAGCGGCACATCCTGGCACCACTTGCCTGCTGGAGGTTTCGCTTTTCCCTTTAAATGAGGTTTTTAAACAGCTCCGCAAATCGATCCCCAGTCACCCGTTGCCTGCTTCTGCCTTGGGTTAATGGCAGGCAAACGGGTCCCCCGCTCCCAGGCAGGAGCACAGGCTCTGCCCTGAGGCTGGTACTGGCAGCGGGGGCTGCACGGCCCCGTGTGAGCCCGGGCGGCACAGATCTACCCCGTGTGCGTGTGCGTGAGCAATGTGTGTGTGCACGGAGCCTCCCCGTGCGCCACGTCTGCGTGCACGTGTGCCGGGACTTGCCGTGCATGTGTCTGCACATCCATATTTCTGAGCGTGCGTCCTCGCTCTCTCTCTCTCTCTGTATATGGGTGTGCATAGCTTTATGACATCTGAAATAGAAAAGACAATTGGATGTCAAAACCTATCTGAGGAGCCCATTTATACCCACCGACTTTTATGGGATTCCCACTGATTGATTTGGGCCCCATAAAACTTCCCGCGGCAGCTCCCACCCCTCGCAGCCGCCTCTGCCTCCCCGCACCACGGCGGCGTGATTGACTCCCCGGCCGCACCGGGATGGGATCAGGGAACCCAGGGCCGTGCGGCTGATTTCCAGCTCCCCCCACCCCCCCCCCTCCCCGCAGCGGCGCCAGATAACGGATGCGGCGCATGTGCCGCGGTGGCAGGGGCTCCGCCGCCGCCATCCATCACGCTGTCAAAGCATCCATCAGGACGGCGGCCACGGCTGGGCCCCCGCAGCCCCCTCCGCGGGGGGCCGCGACTTTCCATTCGGAGCCACTTTCGTCTCCTCGCCGAGGTGAACCTCGCGCTCTGCTGACAGCCTCCAAGTGCCGCCTGTGTGTTAGAGGCAGGAGCCCGGCGCCATCCCAGCAGGACCATGGCTCTTGCCCCGTGCCAGCGCCGCAGGGTGCAGGCTCCTCGGAGTCCCCGCAGCCCCCCGGAGACCCCCGGTGTCCGAGGGTCGAGCGGGAGCTGCGGGCGGTGGTGTGCCGTGGAGATGCTGGCGGTGTGTGCGGGAGGGATGGGGACGCGCTCGCCTGAGGCTCGCCGGCATCAATCACCGCAGCTGCTCTCGGGTAACGGGCAGCAGGCAGATTGGGGAAGGCACTGAATCTCCGCGTTGACACAGCGCATCACTGTCAAACTCCAGGAGCGAGGAGGAGGGCAGCCTGGCCGGCAGGAATTGGGACGGGGACAGGGAGCTCTGCTCCCCGCGCACCTGCAGAGCGGCTGGTCCCCAGCCTTTGGGACACACCAGGCTGTGTCCCCCACCCAGGACAGGACAGAGATGCAGGGCCCAGCCTTGTCCTGCATTTATCTGCGAGAAAACCCAGCAAACCTCTTTACAAATGAACGCGCAGCTGCGAAGGTCCCCATTATCCGTGCAGACAGCGCACCGACGAGGAGCACACGGGATCGGTGGCTGTCCCTGGGGCGGGCATGGCCGGGGGGGCTGGTGCAGGTCTCCCTGTGTCACTGGGAATCACACAAGCTGTGCAAACCCTGCACAAGTCTGTGTGAGGCGCGACACATCCCTCTGGCCTTGTTCGCTGGGTGCTGGCCCCGTGCCGTCGCTCCCTGCTGCGGGGGGGTGGGGGGGGGAGCCGTGGCGGTGACAGACCCTCCCCGGCGTCCCCGAGCTGCTGGCACTTGTCGGAGCGACTCGGGCAGCCGCTGCCCGGCAGCGCTCTCCTTCCCCTGGCTGAGCACGCTGACCTTTCCCTTTCCCAGCATCTCACAGCTCTGCCCCCAGCCCGCTGCTCCTGCTGGCTGCAGCGAGGGGCGGGGGGCACGGGGGGGCTGCTGCAGATGGGCAGCCCGATCCCTTCCCCCCCCTGCTCTCCTCCCAGCCCTCTCCTCCCCAGCACTCATCCGGCACCTATGAATATTTATACCTCCCGGTGTGCAGTGAGAGCTTGGACACAATCAGGACACTGAAATCGTTACGCGGGGGCTGCCGGCGTGTGCCCGGTGAGGGGGGGCACCTGTGGCACCCAGGGAGTGACGGCGGCAGATGAGGGTGAAAGGCAGAGCCTGATCTTCCTGCTCCACGGAGAGGATGGGGGACACAACCCCCCAGGGCTCCCGAAATTTGGCCTGAAGAAGCTCGGCACAGCCTTCTTCCTGTGCAGGCCACCAGATTTCAAGAGCACGGGAGCGCAGCTGCTGCGTCGCCGTCGCATTGCCGCTGTGCCGCCGTTGCACTGCGGCTGCACAAAGCCCTGGATAAATCCCCCTGCCCCCTGCTCCCTGCAGCCCTGAGCCCTGGCCGCATCCTGACGCCTGCGGAGCCCCTCGGCAGCACAGCCCTGGGGCTGGCACTCAGCCCCGGGTGTCGCGGGAAGGGCAGGCACACGTCGGCTCCGCCGTGCACCGCGCAGGGCGACATCTTCCCACCCCCTTTTATGAAAAGCAACGCTCCTGTAATAAAGAATTTAATAACCCGCTGTGCCTGTGTGGATAGAAAACTCATTTGTTTAATAGGCAGCAGTTTGGCTTTGTCATGTTCATTTAGTTTTTAATGACGCACAGTTGTGCCAATATTGATTTTAGCTTATAGGGACTCAAAAAATTTACTATCTGGAATTATCTGAAATGTAGCCGTTTTATCTGGCAGTCAGGAAGACGGATCACTCCCCTGCCTCGCTGCCGGGCCTGGCACGGCTGCACAAGCTGCACGTGATGGGCTCCGCGTGGTCCTGAGCCTCTCCGTGTCTCACCAGGGTGCTGGGGACTCGGGGCAGGGCTGGGCTGCAGCCCCCGTCCCCGCGGATGCACCAGGTCACCCAGCTGAGCGCCACCAGCCGCTGGTGCTGGCCGGCCCCATGCATGGGGAAACTGAGGCAGGGGGCAGCGGGGTGGCCCTAGGTCAGCCTCTGCCTCCAGGGAGAGGATTGGGTGCACGTCGGGGCTCTCCGCCTGCCTTTTGTGAGGCTGTTTGGGGCAGGAAGAAACATTTTGGTGGATCCGGGACCGGATTGCCTGCTGGCTCCTGGGGGCTGCAGGCGGTGAACCCCCGGGTAACCGGGGGGTGCTGGGGGCAGAAGCAGCCCCGTGGCTCTCCACCGCCAGCCCTTGCAGCGCAGTCCTGCCTCGACTGCTCCAGCACGGAGCCGTCTCCATTTCCTCGGCTCATTTTTAATGAGTCAGCAGTCGGTGCGCAGCCCGTCCCCCCCCGCCTGCCCCCACTCGGCTGCTCGCTGCGCGGGGTGACAATTGGCAGCAGATCGCATCGACAGGCTCTTATTGAGCGTAATTACTCGGCAGGAACCGGCCACGATCCATTTCCCACATGTCTGCGCACATCTCTGCGCCCGGCCCCGGGGGAACGTGGGGATGGCTCGGGGTGCACCCCCCTTGCCCAAAACCCAGCAGAGGGGAGAGCCGGAGGGGCGCAGAGCCCACCCGGCAGCACGGCCATCCTGCTGGGTGCTGGGCACGGGGAGGGGGCTGCGCAGAGCCCCCCCATGCCCAGGTTCCCCCGGGTCCTGATCCCAACCTGACTTTTTGCCAGTGCGCGCGGAATAATTCACTTTGAGGTTTTGCTGCTGTTAACAGGATTGATTGAGGAGCTGGTAACTGCATCTCCCTTAAATGCCCCTGGGGCTTTGTGGGCACGCAGGCAGGGGTAAGGAATGGCTGGTATTTGGGGTGGGGAGGCTCTGGGGGCCCCGCAAAGCAGCCTGCTCCCCTCCCCAGCTCCCCGCTTGTGCCCAGTCCCCTTTGCAGGTTCAGCAGCGCTGTGGCAGCCAGCTCCACCAGGCATGGCGATTCATGCTCAGCATTATTCATTATGCAAGCCTGTAAATATATTATTTACTATTTCTACTATTATTATCCATTATTTATGACCTAATCCTGTAGTGCTGGAAATCAGTGCAGCACCTGAAGTGCCCTGTGCTGGGAAAGCACCCACCAAGTGATGGAGAGCCCCCCGCACCGCGCCGGGCTGGAACACCGAGGCTGGGGTCGAGCCGGGCAGGCACAGTGAGGTGGGGGGGAGCTGGGGTGTGGGGGGCTCATGGGGGGAGGGTGGATGTGGCCTCGCTGGAGGAGATGGTTCCTGCAGTGGCAGCACGTGGAGAGCCAGCAGCGTGACCCACATTGCGCGGCGAGCAGGCGAGCGAGCCCCGCTGAGCGTCACGGCACACGAGGACACACGGGGCTGGACCTGATGGCCATGGGGAGCAGCCACCCACTTCGGGCATTCCTCTGTAGTTTTCTAACTACAGCATATCAGGGACCGAAACACTCTGCAGCCTACTGTGGGCGTGCAGCGGAAGGAGCCAGCAGCCCCCTGCCCTTGTTCCAGTCGGGGGCCTGATCCTGCCTGAGGCATGGCAGCGCCCAGCGAGGTCCCCATCCTTTGCTACGGCCTGTGACCCTGTCAGCGAGGGGACAGGGCTTCCCCTCCCCTCCATATCAGCCAGGGCAGGAGGCTGGCACAGGGAGATGCTGAGGGGCTGAGCACACAGGTGTGTTGCATCTCCCCGCTGAAGGCAGATGTATTAAGTGAGCCTGAGCCAGCAGGGCTTGGAGGTGCCTGCAAGGCTGGGGCCAGGAGCCTGGGAAGGAGCAGGCGCAGCTCTGCATAGAGCCCGGTGAGGACCAGTAAGAGGGGCTTTGGCTCTTGTTTCTCTCTTTGTGCTGCTGCTGTGAATTGGGGTGCCCAGGTGGGTCTGCGCGGCTCTGCGCACACTTCAGTGCGGTGCGGCAGATCCGAGGCCGAGGGGGTGCTGTAGAGAGCTTGGGTGGTTTTGATGCGTGCTCCCTAAAAAGGGAGCCGGCATCCTACCAAGTGCTTTGCTTTTGGGCGTGGTGAGTCCGTCAAAAATCCCTTCTCTGAGTGGGGAGCTGGGGGTCAGAAGTGTGGTTACTGCAGGTGCCCTGCCCAGGGGCACAGAGCCGGGGGGGCTCAGACCTGGCCTGCTCGTGGGGCTGCCAGCACACGAGGCTCAGCAGTGAGCACCTCTAAAACCTCACCTTGTGCATGCTGGCGATTAAGTGAGAGCCTTGGATCCAGCTCCCAGCAAACCCGGCCGGTCCCCAGCTGCTGTTAGCGAGAAGCACTCAGGAAGATGGCCTTTAAATGTTAAGCAACCATTTAAAATCAGCCAAAGCCTTTGTTTAAATTTTTAATCTCTTGATTTAAAAGTCAGCCTTGTGGCTGGGGCTGCTGGTGGAACCCAGTGCTGGCTCATGGGCATTTCTGTGCCGGTGGCTGTAGAGTGGTTTCACCTTCATCCTGCCCGCACGAAGAGGAGCCAGCTTTCCCCAAACCCATCCTGGGGGGCTCCTCTCAGCTCCTTGCAGCCTGCAGGAAAAGCACAGCTCAGCTTTGGGGTGGCGGAGGAGCCGTTGGCGTGTCCAAGTCTCAGCAGTGACTTTGGGGTGGGGAGCCAACCCCACAAAGCCCGTGTGCAGGGTGCTCGTTAGCCCTAATAACAGGGGAGGGCTGTGGGGCTCGTGGTCCCTGGGCTGCAGTTTGGGCAGTTTGCTTTAACGTGGGCATGTTCAGAAATGCTTCTGCTCCCCAGTGGCTGCTCCAGAGGAGGATTTCTCCCTGGTTGGAGAAGGGCTGAAGAGTTTGGAGCTGTTGGAGCAGTGCTTCCCTGCCGTGGGGCTCAAGAAGCCCCCTACCTGCCGCAGCACTGGGGTCCTGCTGGGCTCCCGAGCCCCCTGCTGCCCTCCCCATGGGGAGAGGGGCTGGCGGCTGCCCCCCTGCCCTGCCCTGAGCTGCGGGGGAGCTGATAAAAGCTCTGTGCTGGAGCGAAGGCTCCTGTTCGTGCCTGCTTCCCAGCGGAGCACGGCTGCGGGGATGAATGCTGCCTCCTCTCGCATCTCTGGCACGGTGGGGACTGACGGCGTGAGGGTGGAGCGGAGCTGTGGCGGCTGCGGAAATGTTTCCCTGCTCCGGGGAGTTTCTGGCTCTTCCTGGCTTGTTCCCAAACCACTGCTCACCATGGGGAGAGAAGGATCCTGCTCAGAAATGGGGCAGGAAGATGTCTCTGCTTTGCTCTGCCAGCTCTGCAGCCCCTGCACCGAGCATGGGGATGTGCGGCTCAGGGAGGGTTTGAAGGAAGGTCTTAATTGGGCTGAGACACCCCAAGCAGCTGATGCTGGGAGAGAGCTCCCGGCTGAGAAAGGGAGCAGAGCTGGCAGGTAGAAGGCATTCACTCCTCTTGCTATTCCTTCTCCTGGTATTTTATTTTAAAGTCATCAAATATTAAAGATGTTTCTGCTCTGAGCCGCTTTGGAGGCCCCTTGCACAGCATCCGGGGGCAGCGTGGAGCCCCGTTTGATGCCCTTCAGTGGGAGGCAGCTTCAGTCCTGCTGAGAGCGGAGCATCTGCTGTGTGCAGCCCTGCCTGGGGGCTGGGAAGCCATCCCGCAGCCCGAGGTGCGCGGTGGCTGCCTCGCCCCATGCTGCCTGGGCTCTCCTGGGGAGCAGGGAAGTGCCCGAAGCCCAGCTTTAAAGAGAGGAGCTAGCAGATCAGAGTCTGCTCGTGGTCTGCTGAACCACCTTGAATTCACCCCTCCAGGAGAGCAGATGCTTCTGGAAAAAAACAGAAAAACAAAACACAACTTCCAATCTTAATTACAAAGGAGAACTATCGGGGAGCCTTGCTGCAGCCAGTCAGTTATCCTGGCTGCTAGGAACGTGCACCTTATTGCTAGTCTGGGTATGTCTGGCTTCAGCTTCTGCCGGTGGGAGCTTGTTATACCTCTATCTGCGAGACTGCACAGCCTCCATTATCCAATTTCTCTGCCCTGCGCCGGTGCCGACAGCCTGTGGTTACATCTGCCGCCTCTCCCCTCGGATGGCAGGAGAGGGCTGAGGGGCTTCCAGCCCCTTTCTGGGGCTCTGGGGGCCCTGGGTCCCCATGGCACTCGGGGACAGGAGGTGGCACGCTGCTTTCCTGCTCATGGAGCTGTGCCGAGAGAGCTGGGGCCTCGTCTGAGGAAGACAAGGGGTGCCGAGGACGGCTGAAGGAAGCTCTTGGCTGTTGTCCTGTAGCCTTTGGATAGTGCTGACTCTTGGTCCCCAAAGCGCCTGACATCTGAGCAAAGACTTCTACATTTCAAACAGCCTTGATCTTTTTTTGGAACTTGCCTTGGTTTCAGATGAGTTTTTTAATTCAAGCCTAGCGACGTATTTTGGGTTTGACTTTGATGCGCCCTCTTCAAGCAGGAGGCAAAATAACAGCTTTCAGTTCTACAAATAGGCCTGAGGCTGCCTTCTGCTGCCTGTGGGGCTGCGCAGGGCAAACCCCTCATTAGCAGAGGCCCCAGGCAGCAGCCGGTGGCCGTGGGGCTTCTGTTGGGGGCTGGAGCCCCCTGCTCTGGGAGCCAGGGACGGGGATTTCTAGAGGGGAGCTCAGAAATTCACCCTCCCCCGATGTGCACTTGGAGACCTGCGCCTTTTCACCTCTTCCAGAATAGTCTCGGAGAGGCGAGAGTCATGCAACCGGCTTGCAGCTGGTCTGTGTGCGAGCCTCACCGTAATTACAAGTGACACTGCCCCGAATCGTAGCTCAGGAGCTGGGATGCTTCATAGGCCACGGGATGTTGCTGGAGGATGAGGCCAAAGCTGATGTGAGATGGAGAGATGGGGCGGGTGTGCACAGGGGTGCACAGATATCACCCAGTCTGTGTTAGGGTCATAGGGAGTGGGGCAGTATGGGTGCCACCCGAGCTGGGTGCCCTCTCTGCGGTGTACCAGCATTGCCCAGGGAAGGTGTCAGCTTTTCCAGCCACCCCTGGAAACAGCTACGGGGCTGCGTGCGGGAACTTGCTCCTGCTTGGATAAATCTGGGCAGAGGAGAGCTGGTATGGAGCAGGCAGTGCTGGGTGGGAGTGTTTCTGTGAGATCAAAACTCTTCCAGTCCGCCCGGGTGGCTGTGGGGAACCAGGTACCTCTGAGAGTAAGTAATAAAGGGCTCGCACCTTGGCAAGATTAATTGTAATAACCATAAATCAGTGCTGGCAGCAGGGGCAGGTGCTGAATTTATGGCCCTGGAGACAGGAATTCCTGTTCTTTCAGGAACAAAGCCCTGACCCTGCGGGGGGCTGGGAGCGTGCTGAGCGCTATCGCGGCTGCTCCCTGCTGCAGCACGTGTTAGTGCTGCGGGACCGGGCTCCAAGCCCACCGCAGGGTCCTGTGCTCGCCCCTGGCAGGGCAGCCTTCCTCCCCGCTGGTTCCAGCCCCCGTGCTGGGGAACACCTCCTCGAGGGGCGAGCCAGGCTTGCAGCCTCCCACAGCACATCGATCCCTGTCGTCTCGGTTGAGAATGCCAGCCACGGAACTGATTAATGCTGGGGTGGGCAAGTGCTGGGTTATTGTTCAGTCTCGCCTCGAGAGGTCGATGGGAAATTTGGCAGTAGCTCTCCAAATACGCAACATGCACACAGGCGTTGTCCCCCTGAGCCCTGTGCATGATTTACATCTGAGCCTATATCACGTAGTGAAAATGCATGCCGGTGCCCAGGCACCAACATGCAGTTGTATCAAGGCTTGTGTGAGAATGCTCCCCCTGTCCCTGCCCTGATTTGACCCTCTGGTGCTGGGCCTGGCTTCAGCCTAATCTGCTCGTGCTCTCACCCTGATCCTCATAGGTCCCTTGGCTCAAAGGTACTGCCTGTGCTCAGGAGGCTGATCCAGCATTCAGGGCAGATATTTCCTTCTGTGTGAATGTTTTAGGTCCTTAGGTGTTAATGCTCAGTAGCAGCCCTGACTGAGCCGCTCTCCCCCACCAAATGCAAGGCACCATACTGACATAAAGCAGTCATTTTTGAAGGATGTGTGATCAAGGCCTGATCCTGCTGGGAGATCTGGGCTTGAGGAGTTGCAGGATTGGGCCTGAAGAGGTGGTATGTTATCTGGGAGGTGCCGTTGGCTCGTCTCTGGGGTTAGAGCTTCTGTTTTTTCCAGAACCCTATACCATTTGCGTTGATAATCTTGTGGCAGCGAGTTCTCCTTTTGTGCTGTCTCGGGGCCCGCACTCTGTCCCCTTCCTGCAAAACGGGGACTGGGTGCAGATGCTGTGAGCGCTGTCGGGGGAGGGAAGCAGCGGGGAGAGGGGCGGCTCCAGGCGCCTGCCGAGGCGAAACCTGCGGAGGGGCTGCTCCTACTGCCGCCCCAGGCGGGGGCAGCGGGCTCGGCTGGACATTTTGGGGGGGGGGGGGGGGCGCACCCGCTCCGCACCAACCGGGGGCGGCCGGAGGGGACGCGCCCGCTTCCCCCCCCCCCCCCCACCCTCCGCGGCTCCGTGCGCGCCCGGCCGCGGCCGCTGGGTAGCGCTCGGAGCCGCGCCGACTCCCCGCCTCCCCTGCTCGGGCTGCCCCCAGGCTCCGCCGAGCCCCGCCGCCGCGGCTCACTCGGCCGCCGCGCCGCGCAGGAGGAGGAGGCAGCCGGCCGGAGCTCCCAAAGGGGTCGGCGCCGCGCCGCCAGCCCGCCCGCCGCGCCCCGCCGCCGGCTCCGAGCGGGACCCCGCGCCGCTGCGCGCCGCCGCCGCACTTTCCGCGGCTTCCCCCGGCTGCCGGGGCGCGACGGGGGGGAGAGACGCCCCCAGCCCCCCCGCCCCATCGCCCGGAGCCGCCGAGGCGGGGATGTCCCCAGCAGGGAGCTGAGCGCTGGGGAGGGGCCCCCTGCAGCCCCCCGCCCCCGGACCCCAAACTTTGTGTTTTTTGTGTTTTTTTTTTTTTTTTTTCTTTCCCTGCGGCTGCGGTGTGCTCGGCTCCGGGAGCGAGCCGCGGGAGCGGCTCCGGCCCCGATAGTGCCTGGGGACGCAGAAAGGGCCGGGGGCGGACAGCCCAGCGCTTCCCACCGCCTCCCCTGACGAGGGGCTCGGCTGCCGGCCCCGCTCCGGATTTTGAGGGTCCCGGCTCTGCACGCCCCCCGGGGAAGTTGGACACGGCGGGGAGCTGCCTGCGGAACCCCCCCCGCCCTGCCGGGAGCCTTGCCCATCGCCTTCGCCTCCCCCCGAGCAGCGCTGCTGGGGGGGTCCCTGCGCCGGGGGGGGCCGGAGAGCAGCGGGGGCTGGCGCGGCAGCCGCCCGGATTATAAAGTCGGGGAAGTTGCCCCCGCCTCGGCGGAGCCATGGCCCGGCTCGGGAGCTGGGCGCTGCTGTGCTTCGTGGTGCTCGCCCTGCCCGGCCCCCCGGGAGCCGGAGCCCAAGGTAAGGGGATGCGAGGGGGGGTCCCGGCGCGGGGTGCAGCTTCTTCACCCCCCAGCTCCCGCTTTGATGCTGGAGGTGGAGCAGGAATGGGGGGCGAGGGGGTCCCGGCGTTGCTCACCCCTTCAGCCGAGCCCACTGAGGTGGGAGCTCCGGGGAGCCCCCAGTCTGCCCTGGGAAGTTTGGGTGTCAGCCGGGGGGGCGGGGACTGAGGCAGCCTCGGAGCGAGGAGGGGGCACAGCCCCGGCGGTGCTTAAGGAGCCCCCCAGGGGCTGGTGCCCAGGGCTGAAGGGTGCGGAGCGCAGCTCGGTGCCTGGTGAGCAGCACAGCTCTGCTCTGCCTCCTCCTCCCCCCTGCCCCATAACAGCCCCTGCTCTGGGGGTAGGAGGGAAATTTTGCTCCGAGCATGGGGTAGAGACTGCACCGGCCTGTTCCGGGGGGGCTGAGCACCCTCCAGGGACAGCGCAGGGCGAGGGCACCCATTTCACCCCCTCCCGGGGGACCCCACTTGTGTGGCAGGACCTGGGGCACAAGTTTGGGAGCTCCCAGGGAGCAGCTCTTGCACTGGTGTTGGTCCCATCGACCTCCAGCCGGCTGGTTGGGCTGGGCAGGGTGCTGGGGCTGGAGGGGGGGGTTGCATCCCCAAGCCCCCATGGGTGCCCTGGGGCTCCTCGTGCACCCAGCCGGTCCCTGGGGCGAGTTGGTATCGCTGGGCAGGGCGAGCCCTGTCTGCTCGTCACCTCTGGGGCTCTGGCGTGGCACAGTCTGGTTTTAGCTGCTCCGTTACCCTAGAGAGAGGTAGAAATAGTTCCTGGCCCTTTGGGGTGCGACTGGGGTTCAGGGGTGCGAGGGGGGGCCCTCCTGGAGTCCTGCCCCACCCTAGCAGAGAGGATCCCCATGAGGATGAGGAGGAAGGTCCTGCCTGGAGGGCTGCAGTGCAGCTGCCTCCGTCCCCACTGCTTGGACTGAGTGGATCCAGGCTGCAAAATGGGGGGGGGGGGGGGGGGCACAGTGGGGTGCAGCGCTGTGGCTCGGGGGTCCCTGCCGGTGACATTTCTCGCCCTTGTTTGCAGCAGTGAGTGGAGCCAGAAGTCCCTGTGCGTTCCCGTCCTCCTGCTCCCCCTGAGCCTCCCCTAGCACTGCTATAATTTCTCAGTAATTAAGTTCAGAACATAACATCTAAAGCGGCAGTATATTATCCGGGCAGGCCCTGTGTGGGGAGCTGTGAAGGTCTCTTTGATTGATTCACTCCCTTGCTGAGTTTCTCTCCTCCTGGCTGGCGTCTCCAGCTTGCGAGTCCCCCACGGTCCGTTTGTTCCTGGCTGCGGGATGGGCTCCTGGCGGGACCCGCTCCCCTCCTGTTTGTCTGGGGGGGCTGCAGGGGCTCCTCGGGGGGGGCCATCCATGCCTCAGCCGTGCCTGGAAGCGAGGGGAAGGAGCTTTTCCTGGAGCACGGTCTGGGCTTTGCCTCTTCTCTCCCTGCAGCGCGCCGCACGTCCTGGCGGGCAGCGTGACATTGCGCTGCGTGGCGGCCGGCAGCCGCTGCCTGCGACGGAGCAGCGCGGGGAGCGTCGCCGGCCTGGCGCGTGCCTGTCCCCCGTTACGGGCTCGGCAGAGGCCCTGGGGACACGCGGGCAGGGTCACCTCCCCGGCTGCCGTTCCCCGCGTGCGGGGGCTGAGGACGAGCATCGCTGCAGCCCGTCGTGGCCAACTGGACGCCGGGGTGGAGGAGCTGGAGGAGGAGCGGCCCCACGGGCGCGATGCCCGCGTCGGCTCAGCCCCGCTGCGGTGGGGCAGGCGGGGAGCACGGGGTGGTGCCCTGCGGGGACAGCTCGGTGCGGGCACCCCCGGAGGGCTGGCGGCCCCACGGCCAGGCCGGGAGCGGAGGCAGACACACGCTCTGTGCGGGTGCTATTGATTCCGGCAGCCGAGGAAAATGGGATCGATAGAGATGGAGAGCAGCGGGGGAGGAGGGCGCGAGACCTTCCCGGCCGGGGCGCCGAGCTCCCCAGGCGCAGGATGAAACGCTTTTAATACCTGCAGTTACTAAAACAAAGGCTCCGTACCGCTGGGAAGAGATGGGATGGAAGTTTAATTACAGCCTGGCTGCGCCGCGTAATTATTAATTACCCATGGCAAAAAATAACTTATTGATTAGGGCCCTCGTGCTAATTACCCGGAGGCAAATGCGGTGCTGGTGGAAGGCTAATCAGTCAGCGCTGCCCGGGCGGGAGCTGTGTCGCAGTGCGACCCTCGCAGGGGGTGCGGGCAGGTTTTGTGGCCCCCAGGGATGCAGTTTTCCCTCCCCTGGGGCTGGGGGCGCAGCCCAGGACCCCCCGCACAGGCACAGCGGCTGTAATGGGATTGAGGAGGCTGCGGCCAGTCCCAGGAGGGATTTGGCAGGCTTAAGGTTCCAGACGGGATTTGGGGCAGGGGCCTGAAAAGGCAGCCAAAGAGGCTTATTAGGGGCTGGAGTGGAGGTGCGGCTCCTCCTGGCACCCACGCGTGGATCCTGGGCACATCCGCACGCACGGAGCCTGCGGAGCAGAGCTGGAGGGGAGCAGCCCCAGCCCCTTCCTGGGGATGTGACAGCGGCGACGGGCTCGTGCCAGGCACGGCAGGACTCAGGGCTCGTGTGAAGGTGTCTTTATCCATGAAAGGGTCCCTGTGGGGTTGGTAACACCCAGCTACAGAGTGGCAGTCACCAACCCAGGGCTGGCCAGGATGGGGCTGGCACCCACCCACCACCATGCTGCCCCCGGAGCACCGGGTGCCTTTTTCTCTTGGGCTTTCCTTGGGCCAAGCCCCGTGCAGCAGGGCAGGTCGGTGTGCATGGTGCTGGGGGGGCGGTGGGGCAGGGACGGCCGAGCGTGGCTGCTCCTGCGCCTCCTCCCCTTCCCCGTGAGCTCGGCTGCTGCTTCAGCCGCTGGCCTCGTGCAAAGCTCCGGCTCAGGAAGGAAAGTGGCTTTTAGGGGAGAGGAAAGGGAGATTAAAATTTGATGCTTCTTTGGAAGCCATTAGTGGCCAGGCGCAGCAATGAAATTTTGATGACCCGATAACCGTGCACAGGAGGGATGCGATCCGCTCGCGGGCAGCCCGGGTCGCCGTGCCTGGTGCCCTGGTGGGTCCCTGCAGGGTTGGGGTGCAGGCACGGCTGCTTGCTCGTCCCCCCCTTTGCACGGAAGCCCCTGTGCCGGTGTGTTTGGGTGCGTTAGGGCGGCTGAGCTGCCCCTGCCCAGCGGTGCCGGCTGTGCGCGCCCCATCGAGTGCTGCCCGTCCCTTAATGTCAGGGACCGGGCTGCGGTGGTGTTTTTGCTCAGTGGGAGCAAGTGAAGGAGCTCGAGGAGAGAGGGAGGCAGGCAGGCAGGTGGATGCAGGCTGCTGGTGATCCTGGGAAAACATTGATAATTAAACCTGGGAGGAGGGAGGCTGGCTCACGGGCTGCAGGCGGGGCGGGTGTGATGAGGAATGACCCCGCGTCTGCCTTTGTGGGTTTTTATGAACTGTGTCCTTGTCCCCAGCCCAGCTGCTGTGGCACTCGGGAGTCCTGTGCTTGCGGATCCGCCGGGAATGGGGCAGCTCCAGCAGCTTCTGCCCGGGGCTGTGAAGCCTGAGGTGCTGCTTTGCCCCGTTGGGACACCCCCTTCCCAACCCAGTGCGGGAGGGGAGCGCCCGTCCTCCTCTTCCCCTGTCTGGAGCTGGTCCCTGATGGTGGTTCCTACCTCAGGATGAGCTCCAGCCACAGCACGTTATGTAGGTCCTACATAAACAGTCGCTGGTGGCTGCGTTGATGTTTGCAGCAGCTGTGCAGGCTGGTGCCTGGGGAAAGCGAAGCGCTGCTCACATCGGGCTGCGGAGCTGCATGGGAGCAAATCCCTCGTGGTGCTGGGTCCCAGCTGGGTGGGTGAGCAGCGGGTGTCCATGCCCATGAGCCCTCGTTACCTCCCTGAGCTCGTTAGCAGGCTGCGTGTCATTGGGTGAAAAATGGTCAGTGCTGGGCCAGGAATAAATATGCTGCTGTCAGATGTGATGTGATCGCGCTAACGAAGGGCGAGCTGAGCCCCACTGCGGCTGTGGGGCAGGGCAGAGGGGCCGGTGGTGCTCTGCTGGTGCCACGCAGCTCCTGTGCGTGGTGCTGGGCTGTGGCTGTCCAAAGTGTGTTCACCCATGGGGATCTGGCACCCTTGTGGGGATCAGAGCAGTGGGTGCAGGGGACAAAGGGGCGTCCTTGGGAGCTCCTGGGGAAGGACAGGCCAGGGTGGGAGCTGTCCTGTGCAGGGGAGCACTGCGTGGAGCTGCTGGAGGGGGCACGGTGTCACGCAGGGGCTGGAGATGTGGTGGCAAAGCCAGGTACCCCACCCAAAATCCCTAGGCATGCTGCTTTCTGTTCTGGGGGGTCCCACCCTTTGCTTCACCAGAGCCATCCATGGCCGTGGGTCTGGATTTGGGGCAGGATTTTGTCAACTCACCCTGCTAGCAAGCAGGAATGTGCCGGCAGCGGCTCCCTACTGCGCTGGTCCCTCCTGGCATCCCTTGCTCCCCGGGCATGCCGGCGATGCCGCCTGCAAGGGCATGGCCCCGGGCACCCCTCCGGTGAGCTGGAGCCAGCTGCTGGGAGTGCATCCCCCCCCCTTGCTCCCAGCAATGGTTTTGGGGCGCATCCATCCCCTACTTGCTCCCACCCCCCCCCCCGTTTTGCTCCCAGGGATGCATCCTGCTGCTGCCACCTCCCTCCCCAGCCCCCGCAGACCACCTGCCCGCGCCCCCTCGGCGGCCCCCTCCCTTTGCCCCCAGCCCCGCGGGGCGCAGGAATGCCTGCGCCTGGAAAAGCTGCGCCGGGGCTCGGGTTGCCTGGGAACTGGGTAACCTGATCCTTGGGAACGGGGCCGAGGGCAGGGGACATTCCCTCCGCAGCTGGTCCCCGGCCCCCTTTGTCTCCCCTGCTCCCATGGGGCCAGTTGCGCCCTCGGTCCCCCCCCCAGGAACGGGGAATGTGGGTGCAGGGGGGCTCCCAGGCTGTGCTGTCCCCGGGGATGCTGTGACTGGCAGCCACCGGCTGCTCCGGGCTGCCACCTCCCCGCACGGATCGGTGTCACCTCCTGGCTGGTGGCCACCGCGGGCCGGGGACGGCCCTGGGCACGGTGGCCAGCTGCCGCCACGTGCCAGCAGCTGAGCGTCCCGACTGGGAGCGGGGACAGCATGATGACAATCCCAGGAATGCCAGAACCCGTCCCCGTGCCAAAGCCACCCTCGCTTCCCTCCCCGGCAGCCTTTTTGCTGTCACTGTCCCCATCTCGCAGCACGACAGCTGTCCTGAGCGCTGGGGAAACTGAGGCAAGGGGGGGGAGGCTGGGCGAGGTGGGGACGGGGACAGGGGTGCTCTGAGCCCTGGGGCTGCTGGCCAGGCCGGTGTCACCCTGCCGTGCCCCCTGGGGACGGGCTCCGCTGCCCGGCACGGGCACACACGTGAGCGGCTCCGTCGGCTCTCATCCATCACCGCCCGCCCGCACGGAGACGCCGAGGCCCCTGGTGTAGGGAAACCTTGATGGGTTTGACCATTAGCAGGAAGAAACCACGGAGCTAATTTTAGCTGCGATAGCTAATTGCTTTTTTGTGCTGCTGGGTGAGGAGGCAACAACCTGCGAGTCCTCGGCTGTAACCTTGAGCCCTCCTGCCTGCGTGCCGGGGTCCTGTGGGACGTGGGGGCGGTCACGGGGGGCACCGATTCACGTGTGGGGGTTCGCCAGGGAGCGAAGCCGGGTGCCGCAGGGCTGGGGTGCGCTGGTTTGCATGGGCAGGTGTCCCTTGTGCCCCTTGGGGAGCGGGGATGTGTGTGGCATTGAGGGGGAGGCCCCTGCAGGCGGTCCGGGGCCGGTGGGAGACGTGGGCTGCGTGGCGGCGTGCCCCAGCGCTCAGCACCATCGCTGCGTTCGTGGCTCACAACAAGGTGATGAAGGCAAATGCTATTTTTAGAGCCCTTTAATTGATCAGGGCGTGCGTGCCTGCTCCTGGGCACGTGAATCGCCCAAGCCGGCAGGCATTTCCCCGGGGTGACTGGGGCTGAAGTAGGCTTGGGCTCCTGTGCCGCGTCTGCAGGGCTGGGGTCCGTGTACCGGGCTGCCCGGAGGAGCCTGGCCCCAGCGTGTCCCCGCTGTGCTCCCCAGGGCCAGGTCCTGGTTCACGGGGGGGTTGCCTGAATTAAGAAACTGGGCTGAATGTAGGCCAAGCGCTGGGCATTAACCGGGGTTTGGTGTCATCGACATCTTGTTCGTTGCCCTCCTTCGGGAACTGATCCTCCCGGCGGGGAGCGCCGAGCACTGGGACGTGCTGGTGGTGTCCTGGGGGTGTCCCTGAAACTGCGGGGTCAGCGTGGGGGGACACGGGGGGTTTCCTCGTCCTCCTCCTCGCCTGGGCTTGGAGCACAGGGTCCTGGGGGAAGGGGACGCGGGGAGCAGCTCCTGCAGGGGCACGGTGCCGGGGTGGGAGCGGGTGCGGGAATGCTGCCGGGTGCCTGGGCCCTGATGGATGGAGGGGGCTGGGGCGGTGCGGCGAACACAATAGCTCTGGTTTCAGCAACCCGCCTCCTGCATGCCTGAAAAACAGCTGATGGCCATGGAGGGGGATGAAATGGGATTAGCTGCTGATTCCAAAGGGAGCACGTCCTGCCGAGCCGGACAATGCGCCCGCTGTCCCCCGCCTCACGCCTCGGCGATCCAGGCCCAGCTGAGAGAGGGGCTTGGCACAGGTTCCCCAGGGTGGGTGCCTCCTGCCCTGGCTGTCCCCAGCATCCTTGGGGGCTGCCGAGTCCCCAGCACCACTGCGCTCTGGTGCAGGGCAGGCTCCCGGGGTGCTTGCGGGGTGCAGCAGGGTTGGGGCTCAGCCTGCCCAGCACAGCCCGGAGGGGCCATGGTTCATCTTCTGCCCCTGCAGCAGCACTGAGTGGGTCCTGGGGACCAGGGGACCTCATTCTGCCTGTGCTAGGAGCTGGGGCCATCCTGTCCCAGCAAACGGGAATGCTTCGTCCCCCCCTCTGGAGCCCCGCAGCCAGGATGGAGAAGCAAACCTGGTGGTGCGAGGCGCTCTGCAGGGTGGGTGGCTGCAGCCCCCGCGTGTCCCCCGGGTGTGGGGCCTTTGGGGGTGCAGGGAGGCGGGCACCGAGGGGACCCGGGGCAGGAGCTGCGCGTGGTCCCAGCTGCAGCGCTGCCGGGGCGCGTGTGCGCGGCGCGCTCAGTGGAGTGAATTGATGTTTATTTTGATAATGAGTTCTCAATGCATTCGCAAACTAATAAAATCAACTCATTAGGGTGGTATGTTTAATTCAAAGCTCCGCTGTTGGGAGAGCCCTCCCCGGGGGCTGCCAGCAGGCGCGGAGCACCCAGCCTCTGCCTGCACACTGGGTGCAGGAGGAGGAAGGTGATGGGCGCCTTCATCTCCCTGCGTTCGTCGTTTTGCTTGCTTGCACCAGGGAGAGAGGGGCTGGGAGGGCAGCGGCAGGGAGCCGAGCTGTGCAGTGGAGGGTGGAAATAAGGCACGCGCTCTGAGCAGGGGAAATAAGCCGCCGAGCCCTTCACCTGGGGCGATGGCAGAGCCTCGCTCGCTTGGCTTCTCCCCCATAAGCCGCACGTCAGGCTGGGCAGCGGCGCTGGCTCTGCTGCTGGAATCGCTGGCCTGGCTCCGCAGCGCTGGCTGTAAAAGCCCCTCTGGCTGAGAGAGAGCCACAAGTGTGTAAATAAGTGCAATAACCGGAGTTCGCTTCTCTGCCCTGGAAAGCCAGGGCTGTCGGGAAGGGCTGGGGGGGGGCTGCCAGGCTGCGAGCTGTTCCCGTCCCTCGCCTGCGAACAAGGGCGTCTGGAGAGGAAAGCTTTGGAAAAGGCTTTTTCCAAGGAAAAAGTCTGCTTGCGCTCATGCTACAGTTATTTATGTTTGAAGTGAGCAATGCGATGACTAATTAATAGTCTGAATAAATGATATCTGGATGGGCCCCCAGTAAATCCCTGCCTGCCTGTCCCAGCTGTGCGGTGCCTGCTGGCTTGGGGGATGGGGACACGGGCAGGGGACCTCGGCCACCAGTGGCTTTGTCCCACTCAGCGCTGGGGGGGCCGTGGGGAGCTGGTACAGCCTTTTCGGTCCCGCAGGCCTGGCGACTTAATTGCGTCAGCGCCCTGGGAAAGGCTGAGTGGGGTTTTTCTTGTGGTTTCTGCCTTCTGTTTTTCTTTCCCTGTCGTATTTTTTCCGTTGGGAAATGCTGCCTTGTGTAGGCTTCGTGGTGAGCCTGGAGAGCGGCTGGCTGGCTGCGAGGGCGGTTGCAGGACCAGGGCTGTGCTGAGCATCCTGCACGGCCAGGGGGTGCGGGGGGCTTTGGGAGCTCGGGGACTCATCCCGCAGAAGTGAGGGCCCAGGCACTGCCGAGGAGCCCCATCGGCTGCCGTGTGTCAGCCAGGGCTGCTCACGGCCTGGGCTTGGCGGTGCCTTTGCTTTCCTGCCCCTCACCGGCCGCAGTGGCCCTGGGTCCGCGGTCTGGCTTTTGGGGCCAGGAGCCACTGCTGCCCTCCAGAAACACCTGGAGGATGCGCTCGGTGTGCCCCGTGGGGCCAAATCCAGCCTGCAGCTGTGCTGGGCTGCACCGGGCTCGTGTGCCATCCGTGCCACGGGGACGTGTCCGTCCTCGCCCTCTCGCTGTGCCGGGGTCGCTCCCGGGGAGCCAGCGGCGCGACCCGGCCCCTCTCCGGCAGAGCCCTGGTGGCGTTGAGTCACCTCCCGGGTGTCCGTGACTCACAGCAGTGACCCAGATTCGGAGGAGCTCAGCAATCGCAGCGTCAGGAGGATTTGTGGCCTCGGAAGGAGTTTGCTGGGGAAGGAGTTTTGGCCGGAGCCCGGCAGCTTGTTAAGTGGCCCCAGCTGGGGACAGGGCTGTGCCACGCGTGGGGACGTGCTGCGCTCGGAGGGGACAGGATAGCTACAGCTTGTGGGGACACCCAGCTGTGCCCCCCAGAGCTGGGCAGCCCCTGGGCTGGGTGGGCTGCAGCGCCCTGTCCCCCTGCTGAGCCCCTGTCCCCATGCTGAGCCCCGTCCCCACGCGTTGTCCCCTGCACGGTGCTGATGGATTCAGGGGGACGTGTGGCTGGAGCAGGGAGGGGACATTGGAGGTGGCTCCCGTGCTGATGCGGGCTGACAGGGGAGCAGGACAGGAGTGCTGACGTGGCCGTGGGGACGCTGGCATGTGCTGGGCACCTTGTGGTGGGGTGCGCGGGGCACGGAGCCAGCCTTGGGCAGGGGGAACGGGGCAGTGGCTGACGGGGACCTTTGCTGTGTGCAGGGGACCTGATATGGGGCTGGTACTGGGGGGCCACTGGGATCAGGGCCAGGCAGCCGGGTTCACAAATTTGGAACCAAGCGATAGGGTCCGTGCTTTTGGGGCTGGGGTTTGTGGATTTGGGGCTGGGATCGGGGCCAGGCACCGAGGGCTGTGCGCATGGAGCTGCGCAGCGTTTTGGAGCACAAAGCTCGGCTTGTTGGCCCCCCCCCGGGCTCAGGGGCTGGGAACGCACAGCGGTGCCGTGTGTGCACTCCTTGTTGGGGCTTCCCACACGGGGAAATGTTGTTTTTTCCAGCCGGAGCTGCCGGTCCGGGCGGGCAGAGGGGCTGGGTGTGCGAGGACAGGCAGGGCTGGGCACGCACACAGCCCCGCTCTGTTCCCTCAATGAGGTGCTTGCTGTTCCCTGGCCAGGGCTGGCGCCTCTCCCTCCTCTCTGTGGGGGTCTCGGGCTTTACCTGGCCCCCGTGGGCACCGAGCTACCCCCAGCTGGGTCCCCGCTGCCAGGGCTGGGCACTGGGGGTGTCCCAGGCCACCATCCTTGGGCAGGGGGCTGGGGGCTAAGAGGGGGCGATGCTGGCATGGCCTCAGCTCTGCAGCTTGGGGCACAGGGGGAGCTTCCCCAGTCTGGGACCAGCTGGTGGCCGGGGACACGTGCTGGGAGCTGCGTGGGGCTTTGAAATGGGTCCTGGGAGAGGCTGCGAAGGGAGGTGGCTTTGGGAAGGGAGGTCCTGAGCGGGCACCGTGGTGCTGCGGGGCTCAGCACCCCTTTTGCAAGTGTCCCTCGTCCTGGGGGAGCCGTGCTCGCCTCTCCCCATGCGCCCTGTCCCCGGTGGGGCTTGGCCGGGCACGGCGAGGCCGCCAGCCCCCTGCAGCCGATGGCCTGTTGAGCCCTCCGAGAGCCCGGCTGCGGAAGAGGAGCTTGTTATGGAGCCATCCTGCTTTTAATTAACAAATTAAAATCCTAGTTAACAATCCAGCCCCAGGGCTGTTGGAGTCTGGGAGAAGCTGGAGCGTTTGTTATGGAAACAGCAGTTAATTAACAAATAAATAAATAAGTGTGGGCCTGGAGACAGATCTGCGGGAGGAGGAAGCGGGGATGGCAGCGGTCGGGGCGTCCTGCCGGCCTGGGGAGAGGCAGTGCAGGAGGAGGGTGTCTGTCTGTCCGTCTGTCCATCTGTCCCTCTGTCTGTCCTGGGGGGGTACCACAGCCCCGCTGGGCAGTGCTGACCCTGCTCAGAGCCGGCGGGTGCGAGGGGCTGGATCCTGGCTGTGCCACGACGTTTCTGGCCCCGTGCCGTGTCCCTGCGTTGGGCTTTGCAGGGGGCCCCAGCGGTCGCAGCCTCTCCGCACCCCAGGGCCGAGGCTGGGAGCTCCGGCGGCGATGGATGGAGGGTGACAGGGGCACAGCCGCTGCGCACTCGCAGGTGACACCGGTGCCATGCCGGGGCTGCAGGGGCCGTGTGGTGAGGCGGGGGGGTCACTTTGTGCGTCCCCAGAGGCGGGGATTGCTGAGGTCCCCCATCAGCGTCTCCTCTGCCCTGGGGCTGGGTGTGTGCCGGGCATCCAGGGCGCAACCGGGGCTGCTGAGATCACGGCCCACAGCGCTCCCTGTCCGTGCCCTGCAGCACCCAGCTTGCATTAATTGCAGGGCTCACAGAGAGCCAGGAGCTGGTGCCGGCTGCCAGCTGGGATTGTCACAACAGGGGGCTGTAGGGTCACTGTGCCGCCCCACGGGTGTCACCTCGCCCATCTCACCACCCAAAGGGTGCCGGAGCTGAGCGCAGGGGTGGCTGCGTGGGGAGGTGACCCCGCTGCCAGCCCATGCCTGGCCCCACAGGGTTTTTGTGTGGGGAGAGGAGGCGGCAGAGCCCCCGTCTCTCCCGCAGCTTCTCCTTTCTGAAGGCTTAAGGGAAGAAATCAGTTTAAAAGCCAGCTCTGCAAATCCTGCCGGCGTCACACGGGCTGCAGCGGTGCTCCGCTTAGCAGCCGCTCCAGGTCTGCCTCTCTCGAAGCCTCCCACCTAATCCAGTTAACACACCTCTGCAATCGGCTTACGGCGTGTAAGAAACCCCAAATCTCCTGCGAGGGAGGCGCAGGATGCTCCACCAGGTCCCTGGGGGCGGCGCCCAGCCTTGGCTGATTCACGGTCATGCCGTGGCAGCTTCAGGGCAATTTGGAGGTGCAGGGGACCCCTCCTGCCCCTTGATTCCCCTGCCTTTCCCCCCCACTCCCCCAGCTGTATGCAGCGTGGATGTTGTGTGCACACTTGCACGCTCACCGTGAGGCTGGCCGCATCCCCCGAGCACCCTCCCAGCACCCAGACCTTCCCTGTGCCGGGCGTTTGCACCCCCTGCCTGCGCTGCCTGCTCTCCGTGCCGGTGCCCACCCAGAGCCGTGCTCGTGGCCCAGCTGACAGCGATTCCCCGCTGCCTCTGGGGCTGGCTCAGGGCTGTGCAGGGCTGTTCGTTCGTGGTCGGGGTGCGTTGGGAGGAGGCACCCCGTGCCTGCATCCCCCCCCAGCTGGGCAGGAGTCGTGGTGTGAGCCCCAAGGGCTTTGCTGCCAGCCCCGCACCTCTCCGCCGTGGTCAGTGCTGGTGGGCTCGGTGCAGGGCATCAGCAGAGACGGAGCCATATCCACGGGTGGCCAAAGGGCCCTGGGTGCCCGTGCAGCACCGGGAGCCTCTCGCTGCTCCGGGACCAGCTCTGCCCTCGAGGGGGGCACCGGGCATGGGCTCGGAGGAGGCTCAGCCTGGCGCGGCTCCGGGCTGTGCTGCTGGAGGGAGGGCTGCAGCGGCTCCGAGACCCTCCCGCATCCTCTGCATGCAGGCGGTGCGGCTCCGCTCCAGCCTGCCGACAATGCGGGGCCACAGCCCCATTTCCGTGCAACGAAGGTGGTTTTCTTCCTTAAAAACCGCTCAGATCTCTGCGCGGCTGGGGCCGAGCGAGGGAGGCTCTCCAGGTTGTGCTGCCTCTGTTTAAAACCCTCTGAGCTCTGCTCTGCAATCGCTTTAGGAGAAGCCGCCTCTTTTCGGCACGGCTCGCGGCTCAGCCCCCCCCCCTGCTGCCCCTGCATTCTCTGGGCTTGGCGTGGCCCCGCTCGGGCCCTGGTGCTCGGGCAGGGATGGAGCCAAAGCCCCCTGTGCTTGTGCCAGGCAATGTGGAAGCAGGGGGGCTGCAGGGCTGCCTTTGCTGGGCAGGAAAATCACAGCTGGTACGGGAGGGGGCTGCAATTAGCAGCTCCAGCGTGGAGAAGGAGCAGTTGTTGGGCTCTGGTTTTTGGGGCATCGTCCCCCCAAGGCTTGGGGACACCCCGTGGGGCTGGGGAACTGCTGGAGGTGGGGCTCAATGGGAGATCTGGGCTTGGAGGCTGCCACGGCCCAGCTGAGCTCTCAGTGGGGATGGGACCGGGTTTGATGGTGATGTTTGTGGGGCAGGGCCAGGACACAGGGTCCTCACCGTCATCCTGTGCTCGTCTGGGGTCCCAGAGCTGGAGCAGCGCCTCGGGGTGCAGTGGGAGGGTGCTGTGTGGGTGGGGAGAAGGGAAACCCTATGGAGAAGGTGTGTAGGATCGGGGGGCTTGGGCAGTTTTGGGGGCCAGGCTGAGAGGCGAGCGCTGTCCATGGAGGCTGTGGATAAACGCGGTAAAAGGCTGAGAAATGGAGCGTGCCTTCGGGGAGCCACCCCCACGCTTAGCCCGGCCACCCCGGGGCCTGAGGGACAGGCCAGGAGGTGGCGAGGACACGGAGGGGACACGGAGCGGGGACAGGGAGCGGAGCCGCAGCCTCTGCTGGAGCATTGGAAATTGCATTTCACGGCTGGGCGGGCTGGGATACCGACTCCAGCACCGGGCGCTCGGAGAGGAGATAAGATTTGATTAAGAAGGCCGCTATTAATTTATGGCAAGTACACTCATGATAGCAGAGGGGTTGCTTTTAATTAATAGCCAGAAGGAGATTTATAAAGCTCTTGGTCTCAGCGGGGGGAGAAGGGGAGGGAGGGGAAAAGCAGGAAAGGAGAGGAACAAAGTAAGTTGCGAGGATTAACGGGCACATCTGCAGTTATAAGTCTTTTTATTGGTAAAAAGCAAAAAAATGTTAAAAACACACCAAGGAGCTGTTCTGGGAGGTGGGCGACGGGGGTGAGACCGGCAGGGTCACGCTGGGTGCTTTTGGCACCTCTCCATGTGCCAGTGGGGACCGGAGCTGCTCTGTGCCACTGCACGGCCACCAGCCAGGCCCGGAGGGGACAGGGGGGCAGCCGGGGTGTCCCTTGTGGCCATCTCAGCCGTGCTGACCTTCCTCGATCGTGCCAAGGTTGTGCAGGAGCTCGGCACGGGCTGCAGCCCGCTCACACGCACGAGGCGCTGCAGTTCCGGAGGGATTAGTTGGGGTGAGGTGGAGCCATGCCAGTGCCCCCCATCACCCCCCCGGGCATGTGGGCACCGAGCCCCCCTGGCAGAGACCCGGGCAGGGGTCAGGGACTCTGGGCACACCGGGATGGGGACAGCGTGAATGGTGCTTTGGGGCTGGTGGGGCTTTTGTCGAGCTCTTCGGTCACTCCTGTCCTCCTCGGGTGGCTGAGCTGCGGTTTCTGGGTGTCCCCGGGCGGGTTAATCCTGGCACCAGCCCCTGGTGCTGGGGACGTGCCACCACCGTGGGGCGAGCGGGGCTGGCACCGCCTGAAACGCTTCTCCCCGCTGCACCCAGCGGTGGGAGATGAAAGTTGGGCCGTGCCGAGAGCCCCGTGCCGGGGATGCCATGGGCGGCGATGCCGGTGAGCGGTGCTGCGTGGCTGTGGGGCGCAAGCCACGGTCCCCGCTACCGCCTTGAAGCACCGCCTGGTGCCTCTCCAGTGCTCCTGCCCCCTGTTTGAAGCTGGTGGCGAGTCACTGCGGGGAAGCCGATGATCGGGGGTGGCTCTGGGGGTGAGCGGGGCTCGGCGAGGGTGCCCACACCGTCCCCACCCCGCGCCCACCTTCCCTCTCGGCCCCTCGGCGCCGTGGCACGGGCGCGTCGAGCTCCGCGTCTCCCCAGGTGCCGGCAGCGCTTGGCATTTCAATTCTGTTTGCTTTTTATTAAGGGGAAGAGGCCTCGTCTCAGGAATACTAATGGCCCCGGCAGCGGCGGAGAGCGCTGCTAATCCGCCAGCACCTGCCGGGCACCGCGGGGCCACCGGCACCGTCCTGGGGGACACACGGGGGCAGCGGGGGTGGCTGCCAGCGGCGGGGCCGTGCGCGGTGCTGCAGCAGCTCCTGGCCTGTCCCCGTGGTGGGACCGTGCCCTCCGTGCTCCACGGGGACGTGCGCCGTTCCGTCACGCGGTGGCTTTACCAACACGATGAAAAATTGATGCCTCCCCACCGCACGCTGGCGTTGAGCGAGCAGAAAACGGAACTTAGCCAGCGCGAGGCTCCCCGGGCACCACTCGGGGCGTCGCCTGGCCCCAGGGTCAGGTCCCTGGGCATGGGGACACCGTGCTGGGGTGGCTGCGGAGGGGACGTGGTTCATCCCTGGGGACGGGCACCCTTGGGTGACCTCTCTTTGGAGAACCGAGGGACTCCGAGGGGGTGGCCGGTGCTGGGGCGGTGGCACGGACCCGTCCCACAGCCAGGGGAGCTGCGTGGCACCATGCACCCACCAGCCAGGGCTGCGACCCCACTGGGGTCCCCCGTGGGCGCCGTGCCTGGCGGTTTTAACCCCTTCCCTGCCACGCTGCCACCCGCCCGCCCGCCTCCCCCGGTCCCCCGGCTGCGGAGCGGCTGCTGCGGCGCCAGGGAACTGCTCCGCGAATATGTTCCACAAATGAATAATAAAAACAAAGGAAAATTACCCTCTTTATTGAAACTCGTTTTATGAATAAAACAATTATTCTGGTAATTGAAAAAATGTGTCGTTAAATTAAATGCAGTGGTTCCTATTAAAATTTTAGTGGATTTCTTCTTCTCTGCTCCTTTTTTTCCCCCCTTCTCCTTCCCTCCCTCCCTCCCCTGCCTCCGCTGGCGGCTAAAGGCTGGTAATTATAGCGGAGGGTTTCGCTTTCTCTTTATTGTTTTTTAATCTCCTCGTGCTGCGTAGCGCCAGCGATAGTCTGATGCAGAAGAGATTTAGCTCCGTCTCCCCTTGCTGGGGGGGCTCTGGGGGGCAGAGCGGGGGCTGCACAGCGGGGCTGCCATGCAGGGACACCCCAGGAGGGACGGAGGACCCTCGGGGGCTCTGCTGGTGCCAGGACCGGTGCTTGCAGCCCTACAAACCCTGGGGGAGCAGGGACGTGGCTCTGTCACCCCGTTGTGCATTTGGGGTGGCCCCCCGGGGTCCGGCTGCGTGATGAGCAGGGATGGGTTTGGGCTGCCTGGCGCATCCAGCTGCTCCTCGCCCTGATTAATGGCAATTAGCAGGAAGCAGGCACAGGGCTGATCAGCTTCCGATTAATGAGCCGGGGAGGGGAGTGTCTGGGTGTCACCTCCCTGTCCCAAGGGGCAGCGGGGTGGTGGCCCTGTGCTGAGCCCAGGAACGGATGGGGCCTGCGGTCCCCCCACCGCTGTCCCTGGGGTCACCGTGCTGGGCAGGGGGGGACCCAAAACCGCTCCGTGTTTGTGCAAGGCGTCAACAGCAAAGATGGGGGAAGGACCCGGGCATCTTGTGAGCTGCTGGTCCTGCACGGAGGGCTGGGGACAGGTGAGCATGGTGACAGAGCTGTGGGGACGCCGTGCTGCCTGCGGGGCCGTGCCTCGTGCCCCCAGCCCCATCTCAGCTCCTCTTGCTGGGGCTCATTGAGCATGGGGGGGCTGAACTCAGCCCCCACTGCCAGCAGCTGCCTGGCAGAGCCGTGCCCTTGGCAGGGCTTCAGGCTGGATTCCTCCGGGCTTAAAACTCCCTGTCTCTTCCCATCAGGAGGGATTTGAAGCTGGGGGGGAGATGCTTAGATCCCAGCTCGCCCATTACGCCCTGGTATTAGGATCCATTACTGCTCTGCTAGTGAGGCCGGGCCCCCCTGCCCTGTATCCTCATGCCCTCCCCAGTGCTAATGCACCGGCCACGGGCTCAGACCCAGCTCCCAGTGCCCATTATGTAAATAAAGGGTAAGGACCAAAGATTTTGATCCCGTTAGGCTGGATTAGTGCCTTGCGAGGCCTTGGCATTAAAATGTCAGAGGCAGCGGAGGGAGAGAGCAGGGAGAAGGGAGCCGGGGTCACCCCCCCTTCCCCTTCCTGCCCTCCTTCCCCATTACCGGCGCTCGGCATCCCATTTATCCCCTCCGTCACCCTGGCAGCTCGGCCAGGGGATGCGCTGCCGTTCCCCCTCCTCTGCACTGCAGGCTGGGGATGGAGTGGTTTAGGGGGGCCCCTTTCGGCGTGCAGGGGACTGTGCTGGGCTGGCATAGGTGGCACGGCACGGCATGGCATGGCATGGCATGGCACGGCACGGCACCCATCCGTCTGCCCCGGGGAGCCCAGCACCGCCAGCAGATGTGCAGCTGTTCCCGGGGCCGCCTCTCCCTCTCGCTGCCGCCTGTGTTTGGAAAGTGATGAATTTCTGCACCAACTAATTAGTCTCTAATTAGCAAGTGGAGTGTAAACAGTCACAACAGATGGGGGAGAGGCAGAATTAGCAGTAATGACCCTCCGTTTGGGGGGGGGGGGGGGGGGGGGGGGGGAACGTGGTTGGCACGCCCCAGGAATTCTCCCGCTGGGCTCAGGACCGAGGGCGGCGGTGTCGATGCTGCGGGCACCGACCTGCACCCGGCGCTGGGACCCTGCCGTGGCCCATCCTGCCCCGGGCAGCGGGAGATTTTTGGGGGAGGAAACATAAATTGTTTGCAGGGGAACCTCCCAGCTGCAGCTCTCTGTCCTGCTCCGGCTGGGCGATGCGTCTGCGAGGCTGGGATTGCAGAAGGGGGATGGGGAGGGTGGTGGTAGCCGTGGCGGGGAGGGTGCTGTCAGCCTTTGGTGGTGCAGGTTGGGTGCTGCGACGCCTCTCCCCTCCGAATGGTGCTGAGTTGTGCCCGTGGCTGGAGCTGGTGAGCAGGTGAAGGTCGGGAACAGCCCAGCCCCTGCTCGGAGACCTCTCTGAGATGCCAGCAGTAAATCAGGCATCCTCCTCTCCCCAGGTTCCTCTGCCTCTCCTGCCAGCCCCGGTCCCCGCGCCGGGGCACGGGCGCCCTTGTCACACGTCGGGAGGGCAACGAGGATTTCACATGCGGCCGCCCCTGCGTGCAGCCGGAGCTGCTCCAGCGCAGCCGCTGCGGGGGGGGACGACGATGGAGCCCGGAGCTACCCCCACCCCGTGGGAGCCCCAGCCTGGCTGTGCCCTGCCGGGGGGGTTTTGGCTTCCTGGGGGGAGCGGAGCAGCGGCTCATGGGTTGGGGACAGGGGAGCTGCTCCGTCCGAGGCGGCTGCCGTGACCTTGGTGGGCGGATAACGATCGCATGATCAATAGCGGAATTAGGATGCGCCTCTCCTCCTCGGCACCGCTTTCCACCCTTTAATGCAGAACAGATGGCTGGGGCGCTTCAAAGCGAGCTGAGACTTAGCTGCTTAAAATCAAATTAGGATGTATGCAAACAGCGAGCTGCCCCGGGGAAGGTGCGGCGGGGGCACCCTGCTCCCAGGCGCCTCCTGCGCCAGCGCCGGGCTCGGCGTGGGGACGTGCCCCGGGCACGCCGCTCTCGGGGCTGCCGCGGCGCCGCTGCAGCACGTGGGGGCAGCGGGGGGCCCGTGGCAGCCCCCCGCCGGGCGTTCCCATGGGTGCTGTGCCTGTGGATCACACTGTACTGCCCCAGGTCCCCAGGTGCATTGGCAGCATCCATCCAGCTGGGCTCCAAACCAGTCGGTGGCTCATTTACTGGTTTCGGTATGGGGTCGGTGTCTGGCTGTGCCTCAGCCCCAGCCGGGGGCCGTGGTAATCCCAGGGGTCTCCATCCCCAGCGTGAACTCATCCAGCGTGGGCCAAGCCCTGGTGTTTGAGGTCAAGCTTCTCTCTGCTGCTGCCCCTGGCACGTGTGCAGCCCCACGCACACGCGTGCAGAGCAGCGCACGCCGTGCACGGACACAGCTCCCGCACCTGGATGCGCACCCATGGCCCTCCGAGCGCAGCTCTGTGCCCCCCTGCAGTGTTTGGGGCTTACGGGGGGGGGGCAGGAGCCGGGCTGCTGGGGGGTTCAGCCCTGATACCCACATCCAGGGGGCAGCAGGACGACAAGGGCAGTCCCCGACAGCCCGCGTGCTGCTGGGGGTCAGGCTGGGGACTGCAAGGAAGGAGCCGTGAGCTGCTGCTTCCCCACCTGATGATCCGCCTGGCATCAATGCCGCTGGCCCCCCCCCCCCCTCCCCCAGGCACTGGGAGGATGGGGCTGTAAATTGGTGCAGCATTTCAATATGGGTGCAGCAAGGGGCTGGGGCACCCTGGGCATGCTGGCAAGGAGGAGAGGGAACAAACAGACCCCCAGGGAGGGACTGGCGGTGTCTGGGTGCCTCTGAGCTCCTGCACACCCCCAGCATCCCTCCCAGGGTGGCGGGGGCCCCACGGCGGGCTGAGCCCAGCATCCCTCCCGGCCCTGGGCAGCTCGGGGCCGGTGCTGCTTTGCTGGCAGCTCGCAGTGCGGAGCGCCGGGGCTGGAATTCAGCAGGCGCACACAAGAAAGCAAAGCCCGACCCCAAAGAAAAAACCCAAAGCCGTGATTGAAAGCGCACTTGAAAGCTGCTGGGGAATATGAATGTGTCTTTGAAGTAAAAGGGCTTCCATTTGTTAAGCAGAAAATGGAGCTGTGTGTTTCGATTTATAGTTTTACTTAGCAAATAAAACAGGAGACGAGTAAGTGTTTATGTCTCACTCTGCTCCCAGCCCCTCCGCCCCATTTCACCCCCCGAGTTAAAAGCTCCGTGCTTCTGAAACGCTACAAAGGCGGCCAGGAATAAAGCAAAGAAAGCAGCTTAGAGAAACCCTAGATGGGCTAAGCTCCCGCCGATACGCTCGGGAAATGGCTGGGCTGGGGGGTGGCCATGTGGAGGGGTCCCCAGGCTGGGCTGGGGGCTGTGGTTTGGGGGACAGGGGAGGCAGAAGCTGGGATCCCACATCCCTGAGCCCTGCTGGAATAAAGCCGTGCCCGGGATGAAGTGGTCGGGGCCCCGGTGCTGCCCTGCTATGGGGGCGTTGCTCCTGGGGTGGCACGGGGCAGGTCCCGGCTCTCACCCCTCTCCCTTCTCTCCCCCAGACGACGTCTCCCCGTACTTTAAGACGGAGCCGGTGCGGAGCCAGGTGCACCTGGAGGGGAACCGCCTGGTGCTGACGTGCATGGCCGAGGGCAGCTGGCCCCTCGAGTTCAAGTGGCTGCACAACAGCCGGGAGCTGACCAAGTTCTCCCTGGAGTACCGGTGAGTGCCCGCCTGGGGATGCGCGGGGTGGGGGGGGGGGGGGGACCAAATCCTGCCCGGCGTGCTGGTCCCCATCGGCTCTCCTCGTGGCAAGGGGACACCTCGCGGGCACCGGGGGCCGTGCCGAGGCTGGAGCTGTGATTAGCATGCCGCCGGGAGCTGCCTCGCTCTGTTTGGAGGGCGAACGGGAGCAGAGCAGTGGATTTAAGCGGGTCAGCAGCGAGAGGAGGCGTTTGCACAGCGCAGGATTAGCAGCGGGCCACAGATCACGGCCAGCTCGTGGCCAGGTTTGGCCTGCCCGGGCCAGCACCGGTCCCAGCCCCGTGCACCGAGTAATCCTGCCAGCCCCCGTCACAGCCCACTTCCAGCTCGCCTTGAAACCAAGCCGGGCACCTCTCGCCGTCTCTTCTGTGCGTGCGTGTGTCATCCTCTCTGTTTTAATCAATAATTCAGCCCGAGACACGCCGTTCCCCGTTTAAAGGCATTGCATCCGAAGGCTTCGTGTTGCTGTAGCAACGCGGGGCTGCTCCGGGATGCCAGGAATGCAGACAGCGGGGCTGGGGGACGTCCCTGTCCCTTCCCCTGCGCCGGGCGGGGTGCTGGTCCCCTCCCCAGCACCGTGCCGTGGTGGATGCTGGTCCCTGGTACCATGCACCGTGATGTGTGCTGGTCCCCTCCCCGCTACCAGGTGCCGTGGTGGCTGCTGGAGCCACGGCGTGGTGGCCGCGGGTCCTGGGGACCCTTGGGGTGCCCCCCACCAAGCCCAGGGGTGCCCCAGTGGCTGCAGCTCTGCGATGCTCCTGGCTCAGTACCAGGGTGCTCCAGCGGTGCTCATCCCGGTGCTGGGTGTCTGGTGACCCTGTGGGACAGGTCCCTTGTCCCTAGGCCTGGTGGCAAAGCTCAGATGCTCGTCGGGCCCTGTGATGCCGGCAGTGCAGGACTCCAGCTGCAGCAATGCAAAATGTCAGGCGTTAAATGGGGTTGTGGAAGTAGGGTGGGGGCTGCAGAGCCCATGCAGGAGCAGCCTGTGCCCCAGGGGCCAGCACTCGTGTCCCCACACCGCCCTGGGATGCCCTGCAGCCCACGTCCCTGGCGCAAGGTGACTGCCTACCCCCGAGCCCCCTGCCTCCGGCTCCAGCTCGCAGCCAGGGAAGGATTAAGGAAGAAAGCAAGAAAACAAACAAAAACGCAGGGAAAAACCCAAACAAAGCTCGCTGCCGAGCTAACGAAGCACACAGGCTCCCTGCAAATCTCTGCCCGGCTCCCCCGGCCCCGCAACCTGCCAGCAGCGGCGTCACAGCCCGGCTCACGCTGCCCGGCCCCGGCTCCCCGCGGGGATTTTGCGTGGCGAGAGGAGATTTCGGACGTCTCGTCTGCAATTGGAGGCTGCCGGAGAGGAAGGCGAAGTACCAAAATTAGTTATGATGGGCATAAATTGAATTTTAATAGAGATGTAGGTGGCTCGGAGCCAGCCCGCTCAGGCAGCGGGAAGGTAGTAATTAAAAGTTAACGAGTTTAGAAACAGAGTAATCCTTGGAGGGGGGGGGAGGGCTGGGGCCGATGGCCGGGAGCGTGCAGGGATGCTCGGGCTGTGGGTGCCTTGGTGGGGTGGGTGAGGGATGTGGGGTGCAGCCACCCCCTGCTCGGGGCCAGCGCGCACCCCCCGGTGTGCCCCCGCTCTGGGGGCAGCGGGGACCCCCCCGGGACCCTGCTGTGCCCGGGGCAGGACGCACCATGCTGCCCACATGCTGGGCCCATGCCCATGAAGCTGCAGTTCCCAGCCAGGGCAGCGTGCCACGGAGCCTTCGGCCTCAGCATCCTCCCCTCTCCTCCACCACCCGCACCTCCGGCTGCTCCCAGCCCCGCGCTTTTCGCCCATTTTCCTTCTGCCCCCTCGGCCCCGCGCCCTCCCCGAGCAGCTCCAGCCCGTCTGCACGGCTTCGCTCCCGCGTTCGAAGGCGAGGAGCCGCGCTCCCAATTTTCCAGCGGGTTTCCATGGCAACTGCCCTTTCCTTCCCGCAGCAAGCCAGCCGCCAGCTCGCGGCGGGAGCGACTCGCTGGCACGCGGCGAAGGGCAGGCCGGGAGCGGGCTCGGCGGGGCCCCGGCGCTCGGCCAGCGAGGGGCAGGGACATCCCCCCATGGGCAGGGGGAGCCATCCCCATCGGGAGCATCCCTGGGGACCACAGGGGACCGTCCCCTGGCCACTTGCCTCCTTCATCGCCTGCTGCTGGCGTGGGGACGGCTCTCTGGGGGGACCCCAGCTGCCCCCACGCCTGGGCACCCCGCAGCACCACGCAGCCCCCCGATGCCCGACGTGACCTTGGTTAAGAGGAAGGTGGTGGTGAGGAGGGCGGTGGTGGTGGCTTGCCCGGTGTGCTCCGTGCCCCGGCACGCCGGCACCGTGCTCTCCGGGGCCGGCTCTGTTTTTCCGTGCGTAATCTCGCCGGTGCCGGGCTCTCCCGTCAGCTCTCCGGGGCCTGACTTCTCCTCGTACGAGGAATCACAACATGCAAATCAGGCAGCTCGATGCCTTTAATGAAATCCTCCGAAGGAAAGCGCTTCTCTGGTGAATTGAGGATATTTATTTCTCATACAAGAAATTTAACATGCAGATTAGTTGGGTCTGGTAATTTATCACATGAGATTGTCCTATTAAGGTTTGCATCGAGTCCTGCTGCCTTCGGAAATTGCCTTACACATAGATTACCTCTGGACAGCCTCCCAACCTTGGAGATGCATCTCCCATCTATGCAATCAGCCCTCCTTCCTCTCCCCACACCCACCGCAGCTGCTGGGGGAGCCCAGCAGCCCCTAAAGGAGCCCCCGGCGCTTCCCAAGAGCCCGGACCCCCCCGTGCCAGGAGCATGGAGCCCAGGAAAGCAAAAACACAGCTCCAACTTGTGTGGCTTTGCCCCGTTTTTCTGGGGCTCCTTGGCTCCCCTCGCTGGGCTGTTTAGCTGGATTGGGGTGTTTTGTGGTGCACGTCCCCCGGGGACGCAGCGCGCCACAAACACGGGACTCTGCCAAGCCTTTGTGGCCCTCCGGGGGTCCCAGGTGTTTGAAGCACGTACTTCATCCCCAAATTTTGTAAAAGATGTGGCAGAAACCCCTGAAAACCATTCCGGGGGCACGCTGGGTGGCTCGCCCCAGGCTCCCCCGTCGCACCCCGAGCTGGGACGCTGCCAGCCAGGAGCAGGGCCCGGGGCTGCCTGCGTGAGCTCTCTGCCAGCCCAGGTGTGAAGTGCAGCCGGCCCCCTGGGGAGCTAATTGCCATTCATTAACGTAATTAACAGGAGTTGATGAACATAAGAGTGGGGGTTGCAGCCAGGCTAAGTGGGGTGCTGTGCTGCTTCTGTGCTCAGCACCGCTGTGCGCTGCTCTGGCGCCGCGGAGGCTGCGCCCAGCGGGTAAGGGCAGCGTGGGGTGGGCTTTGCTGGTGCCACTCGTGGCACAAAGCCTCCTGCCTGTCCCCGGGGGCTTGTTTGGCTTCCTGGGCATTACGTGGGCTCGGGCAGCAGTGGGAGGGAAGCTCCACGGGGGGCTGCTGAGCCCAAAGCTGCTGCTGCTGGCACCGTGGATGAGTTCACAGGGAGCAAAGCGCTGGGGCCCCTTTGGGTGCCGCGTCCTGGGCTGAGCCTGGTGCCCTGCGGCAGCCGCTTGCTCCCCTCCCTGCTCTGCAGGAGGGCAGCAGATTGATGTGTGGGCATTCATTATTAAATGGCTCGTCGTCCTAGCAGGGCCAATTGAGGCAGTGACTCACAGGGCCGCTGGTGCCCTTGCAATTCCCCTGACTAAAGGAAAATGCTGGCAAGCGGCGAGGCGATGGCTCCGGCCACATGTGTCAAAGCAGAGCCCTTTCCAATCAGGAGCTAATTGAGATTCAATAATAGAGCTAATGGGCACTGATGAAATCCTAGGGGGAGTATTTAAAAACATATTGAGCAGAAGCCCGGCGTGGTGTGGGTGAGGTGCTGGGGCACTGGGCTCAGATGCTGGGAGTCATTAAACCCTCGCTAAGTGTGTTTTAATGCTCACTTGACATTTCATTATCACACAGTAACTATTCAAATACATGTCCCCTCTAGAATTAATTAGTCGTTATACAGGATATTAATCAAAGGGGGCTGTGCCAGTGTGCTTATGCCCAAAATCCGATCCAGCTGTTGCTGTTACTGGGGTGCATTGGAGGAACCGCTCAGGTTTCTGCGCTCTCCTGGCTTTAAATTTGATGGATCAGATCCTTTGGCTGGTGCTTTTCCCGGCCCCTCTCCACCCCCTCAATCTAATAATAATTCAGCAACGTCAGCCCCACGCTTCTCATCAACCCTACAATAACAGAGCCGCTGGCATCAGCCAAGGCTGGGGCATCGCTCTGCCGGAGCGCGGGGGCCCTGCGGTGTTGTGAGCAACCCTACAATAACAAGGCAGGGCGTGCGGCAGGGTGTGCTGGGAAGTGGAGTAGGAAGAGTTTGGGGACCCTGTGCCCGTGGTGCTGGTGCTGCCAGTGCCTTGCCAGGGTGGCACGGCGAGGGGGTAGTGGCTGGTCTCGGCGCTGTGCCATACAAGCAGGGTGATGCTCCCCTGGCTGTGGGGTCCCTGCACAGACACCCATGGGAGGAGGGGTCCTTGGGGCTGCTTTTTCCTTGGGGCACCCAGGAGCCTCCCCTCGCTGCCCCTCCAGGCTGTGCTGTGGTGTCTCTGCCCCAGGGCAAAAGCAGCTGCTTGGGATCGGGTTGGGGCTGGGGGCTCTTCACCCCGTTTTTTCCGTGAGCACGGAGGGGAGCTGCAGCCGAGCTGCTAGTGGGAGTGTGGCAGGTGCTTCCCTGGCGCAGTAGATGGATGAAGAGGACTTGGTTTCCAACGGGAGCCCATCCTTCTGTCAAACCCAGCCGGTGCCAAAGCCGCCTCCTGCTCGCTGGATGCTTCTGCAAAGCCGGCGGTCCCCTGGCACGGGGCTTCTGGCTTCGGGGCCCCCCCGGTGCGAGCACAGCACAGACGCTTCCTGAGCGAGCCTCGAGACCGCGGCTGCTTTCCGTCATGGCTTTCTTTTGAAGCGCTGGTCACTTCTTGCCTTGGAAGTGCTTTTCCCCGTGGATGATGCCCTGTCAACCTCTGTCTGTAAAAGCAAAACAAACAAGCCCCTGAAACAGAGGAGTCAGCAGCACGGGATGCTCCCGGAGCGAGGCAAGATTTCCTTCCCAGCTTGAACTGGTGCAACACATGCTTGCGGGCTCGTGTCCTGGCAAAACAACCCCTTTGGGTTGGATTTTGGGTGCTGCAGCCCCTGCCTGCCTGAAATTGGGGGGCTGTGGGCGAGGGGCTGCTCCCTTCGCCTCTCCCCCTCCTCGCACGGAGCCCCCGGGCAGCGCTCACCCCACAGGAAGCGTGAATTTGGTCACCGTCCTCCTGCATCCATGGCTGGGGAAGGGAATTGCATCGGAGCAATCTGGGATAAAGCCTCTGCAGAAGCCAAGTGGCAGAGAACGCCGTCTCTGCTCGTGTCGGTTAATAACTGCAGGCCAGACTGCGCCCGGTAATTGATTTCCTTTCTCTGGGCTATTTTCATCCGCTTAGGTGTGTGCAAAAGCTCGTCTCCTTAATAGCTCCTCCAGCTCCGGTGGCGCAGGGACGAGGCCCCGTTAATTGGGCTTTGCAGGGCTGTCTCCGTCGAGGGGGGGGCGCCTCCCCGTGCCCACGGAGGTGTCTCGGGAAAGAGGTGCTGCAGAGGGAACAGATCGCACCGCGGCGGGCGCCTCGTGCGCGGAGGGGACGTGGCGGCGAGGAGAGGCACAGGGGGGCTGCGGGCGGGCTCTGTGCGCCCCTCTGCTCTGCTGTGAGCAGCTGGCGTCGGCTGGTGTCTGTCTGTCCATCCGTCCGTCCATCCACCCGCGTGTAGGCGTCGCGGTGTGCCTGCGTGATTTATTAACGAGGACAACGCAAGGAGAGCGTGCCCATTATTTCTGGTGTCCGCCTCAGTTCCTGACAGCTCCCTGGAATTGAAATATCTTATTTAAAGCCTGTAGGGATCGTTTTAAATATCAGCCGTGACACTCAAGGACTCGCTCCCAAAGGGCACCCTCCCTTCTCCCGTGGGGACTCACGGTCTCTGGCACACAAAGTGCCCTTTTGCTGCCTCGGCGCACGGCCCCAGAGCAGCGCAGGAGGTGGACGGGGGGTGGGGGGGGGGGGCTGGGTGTCCCACCCCAGGTTCCCTTTGCAGGGTAAGTTGGGACCCCTCCAAATCTGTCCCTTTCTGTGGCCACCTCGGTGGCGGTGCTGTGGCTATGGTGGGGCTCTGCATGATGCTGGCGCTTGCTGGGGCTCTGAATGCCACCACCGCCGTGTGGGACGGGGACGCGGCTCTTCCCCAGCACGTTTTCCCTCTGGACGCGCACCCAGCTGGTCCCTAATGCCACCGCCGCGGCTGTCGGAGCATCCCTGGGGCAGCCCAGGGCCAGACCTTGGAGCCCCCAAAGCCTGGGGCCCCTGAGGGTGGGTGCTAGCAGAGGTCCCTCCGAGGTGCCCAGCCTGGCTCGGGGGCAGCCCCGCGCCCCCAGCGCCGTCTCCCACACCAGGAGATCCCCGCAGAGGGGACGCGCTCCTCGCATCTTATGAAAGTTTAATTTACGCTCTGTTATCAAAAGAACAAACAAAGCTCTGCCGAAACAGCCCGCGGCGTGCTTTAATGCAAGATTGGATTTCGGGCGAGGAGGGCTGAGCTTTCTTCTTTATTCCCCCTCCGCTTTATCTCGGAGCGCTCCCTGTTCGGGGAGGCAGCGGTGCGGAGCCTGCCCGGCCCCCGGGGGTCAGCGGGGGGGCTCCAGCCCGTTCTGGGGTGCTGCAGGAGGACCCGTGGTGGTCCCAGGAGCTGAGAATGCCCTGAGATGTGCTGTGCGGGGTCTGGTGTGGGGACTGGATGATGCTGGGAGCCGAGCCGTGCTTATTTCCCCCGTCTGCAGATCAGCCTGCGCGGCGCTGGCGCTGATAAGAGCGGCGACGAGGGCGCTGGGGCTGATAAGGCTCAGCCCTGGCTCATCGGAGCGGTGCTGGGCTCAGAGCCTTGGTGTATGCGGGGCTGGGGGGAGCACGAGGAAAGGGGCTCCTTGCTCGCATTGGGGTAGGAAATGCTCTGGTCCCTGCAGGGCAGCCCCAGCGCCACGTCCCGGGTCCCGGAGCCCCGCGTGGGGGAGGCGGCAGCCCGGGCAGACCTCCCAGGCCTGGCTTGAGGAGAAGGCAGCACCGCCTGCAGGTCCCAGGTCGAATCCTGCTTCTGACAGCTCCAAAGCTGCTTACCCAGCACCTCCCACCCAGGACACCAGCACCTCGGGCAGGCAGGGGGGTGACGGCTGCTGGCTCGCAAAAGCGGGGGGCTGCGGGGCCGCCTGCGGGCAGGGGTCACCTTGGCAGCTCCGGGAAGGAGCAGGGCAATGAGCTCCGTGGCTGGCGGCTTGCACATGAGTCCCTCAGTGCCGGGGGGGCTCTGTGTTGGCCCCCCAGCTTGCACACACATGTGCACACGTACCTCCAGCAGCTGCGGTTTGGGGAAGGGACCTGGCGCAGGGGTTGCTGCCCAGCAATTGTGGTGCTGGCGTGGGACCTGCAGCCCCTCCTGGGGGCTGTGGCAGTCACTCGCTGTCCCCCGCCGGCCGCAGCACGCCGAGTGCTCAGCGCTGCTCCCTCCTGCAGGTACATGATCACCTCGCTGGACCGCACGCACGCCGGTTTCTACCGCTGCATCGTCCGCAACCGGATGGGAGCCCTGCTGCAGCGCCAGACCGAGGTGCAGGTGGCCTGTAAGTGACAGCCCTGGGGACAGCAGGGACAGCCAGCCCGCTGCGGCAGCGGGGCTCTGGGCTGGCCGGGTCTGTGCTGCGGGACAGCTCGGGGACACACGCAGCCGTGGGCCGGCATGGGAGCCTGGAGCATCCCCCGGGGTGATGCTGGCAGGGACAGGGCCATCACTGCCTCTTGGCTGCTCTGCCCCCTGCTCGGTGCCACGATGGTTCAGGGGTGCAGGATGTGTCCCGCGGGCACGGGGAGCGCAGGGGCAGGTGGAAACCCACGGCACCACCTCGTGCAGGGCGGCTGCGGCTCCCTGGAGGTGTGAAAGGCAGCACGGTGTGGAAGCAGCCCCGCTCCTCCCTGGAGTGCGTAAAGCAAACGCCGTTTATGATCATTAGGGAAAGCAAACAGGAGAGCGCCCAGGGCTGGCACCGCATCCATCAGCGCAGAGCTCGGGGAGCAGCGGGCGGCCGGGCTGGGGGCGGGTGGGCGGCTCAGCACCGGGTGCTGCTGCCAGTCCTCGGCACCGATCCTGCAAACGGGCGTCCCTTGGGGAGCGAGGGCTCGGAGCGGGGCGAGGCGGTGATGTGTGGGGCCTTGGGGCTGTGCTGGGGGTGGTGGAGGGACCCGAGCTGGGAGCATGGGGCACGTTAAGCAGGACAGGAGGGCGCTGGGGCCTGGGCTGTTGGCTCCGTGTCCCAGGACCTTGCTGCTGTTTGCCGCCTGCTTCCCTCTGGGATACCCGCAGTCCCATCCCCATAAACCCCTTCCCGAGGAGCAATGACAAACCAGGAAGCTAATGAGAAATTAATAAGGCAGCTGTGCTAACAACTAATGATAATGGCAAAGTCGTTAAAAAAAAGATTCTTTACATGTTTTTAATTACAGCAATTAAGGGAAGTCAATAAAAATCCCCCCCTTCCCCTTTCTCCACGCGCCCTGCTTCGCTCTTTTCGCTGTTGTAAATCTGCAGCCTGCGCGCAGCTGCGGGCACCCCAACCTTGCTGCGGAGCCAAGGTCGTGCCTTGGCTCTCCCTGCCCAGGGTGCTCGGGGGGGGGGTCACTGGGGAGCCCCGGGGCTGAGCCCTCCTCGCTGTCCCCATCCCCTGTGGAGTCCCCGGTCTGGTTTGTCGTGGTGGGGATAAGCTGCTCTGGGTTCTGCGGGGATGGATCCTGGGGCAAGGACAGCCCCGGGCACGTGGGAGCAGTGCGGGGGCTCAGAAGGGAAGAGCAGACCCCGGTGGATCCTCCCCACCCCTGTGGGAGCCCATCCCCGTAGCCTCCAGCCTGCTCCCGGGCCGGATCCTGCTTTGTCCCCATGCCGCTGTCCCCTGCGCCCCGCAGACATGGGGAGCTTCGAGGACAGCGAGGCGCAGCAGAGCGTGTCCCACGGCGAGGCGGCCGTCATCCGAGCGCCCCGCATCGCCAGCTTCCCCCAGCCCCAGGTCACTTGGTTCCGCGACGGGAGGAAGATTTCCCCCAGCAGCCGCATGTGAGTAGCCCCTGCGGAGCCCCCATACCCCAGTACCCCCCCCCCCCCCCCCGGTATCTCCCAGTATCCCCCCAGCATCCAGGGGGGCTGCTCTTTCCGTGTTCAGCCAGCAGTAAGAGCAGCTGTCTGGAGCGCGTTGCACTAAAACCCGGGGAGGGACTTGGCGACTGACGGCTCCGTTTGTCATCAGGGAAAAGGATGTAAAGAAAAATAAGAAAATAGGAGGGAGGAGGGTGGGCAAAGGGGGCTCGGCACATGCCGGGGCAGCACCGGTGTGAAGGAGCTCGCATGGCACACGTGTGCCAGGAATCCCTGCGGGGCCACGCTGAGTCCCAGCGCTGCCGGAGCGGCGAGCCCACTGCTGGCAGACACACGCGGCCTGTGGGAATTGAATTTGTAACCCACATTATGCAGGAATTGAACTGGGCTCCTTTCTATTTGCAAAGCAGGATTGAGGAGATAAAACTCCTTTATCTCATATTTAATGGTAAAATATATTCCCCAAACCATTTTATGTTTCCAGCAGATTAGATCGTTCCATTAAAAAAAAAAAAAAGAGGAAAAAAAAAAAAAAAGCCCTATTAATCTGCACCATCCGATGCGCTCGGTGGCTGCTTGGCGTGGGAGGTTTGTGGGCGGCGTGGGGCTTGGTCCTGGCATGGTCCTGGGGCCACCAGCTGAGCCCTGCTCCCTCTGAGGGATGGGGACGTGTCCAGGTGCTTGTGGCAGGCTGGGGTCGCACCCGTCCCATCCGTCTGAGTGTCTCGGGTCTGCTGCAGCCGTGGGGTGAGGGAACGAGGGTCCCGGCACATCGCTGTCCCCGTTGTGCTCACGTCCCCCGTCCCACGCTCGCCCCGCAGAGCCATCACGCTGGAGAACACCCTCGTCATCCTCTCCACGGTGGCCCCGGACGCGGGGCGCTACTACGTGCAGGCGGTGAACGACAAGAACGGGGACAACAAGACGAGCCAGCCCATCACGCTCACCGTGGCCAGTGAGTGCGGGGGGCCCCGCGCCCCCCGGGCCCCGCTCCCCAGCGCCGCCTGGCTCGCGCCCAAAGTTAATTTGCAGTAAATCTCCTCGGAGGCTTCTGCTTCTGCTGACTTAACAGTTCGGCTGCCTCAAAATTTATACGGGCACCATGGCCCGTGCCGCAGAAGCCGGCGCCGGGTGCTAATTGAATGGCCGAATGAGCCCTCCCCGCTGTCCTCGTCTCCGGCTCGGCACTGCCAGGATGCCCACGGGTGCTGGGATGGGTCCGTGCCCCGGGATGGGGTGGTGCGGTGTAGCCCCACGTGGGAGCAGCTCTGCTGTGGGTCACCCTGCCCTGCTCCTGGCCTGGCCACGGACCCCTCTTGGTCCCTGTTGTTCTGGCTCAGCCCCTGTCTGGAGGAGACCTGAGTGGCCCCAAACGTCTGGACCCCTTGGGACCCAGCCCAGGGTCCCCGCTCAGTGGTGACCCCAGCCCAGGGAAGATGTCCCAAAGTGGCCTCAGCCCTCCTGGAGCTCTCATCCCAGCCCCCCCCGCACTGTTTGCTCCGCTGCTGCTTTTACACCTTCGTGCCTGTCCCCCCTTCCCTCCCACCCTATTAATCTGCTGCTCTGTACCTCGGGCATCCCGGTGCGTAATAAACAACTTAGAGCCCATGTTTATGGATTCAGCTATATCAGCAGCTTTCAAGCCGATCACATTTTTACAACGTCTACATGAGGGTTTTTTATTGTCGCAATTATTTTGCTTTATATACTCCCTCCTCCCCGCCAGCCGGCGCTGCGCAGGGACCTGCTGCCTGTGGTGGGTGCCGGGGGGTCCTGGGGGAATTGGGGGGCTTAGGGGGAGAGCCGAGGAGGCACCCAGAGGCCAAGTGTTGGGCTGGACCTGCCGCGGGAGAGCAGAGCCCGCGGCCCTTTGGTTCCAGCCCCCTTTGCCTCCTCCACGCCACGCGGGCGCTGACGGCTGTCGCTCTGGCCTGCTTCTCCCCAGACGTGGGTGGCCCGGCCGACCCCATCGCGCCCACCATCATTGTCCCACCCAGGAACACCAGCGTGGTGGCCGGCACCTCGGAGGTGACCATGGAGTGCGTGGCCAACGCCAGGCGAGTAGTGGCGGAGGGGAGGGGATGGGGATGAGGATGAGGATGAGGATGAGGATGAGGATGGGGGACCCCCCATCAGCTCTGCAAGCACCGGGGTGAAGCGTGAGCCCCAGGGCTGGGTGCCCCAGCTCCCCCGGTGCCATGCCGGGTTACCCTTCCCATGCTGGGTCCTGCATGGTGGAGGGAGGTGGGGGGCTGAGTAGGGGGTCTAGAGCTGGTTCTTGACACCCTCCTGGCCCCCCCCAGGCCGCTGATCAAGCTGCACATCATCTGGAAGAAGGACGGGGTGCCCCTCTCCAGCGGCATCAGCGACTACAGCCGCCGCCTCACCATCCTCAACCCCGCGCTGGGCGACAGCGGCTACTACGAGTGCGAGGCCATGCTGCGCAGCAGCAGCGTGCCCGCCGTGGCCGAGGGCGCCTACCTGTCCGTGCTGGGTGAGTTCCTGCCGTGGGCAGCCCGAGCCACGCGTGCAATGAGTTGGGGGGGGGGTCTCAGCGCCCCGGGATGGGAAGGGGCTGCCGGGGATGGGTGAGGGGGATCCCGGCGCTAACGCCGCCCGCCTCGGCGCTTTCCCTCCGCAGAGCCCCCGCAGTTCATCAAGGAGCCGGAGAGGCACATCACGGCCGAGATGGAGAAGGTGGTGGCCATCCCGTGCCAAGCCAAAGGTGAGGAGTGTCCCCCCCCCCCAAACCGCCCGTTGCGGCCCCGTGCCCGCCGCGGCCCCATCCGTGACGCAGCCCCGGCCCTCGCAGGCGTGCCGCCCCCCGACATGACCTGGTACAAGGACGCGTCCCTCCTCCGCCCGGAGCAGCTGCCCCGCTTCCAGCTGCTGGCGGACGGCAGCCTGCAGATCAGCGGGCTGCTCCCCGACGACACCGGCATGTTCCAGTGCTTCGCCCGCAACGCGGCCGGCGAGGTGCAGACCACCACGTACCTGGCCGTGACCAGTAGGTGCCAGCCCCTCCTTGTGCCCCGGGGCCTGGGGTGCCCTGCGCGGGCTCTGGGTGGGATGGGACACCCCCAATGAGCTCGATGGGCACCCCCTCCAAGCAGGGACTGACCCCCCGTGTCCAGTCCAGGCACTGGGAAGGGCTTCATGGGTGGTTGCCCATCTTTTTGCCCCACAGGCATCGCCCCCAACATCACCAGGGGCCCCCAGGACAGCACGGTGATCGATGGCATGTCCGTAATCCTCAACTGCGAGACCTCGGGGGCTCCGCGCCCGGCCATCACCTGGCAGAAAGGTAAAGGGGCTGGGGGCGCGGGGGCGCGGGCAGCCCCGGGTGGTCTCTGCAAACTCATCGCCCCCGGGTTTGGTCCCTGAGCGTGCATCCAGCGGGCTTGGCTGACAGCTGGGTGCTGCGGGTGACGGGACCCCCCCGTGCCACCCAGGGGAGCGGATCCTGGCCAGCGGCTCGGTGCAGCTCCCGCGCTTCACCCTGCTGGAGTCGGGCAGCCTGCTCGTCAGCCCCGCGCACCTCGCCGACGCTGGCACCTACACCTGCCTGGCCACCAACTCGCGTGGCGTGGACGAAGCCTCCGCCGACCTGGTGGTCTGGGGTAAGGCACCCGCATCGCCCCGCTCCGCACGCTGCGGGACGGGCCCTGCTGGGTGCAAGCTCCTGGGATGCCAGGGATGGGCACCGCTGGCACGCTGCTGGGCTGCTTGGAGGGATGCACAGACTTGCTCCCACGAGGCCACGTGTGGCACTGTCCCCACTGTCACTCCCTCGGTGGCTCTGTCCCCCCACTGATGCCCGGTGGCTCACCCTGTCCCCCCACAGCACGGACACGCATCACCGACCCGCCGCAGGACCAGAGCGTCATCAAGGGGACCAAGGCCTCCATGAGCTGTGGGGTCACCCACGACCCCAGCGTGGATGTCAGGTGGGTTCCAGGGGCTGGGGACGGAGCGGGAGATGCTCGGCACCGCTCGGTGATCCTGCAGTGCCACCTGGTGCCCTGCGCACGGGGATCCCGGCGCTGGGTCCCTTGTGCTGGGGGGCTGCAGGGTGCTAGGATCCGCCCCCCCCGGGTTCTCACCCGGCACAGGTACGTCTGGGAGAAGGACGGGGCCCCGCTGGGCACGGAGAGCGGCCCCCGGCTGCGGCTGGACGAGGCGGGCACGCTGCACATCTCCCAGACCTGGTCGGGGGACATCGGCACCTACACCTGCAAGGTGCTCTCGGCTGGCGGCAACGACTCGCGCAGCGCCCACCTCCGTGTCCGGTGAGACCCCCGCCCCGCCGGCGCCCCCGTGCTCCCAGCTGTGCCCCCTCCCTAACCGCTGCGTCCCCCGCCCCGTCCAGGCAGCTCCCCCACGCCCCCGAGAGCCCCGTGGCCGCGCTGAGCCCCCTGGAGAAGCGGGCCATCAACCTGACCTGGGCCAAGCCCTTCGATGGCAACAGCCCCCTGCTCCGCTACGTCGTGGAGGTCTCCGAGAACAGTAAGGGGCTGCCCCCACCTGCCTCATCCCCGTGTTGTCCCCGTGCTGGTGGCTCTGCCGTCCCCATCCGGTGACACGGGACAAAGTCCCATCTTCATCATCACCCCGAGGCAGGCTGAGGTGGCAAGGGGGTGACGAGGGAGGGAAGGGGATGCTGCAGGGAGCCTGGGGACCACAGGACTGCTTAGCCACCGGGCAGGGGATGCGGGCACCCTGCAGGCTGGGTCCTCCCCCCGCTGCCCCCTCTCCCCCCACAGACGCTCCCTGGACCGTGCTGCTGGCCAGCGTCGACCCCGAGCTGACGTCGGCGGTGGTGCGGGGCTTGGTCCCCGCTCGCTCCTACCAGTTCCGCCTGTGCGCTGTGAACGACGTGGGCAGGAGCCAGTTCAGCAAGGACACGGAGAGGTGAGCTGCGGCGGGGGGCCGAGTTGCCCCGGGGGAGGCCAGGCACTGACCCTTGCCTCGTGCCCCGTAGGGTGTCCCTGCCCGAGGAGCCACCCTCCGCGCCCCCCCAGAACGTCATCGCCAGCGGGCGCACCAACCAGTCCATCATGATCCAGTGGCAGCCGCCCCCTGAGAGCCACCAGAACGGTGTCCTCAAGGGCTACATCATCCGGTAGGTGCCGCGGGGGGGTGCGGGCACCCTGTCCCCAGCGTCCCCGGGGTGCTCGTGGGGATGCCGGCGGCTCTGATGGTCCCTCGTGCCCAGGTACTGCCTGGCTGGGCTGCCCGTGGGCTACCAGTTCAAGAACATCACCAACGCCGATGTCAACAACCTGCTCCTGGAGGACCTCATCATCTGGACCAACTACGAGATCGAGGTGGCGGCGTACAACAGCGCCGGCCTGGGGGTGTACAGCATGAAGGTGACCGAGTGGACGCTGCAGGGAGGTAGGCAGGGACGGGCGGGGGCTGGTGGTGGTCCCAGCGGGGCCAGGGCTTTGCTGGCCTTGCGTCATGGGGGTGTGGGGCTCCTGGGGGACAGGACACGATGGAGGGGATGAGTACGGGGACCAGGCACGGGCTGCAGGGCCGTGGCACGGCTGGGGGATGTCCTGGGACACCGTCCTGGATGCCCGGGGTCCCTCTGCCAAGGGAGGGGAGCTGGCAGAGCCGCCACCAGCCTCCCCTTTGTCCCGGCAGTCCCCACCGTGCCCCCAGGGAACGTGCAGACCGAGGCCACCAACTCCACCACCATCCGCTTCACCTGGAACCCCCCCAGCCCCCAGTTCATCAACGGCATCAACCAGGGCTACAAGGTGAGGGGGGATTCCCCCAGGACCCCCCGAAATCCGGGCAGCCTGCGGCGGGGAGCTCCGGGGCCGCCCCTCACAAAGCGGCTCAGCGTCCTCGCCGGCAACCCCAGCCATTTGATTTGATTCCAGCCTGGCTATTAAAACAATATTTACCGGGATTTAACACTTGCATGGGCTCGGAGTCTCTGTAATTAATTCCAATTTGCAATTAATTCAAATTTACATTAATTAAACTGAATTAAAACGTTGAACTTGTTTCTTAATCCACTCAAAAGAAGTTCAGGAATTTAATTGCCGCTGAATGAGATAACCAGAGCAAGTAGGATATTTAACGTTCTTATTAAATGCCACTTAGTATTTTTGATTAGTATTTTTAGGGCCTAATTAGTGTTTAATTAAGTTGCTATAGGCTACTTTGCACAATAGCAATTAAATGCCCAAACATCCGTCCTAAATGGAGTCGAGCGGGCGATTACGCGCCGTTATCGTTGGGAGTTAATCACAGAGCGTGCGCTCAGAATCGGCTCGCGCGGGTAAACACGCGCCTGTTAGGCAGCACCGAGCGCTCCCCGCACCCTTCATTGATATTTAACCCACTTTGAATAAATACGGGGCTGCTGGGGATGCTTGGGGTGGTGCGGTGGGGACGCCGGCGCCCGCTCCAGCGCCTTCTTCCCCGCAGCTCATCGCCTGGGAGCCGGAGCACGAGGAGGAGGCGACGGTGGTGACGGTGCGGCCCAACTTCCAGGACAGCGTCCACGTGGGCTACGTGGCGGGGCTGAAGAAGTTCGCCGAGTACTTGACGTCGGTGCTGTGCTTCACCACGCCGGGGGACGGCCCGCGCAGCCCGCCCCAGCTGGTGCGCACCCACGAGGACGGTACGGGGAGGCTCCGCGCACCCCGCGGCTCCCGGGGCGGGAGCGAGCAGCCCCGTGATGGGGATGGTGACGGGGGGGGGGGGGGGGGAACGGGACGTGGCACGGGGTGCCCCCGAGCCCCCTCCGTGCTCGCCCCGCTCGGGGGGTCCCGTGGGCTCCCTCGGGTGCGCGGCTGCGTGCTGACCCCGGGTGTCTTTGTGCAGTGCCCGGCCCCGTGGGACACCTGAGCTTCAGCGAGATCCTGGACACGTCCCTGAAGGTCAGCTGGCAGGAGCCCCTGGAGAAGAACGGCATCCTGACGGGTGAGGGTGCTGAGGGCAGAGCACGGCCCACACCCCCCCCCCCCCGACCCCACAGCATCTCTCCCTGCACCCCGCTCAGCCCCGTGGGGTGGGCGACGGGGGGGCTGACGGCTCGGGGTGCCCTCCAGGCTACCGGATCTCGTGGGAGGAGTACAACCGCACCAACACGCGGGTGACCCACTACCTGCCCAACGTCACGCTGGAGTACCGCGTCACCGGCCTCACCGCCCTCACCACCTACACCATCGAGGTGGCCGCCATGACCTCCAAGGGCCAGGGCCAGGTTTCCTCCTCCACCATCTCCTCGGGGGTGCCCCCAGGTGAGCGCAGCGGCGCGGGAACGCTGCGGGATGTCGCCGGTGTTTGGGGCGAGCAGCCGGTGCCGACCGCCCTGCCCCGTCCCCGCAGAGCTCCCCGGTGCCCCCACCAACCTGGGCATCTCCAACATCGGTCCCCGCTCCGTCACCCTCCAGTTTCGCCCGGGCTATGATGGCAAAACCTCCATCTCCCGCTGGCAGGTGGAGGCACAGGTATGGGGTGGCTTTCGGGGATGGCACGGGGGTGCCGGGGGGCCAGCTCACCCCACTGCCGCCCTGCAGGTAGGGCAGAGTGGCGAGGCCGAAGAGTGGAGGCTCGTCCACCAGCTGGCTAACGAGCCTGACGCCCGCTCCATGGAGGTGCCCAACCTCAGCCCCTACACCTACTACAGGCGAGTGGCCGGGGCTGCGCTGCGCCGTCCTCCCCGGGGGTCCGGAGCCCTCTCGCCCCCCACCGTGACCCCCCCCCTTCTCCCCTCTCAGTTTCCGCATGCGGCAGGTGAACATCGTGGGCACCAGCCCCCCCAGCCTGCCCTCCAGGAGGATCCAGACCCTGCAAGCCCCCCCAGATGTGGCACCCGCCAACGTCACCCTGCGGACAGCCAGCGAGACCAGCCTGTGGCTGCGCTGGATGGTGAGGGGGGCACCCTGGGGTGCTGCACCCTTGGGTGCGGTGCACATCGGGGCAGGCTGGAGGCTGGGGGGCTGAGCTGGATGGGCCTGGGGGACCAAGGGGGATGGAGCTGGGGTGGCTGTGGGACACCGGGAGTGATGGTACCTCTTTGTGCCCCCTGGGCCAGCCCCTCCTGGAGCAGGAGTACAACGGGAACCCCGACTCGGTGGGCTACCGCATCCGCTACGCGCGCTCGGACGGGCGAGGGCGGGCGGCGCTGCACGTCGTCCACGACCGCGTGGAGAGGGAGTACACCATCGAGGACCTGGAGGAGTGGACCGAGTACCGCGTGCAGGTCCAAGCCTTCAACGCCATCGGCTCGGGGCCCTGGAGCCACCTGGTGCTGGGGCGCACGCGGGAGTCAGGTACTGCCAACCCCCTGCAGTGCTGGGCGCACGCCGTGGCCAGCCCTGATGCTGACTCCTGCTCCTGTCCCCCGCTCCTGTCCCCCTCCAGTGCCTTCCTCTGGTCCCAGCAACGTGTCGGCACTGGCCACCACCTCCAGCAGCATGCTGGTGCGATGGAGCGACATCCCCGAGGCGGACTGCAACGGCCTCATCCTGGGCTACAAGGTGAGAAGCTCCGGCAGCCCCGGCGCTGCGGCTCTGCCTGCCCCAGGAGCCACGGCTCACCCGGGTTGTGCCACCTCCGAGAGCCCGTGCCGGTCCGTGCCACACTGCTCCAGCCCGGGGGTGCTGGGGGCTGCGGTCTGGCCGTGTCATGTAGGGTCTGTTGCAGGTGATGTACAAGGAGAAGGACTCGGAGGCGCGCGCTCAGTTCTGGCTGGCGGAGGGCAACGCGTCCCGCAGCGCCCAGCTGACGGGGCTGGGCAAGTTCATGCTGTACGAGATCCGCGTGCTGGCCTTCACCAGGATCGGCGACGGCGTGCCCAGCCGGCCCCCCGTCCTCGAGAGGACGCTGGATGACGGTGGGTGCCAGCGCGCGGACGAGCAGAAAGACACGAATGGGACGAGGGGTCCCTGGGGTGCCAAAGGCCATCCCATCCCATCCCCTGGGACAATCCCTTTTCCCAGGGATGCCATTCCCAGCGGTGGGGGACAGGCCCCATTTGTGCTGTGCCCTCCCTCGCGCTCCTCACGGTGATCCCCATCTCTCCCCCGCCAGTGCCCGGCCCCCCTGTGGGGATCCTGTTCCCCGAAGTGAGGACGACCTCGGTGCAGCTCATCTGGCAGCCGCCCGCGGCACCCAACGGCATCATCCTGGGTAGGTGGGGAACTGTCCTGTCCGTGCTGCGGTGCTCTGCAGGGGGGCGCAGATGTCCCGTGGGAGCAGGGATCAAGGTGCCAGGGCAGGGACCAGCTCCTGGCCATCCCCAAGCACCTCGGAGCCACCCATTGCCCCCAGGGCTGGGACAAGCCCCCCCCTGCTGCTCCCGGGCAGAGCAGGGAGGGAGGAGGGATGCACAGAGAGGGGCTGACGGCGGGCACAGCCCCACGGTGCCATTCCCTTCCCCGCAGCCTACCAGCTCACCCACCGCCTCAACACCACGGTGGCCAACGCGGCGGCCGTCGAGGTGCTGGGCCCCAGCACCCGGCAGTACACGGCCACGGGCCTGCAGCCCGAGTCCACCTACCTCTTCCGCATCGCCGCGCAGACCCGCAAGGGCTGGGGCGAGGCCGCCGAAGCCCTCGTGGTGACCACGGAGAAGAGAGGTACGAGGGGTCCAGCTCTCCGTGGTGGGGGGGGACGCGGCGTGCCTGGGGGGTGCCCGCAGCAATCCCGGCCCCGTGCCTCTCGCAGATCGCCCGCAGCCCCCCAGCAAGCCCCTGGCACGGCAGGAGGACGTGCGTGCCCGCAGCGTGCTGCTCTCCTGGGAGCCGGGCAGCGACGGGCTCTCCCCCGTCCGCTTCTACACGGTGCAGACCCGCGAGCTGCCCGACGGCGAGTGGGCGCTGCACCCCGCCGCCGTCAGCCACAACGCCACCGCCTTCGTCGTGGACAGGTGAGGCACGGGCTGGCCTCGAACGAGGCCGTGTCGTGATGGGGATCCCGGGAGATGGGCGCTGCTTCGGGCACTCGCCCCGTGCCTCGGTTTCCCCACCCGATGGGAAGTACTTGCACCTGGGTTGTGGTGTCCCCTGCTGCGTCCCCTCTCCTAGGGGGGGGATCTGTGGGGCTGCCCGCCTGCCTCACTGTCCCCGTCCTGCTCTGCCCCCGTGCAGGCTGAAGCCCTTCACCTCCTACAAGTTCCGCGTGAAGGCGACGAATGACATCGGGGACAGCGAGTACAGCGAGGAGTCAGAGTCGCTCACCACCCTGCAGGCGGGTCCGTGCCCAGAGGGGCCGGGGACGGTGCCGTGGCTTCCCACGTGGGACCGGTGTCCGGTGCCCTGGGCATCTCCGGAGCCTCACCACCTGCTTCTACCCCGCAGCCCCCGAGGAAGCCCCCACCATCCTCTCCGTCACCCCGCACACCACCACATCGGTGCTCATCCGCTGGCAGGTACTGTCCCCTGTGCCCCCCGGGGGGTGTCATGGACCTGCCCCGTGGGAGGTGGCACCGAGGGGTGGCCGTGCGAGCCAGGCCCCTGGGGCTCTCCAAGGCTGCGGATTGGGGCTGTGCTGGCACAGACCACCCTGCAGAAGCTGGGGGCAGCAATCTCGGGGTGCCCCAGGTCCGAGCAGCCCCTCCCTGCCCTCTCCCTGCAGCCCCCAGCCGAGGACAAGATCAACGGGATCCTGCTGGGCTTCCGCCTCCGCTACCGCGAGCTGCTGTACGACAGCCTGCGCGGCTTCACCCTGCGCGGCATCGGCAACCCCGGCGCCACGTGGGCAGAGCTCACCCGTGAGTGCCTGCAGCCCCGCGGGACGTGGGGACACGTGGCTGGGGGGTGGCACGGCGGGGGGGCGGGTGCGGGGCAGCGTCCTGCATCCTGCGCTCACACCAGCGTCCTGCGCTCCACCGCCTCTGCCGGGTGCCGGCCCGGAGCCATCGAGGCCGAGCTGTGCCCCGCGGAGTTGTCACCGACCCCTTTGTGTCACCGAGTCTGTCGGTCCCTAACGCACTCGTCTGCGCTGGTGCTGGCTCGGTTCCGCTGTGCTCAGCTCCCTCTGTGCCTGCAGCACGGGTGTCCACGTGTGCGCACCTAACACGGGGGGGCTGTGTGACGTTCCTGCTGTGTCTGCACGTGCTGCCATCCTCAGACCCTGAAGGGGATGGGGTCACGGCCACTCTGGGGACAGCAGGGATGTCAGGGACAAGGGCAGCACCCAAGACCAGACCTTGCCCTGCTGCTGCTCTCAGGAGCAGTGGGTTGGTCCCATGTGGAGACCCCGCTGCCCAGACCCCACTCGTGCCACACAAAGGATGGGGCCGGGGAACAAAAAGGCTGCTCAGTGCTGTGACAGCCCCATCGGCACCCAAGGGTGACGAGCTCTTTGTGGGGTCCCCCTGGCCCACCCCGGGGTGGGCGGCTGTGCTGTGGGGGGTGCTGGGAGGAGGGACCCCCCCACCGCTGTGCCACGACTAACGCTGCCTGCTCTCCCCGCGCCGTGCCGCCAGCCGTCTACGCCGTGCACAACCTCAGCGAGGTGTCCCTCACCCAGTACGAGCTGGACAGTAAGTCACCGCTCCTCGTGCCTTCCCCCCCCGCCCCGCTGCCACCCCCCTGTGTCTCCCCCCTCTGCCTGCCCACGCTTTGGGGTGAATCCTCGTGCTCTGTGCCCAGGGGACGCCTCCGTTCGCTCCTGCTGCTCCCCGGGGACACCCTCCTCTTCCTCAGCAAGGGGCCCCCCGGGGGTGGTGGGACCCCGCTCATCCCTTCCCTCCTCTCTCCCCCAGACCTGAGCAAGCACCGGCGCTACGAGATCCGCATGAGCGTGTACAATGCCGTGGGCGAGGGTCCCCCCAGCCCCCCCCAGGAGGTTTTTGTGGGTGAAGCGGGTGAGTCTGCCGGGGCGCTCAAATGCCCTGGTACCCCGTGCTCCCCCGTGTCACCACGCAGCGGCCCCGTGGCCCCCATCCCCTCTGCACACCCCTGACGTGCCCGTGCATCCCCTACATCTGGGGGTCTCTCCCCCTCCCTGGCTGCAGCCAGGCAGTGACGCTGTCCCCTCCCTCGGCGCAGTGCCCACCGGCGCGCCGCAGAACGTGGCGGTGAAGGCGGCCACGGCCACCCAGCTGGATGTCACCTGGGAGCCACCACCCGCCGAGAGCCAGAACGGCGACATCCAGGGCTACAAGGTACTGAGCCCTGCCACCGGGCAGCTGGCACTGAGCTGGGGGCTCGGGGAAGGTGCTGGGTGCCCTGGGAAGGCGCAGGGTGCCCTGGAGTGGCGATGGGCGCCCTGGGAAGGTGCAGGGTGCCACGGGGGCATGCTGGGCTCCCTGGGGAGATGCTGTGCGGGTGCTGTTGGGGGGAGCCCCGGGAGGTGCTGGGTGCCCCGGGGGATGTCAGGGGCGCCACCGGGAAGGGACGCGGGGCGCTGCGGAGCGCAGCGGGGCACCAGAGGGCGCCGTCGGCCCTCGGATGCGCCCGGTGCGGGGCGGCGGCCGCGCTCTGCAGCCCCGGGTGCTGCCACCCACCCACCCACCCACCGCGGATCCCCGGGGTCCGTCCTGCGCTAGAAGCACAGCATCACGGAATATCCGAGTTGGGAGGGACCCCCAAGGGTCGTCGCCTCCAATTCCCGGGTCCCCAAAGGAGCACCCAAAAAATCAGCGCGTGTGTGAGCTGCAGGCAGGGCGCACGGCCGAGGTCCAGCCCAGCCTGGAGCTGGCCTCGAGGGGAGGCCGCTGCTTTCCCTCCAGCATGCCCAGGGCCCCCAGACCCCCCAGGACAGGAGCTTAGGAGGCTGGGCAGGACTTCACGGGGTGTCCGAGCATCACAAAGGACCTGGAGGGGTGGAAAGGGGACGAACTGGGCAGGCTGCATGCTGCGCCCAGCCCTCGGCGCCTCGCCGTCCTCCTGCAGATCCACTTCTGGGAGGCCCAGCGGCAGAACGAGAGCGCGCGGGTGAAGACGCTCTTCCTGCCCGAGACTGGGGTGAAGCTGAAGAACCTGACGGGGTACACCTCCTACTGGGTCAGCATCGCCGCCTTCAACGCTGCAGGAGACGGGCCCCGCAGCCCCCCCGTCAAGGGCCGGACGCAGCAGGCAGGTGGGGACACGGCACGGGGCCCCCCCCGCGGGGAGAGGGGCTGGCACGGTGCCGGGGGGGTCCCCATGAGCACTGAGCTGTCCCCCGTCCCCCCGCCCCGTTCCCTTGCAGCCCCCAGCGCCCCCGGCTCCATCCGTTTCAGCGAGCTGACCACCACCTCGGTGAACGTGTCCTGGGAGCCGCCGCCGCTGCCCAACGGCGTCCTGGAGGGCTACAGGCTGGTCTACGAGCCCTGCATGCCCGTGGACGGTGAGGGCACGGCGGGGGCTGCTGGGGGCGCGCGGGGGGGGCCCGGCTCAGCCTCGGTCCCTGCAGGTGTCAGTAAGATCGTGACGGTGGACGTGAAGGGGAACAGCCCGCTGTGGATGAAGGTGAAGGACCTGGCTGAGGGAGTCACGTACCGATTCCGGATCCGGGCTAAAACCTTCGCCTACGGGCCGGACATCGAAGCGAACATCACCACGGGGCCTGGGGAAGGTAGGGGGGGGCGTGAGGGATTTGGGCTGAGGGAGGAGATGTGGCTGGGGACAGCCCCCCGGTGCTGTTCCTGACCACAGGGACTGTGTGGGTCCCGTGCGGGATGTGTCCCCGTGCCACCAGCTCTGCTCTGGGTCCCCAGGTGCCCCCGGCCCCCCCGGTGAGCCCTTCATCTCCCGCTACGGCTCGGCCATCACCATCCACTGGTCGAGCGGGGACCCGGGCCAAGGCCCCATCACCAGATACGTCATCGAGGCTCGGCCTTCAGGTACCGCAGCTCCGCGTCGCCGCCAGGGGTGTGACGGTTTGGGGGAAACTGAGGCAGGGAGCACCTGGCTGCGTGGTGGGGGCCGCGTTAGGGTTTAGGACCCGGCGCTGGCCACGTGCCTGCCCCAAGGGTGCTGATAAAAGGACTGATGGAAAGGGGCCAGCGAGCTGCTGAGCCGCTCTGATCGATGCTGCTCGTTTCACGGTTACGGAGGTGCTGACGTCCCCTGGGCCGGGCAAGGGGGCACCGAGGTGTCCCACAGTGGGGGGGGACAGGAGCCCCCGTCCCCCAGCAAGAGCCCGTGGGCACAGCCACGCTTTCTCCTGCAACCTGCCTTAACGGCTTCTCCTGCTGCAGCCCCCAGCACCGACAACCCGATTGATGGCTAACGGGGCGTCGGTGCCGCTGCCTGTGGTCCCTGGGGAGCCGCCTCGCCCTCGGTCACGAGCAGGGAGGTGATAAATCAGCCCCGCGCCTCGCTACGGCTTTTTAATGATGCTGCAGCGAGGGCTCGGCGCCTGATGGAGCCGGGCAGATGGCAGAGGGCACGCTCCCAGCACGAGCGGGGGGAGAAAAACGGCAGACGGGCTGGGGAGGGGCACGTCCCCTGCCTGGGTTCAAGGGGAGAGCAGCCCCTCGCGCTGGGGAGTCCCGCAGGGCTGGTGCCACCCCGAGCCCCTTCCTTCCTGCAGACGAGGGGCTCTGGGACATCCTCATCAAGGACATTCCCAAGGAAGTGACCTCCTACACCTTCAGCATGGACATCCTCAAGCAGGGGGTCAGCTATGATTTTCGTGTCATTGCTGTGAATGACTACGGCTACGGGACCCCCAGCACGCCGTCCCCCTCGGTCTCAGGTAGCTGTGGGGGTGTCCCAGGGGGGTGCCATCTCCTCCTGCTATCCCCACCTAACCGGCTCCCTTGCACGGGCCCAGCTCCCACAAAATCCCTCGGGGTCTCCCCCTCCATACTGCTTTGCCCCCTCTGCCTGCCCCCCCCCCCCCCTCTGATCCTTCCTGCTCTGTGCCCCAGCCCAGAAAACCAACCCCTTCTACGAGGAGTGGTGGTTCCTGGTGGTCATCGCCCTCGTGGGGCTCATCTTCATCCTCCTGCTCGTCTTTGTGCTCATCATCCGCGGGCAGAGCAAGAAGTACGCCAAGAAGTCGGACTCGGGTGAGCGCCGGGGGTCTGCTGTCCTGGGGTGGGCACCCACTGGGGACCTCGGGGGGGCTGCCTGGGATGCAGGAGGAACGAAATGCCCATGGGATGGGGAGGCAGCATGCTGGGCATCCTTGGACCCACGGGGTGCCAGCTGAGGGTGCAGAGCCCTGATGCCATCAGTCTCTCCAGGGCATCCCTGCCTGCTTTTGGGGTCCAAATGGGTCAGTGAGAGCCCAGGGCAGTGCCCAACCCGCCTGCCTTGGGCTGCCTCCTCCCGAGACCTGGTGACATTCCAGAAGGATGTAGCAGGCTTCCCGGAGAGCACTGGAAGCTACAGAGATTAAATAAATGACTTGTCCCGCTGTCAGCTGCGGAGGCAGGGCAGCGCAGGGGCTCGGCAGAGGTCACCGGGATTAGTCAAACACGGCTCTGTTTTCTTAGCTGCATCAGGGGCTCAAATTGTGGGGAAAATCCAGAGCTCCTCGTTAAGCAAACAGAGCCGTTGAGCTGGGAGCTGGCGGCGGTGCGGCAGGTCAGGGTGGGAGCCAAGGCGGGCTGGTGGCACCGGGCAGGGGGCCGCTGCAGGACCCACGGCTCGTGGGTGTCCCCAGCACCAGGGCTGGCCCTGGCCCCTCTTGCTGCCCCCCCGAGGAGTCGGGGCAGGGGCTGGGGTCAGAGCACCCGGCGCCGCGTCACCCTCGGGGGGGCTCGGGGAGGTGTTGGGAGGCTGAGCCCCTGTCCCGCAGGGAACGGCTCCAAGGCGAACGCCCTGAGCCACGGCGAGATGGTGAGCCTGGACGAAGGCAGCTTCCCCGCCCTGGAGCTCAACAACCGGCGCCTCTCCGTCAAGAACTCCTTCTGCAGGAAGAACGGCATCTACACCCGGTAGGGACCCCCGCCGCATCCCCCTCCCCGGGCGGGGGGGCATTTTCAGCCATCGTGCCCGTCCCTACGGTGGGCGCTCACCCATGGGCAGCATCCTGGAGGGGGTCTTGGCGTGGCCGGGGGCAGCCCGTGGCGGTGTCCCTGAGCCTGCCCTGGGGGTGCTGGGGTCTGGCACGGCCCCGAGGTGGTCCTGCACTGAGCACCCGCCCGTCCCCGAGGTCGCCGCCACGGCCCAGCCCTGGCAGCCTGCACTACTCGGACGAGGACGTGACGAAGTACAACGACCTGATCCCCGCCGAGAGCAGCAGCCTGACCGAGAAGCCCTCCGAGGTCTCCGACTCTCAGGTACCGCCCCCCCCCCGGGGCTGCGCACATGGACGGGATGGGGAAATGGGGGCGGAGGGGCTGGGGGCAGGAGGGGCACTTCTGGGAGCACCCCCCCCCCCCCCCGTGCCTCACCCCGCTCTGCCCGGCACCACGCGGGTCCCGGTGTGCGTTTGGGATCGGCACTGCCAGTCCCATGCCCCATCCTGCATTTACGCGGCGCTTCCCCGTGGCCTCGTCGTGGCACGGCTCCAGCAGGAAGCTGGCACAGCCCCCGGCCCGTGGGCACCGCAGGGGATGGCACGGGCCCCCACCCCCCCCCCACCCCCCGAGGGCAGCGGGCTTGGGGACTGTCCTGCTGCCCGGTCGCTGGTGGCAACGGCGGCGGCTCTGCCAGCCCCACAAAATGGCACCTTTGTGTCCTCCCCGAGCAACGGGCAGCCCTGGCCGGGCAGGAGCCAGCCCCTGGGGAGGCCACGGAGCGTCGCCCCCGGGGCCGGATGCTGGGAAGCAGCTGAAAAGCGGAGGCTGAAGCCTGGGGCAAGGTCCTGGGGGGCCCCGCGGCACAGCCCTGTCCCCGAGCAGGAGGGGGACTGGCCCTGAGCACCCCCCTTCCTCCGCCCGCGCCAGCTTTTTTTCGCCATGGTGCAGCAGGATCCCGCTCCCTCCTGCCTTAGCGGGGATCGAGTGTCTTTTGAGGAGCTGTGAAGAGCAGCGAGAGCTGAAAGCTGGCGCGGCGCTGCCTCCCCGCCGCCCCTCAATGGGCCCTTTGTGCGCGGCCAGGAGAAGCTGAATCCAATTACCGCGAGCGGGAGGCAGGGGGGCCGCCCGCCAGCACCCTCCTCCCCACCACCCTTACAACCCTGACCCTAAAAACCCTTACAACCCTAAAAACCCTAAAGCCCTAACCCTAAAAACCCTTACACCCCCACCACCCCCGGTCCCCACCACCCTGGGGGCCCCAGGGCCACGCAACCCTTTTGTGGGAGGTTTTATTCTGCTTTATTTTTGTGTGGAGGCCTTATTTTGCTTTATTTTTGTGTGGAGGCTTTATTCTGCTTTATTTTTGTGTGGAGGCCTTATTTTGCTTTAGCAAAAAGGCAGCAACACCCCAACGGTGCCGCAGCCATCGCAGCCCCCCAAAACCCTTGGGGATGCCGGTGCCGGGAAAGCTCTCCCCATTTCTGGGGCTGGCGGGCTGTGCCCTCAGCCCCACGCTCACCTCCTCCCCGTCCCTTAGGGCAGCGACAGCGAGTACGAGGTGGACCCAGGCCACCAGAAAGCCCACTCCTTCGTCAACCACTACATCAGCGACCCCACCTACTACAATTCGTGGCGGCGGCAGCAGAAGGGCATCTCGCGGGCGCAGGCGTACAGCTACACCGAGAGCGACTCGGGGGAGCCCGACCACGCGCCCCTCTCCACCAGCACCTCCACGCAGCAGGGCAGCCTCTTCCGGCCCAAAGCCAGCAGGACTCCCACCCCCCAGACCCCCGGCAACCCCCCCAGCCAGCCCGGCACCCTCTACCGCCCGCCCAGCAGCCTGGCCCCTGGCTCCAGAGCCCCCATCGCCGGATTTTCCTCTTTCGTTTGATATTTAAAGAGAAGCGAAAAAGAAAGGAGCAAGAAAAAAAAAATACAAAAAAAAAAAAAACACACACACACAAAAAAAAGCCCCAAGGAATCAAGAAAAAAGCGACGAGGGGGAGAAGAGGACGAGGGGGAGAAGAGGAGGGGGATGCTGAGGGCCCCAGGGCTGGCGGCGCTGGGGCCCACAGGGGGCAAAGCCCCGGCTGCCATGGGCACAGGCACGAGCTTGGGCTTTTTCCTTTTCTCGGCAGAACTTGGAGCAGGATGCCAAGTGACTTTGCTGGGCTGGGGAGCAAACCCCCAGCTCGTCTTTTGGCCAAAGCTTTCTGCGTTACAGACTCCTCGGCAGGGCTCGGGGCTGGCAGCTCTGCGCCCTGGGAGCTGGGGGGGCGCGGGGCCCTCGCCGTGCCAAACCCCGGCCCCTCCGCTCGGGGTCCCCCGGGGACACGGGGCCGGGCAGTGACACAGAGGATGACTGCAGGGGGAGAGGGGCTCTGCTTCTTGAAAGCCTCTGGAGCTGAAGCCCCCAGCCCGGCCCCTTTGGGGAAGGGGGCAGCCACTGCGCCAGGAACCATGCGGATAATTAATTCCTCTCTTCAACATGGCCCCCCCAGGAGTAAACCCCAGGAGAGCCCCGAGAGGTGCAAGTGGTGCTGACGTCCCCTCTGATTTGCACCCCGGGGCCACGCAGGGGCCCTGGAGAGGACTCGGCGGGGGTGATGCAGTGACCGTGGCCACCCCCCTGCCTTCCTGGGGCTTTGGGGATGTTTTTATTTTAATTCTCTTTGAAGCAGAGGCCTGTGAGCACGAGGGGCACGCGGGGGCGGCGATGCCCGGGGGGCTTCAGGGCCGTGGAGGGGGGTGGTTCTGTGGTCTCTGCATAGCAAAACACCCGCAGTGCCTACCGGCGAGCCGGGCACCAGCCGGCGGGGCCGCGGCGCCCGGGGTGAGCCGAGGGAGATGCCAATAAAGAGCCTGAGGATGACCCCGTCTCCCCTCTGTCACCCTGCTGCGGCAGCGAAGGAGCTGGTGGGACGTGTCCGTCTGTCCCGCAGCGGCCGTACCGCTGCGTGTTCCCATCCCAGAGCAGCGGGGTCGGTGCCTGGGGGAAAAGGGGCCGGGTGGAGGGAGGGGGCCCCGCTGCAAGCAGCAGCACCTGCCCCACGTTTCTTGCAGCCAGCCCCTGCCACCAGGCTGGCCGAGGGCCTGGGGGGGAAATCAGGGTGACACGCTTGGGTTTAATTGCTTGTCACCCCTCCGGCAGCACGCGATGTGGGTCGGGAGCAGAGGGGCTGAGGGAGGACCCCCCTGGGCCAGGGGAAATGGGGCACGGGGGTGACCTGTGTTGGCATCGCTCCCAAGCCACAGCCACGTGTGGGAGCTCGTCCCCACCGCAGCTTTTTGCCTCGTCCCTGTCCCCGGAGCCAGCAGGGCGCAGAGGGCACTGCTGGCAGGTGACACCGTCCTGCTTTGGAGCTGGCACGGAGCGGAGCCCGGAGCCCAGGGTGCTGACACCCCGCTTGGTGCAGGCATCAGCGCCGGGTGGGCTTCCGAAGCTGCCGGTGCGGCTGCGGCCGGAGAGCCCGGGGCCCTGTGGCACGGCGGTGGCGAAGCCGGGGCGAGCCCTTGCCGTTAGCGGTTCCCCCCGAGTGCAGGATGCGGCCCCGAGGAAGCGGCAGAGCCCGCAGCCCGCCGCAGCAGCTCCTTGGGGAGCCTCCCGGGGATGGGCAGGAGCTGCGCAGCAGGGGACAAAGCACGGTGCAGGCACTGCGGAGATGGGCTGGGTGCCAGTGGCGTTAGCGGCACCTCTCGTCCCCCTGCGCTGCCTCAGTTTCCCCGTGGCACAGAAGTGACCCAGGTGGCTGCTCCAGCGAGGACGAGCTGTCGGCAGCCGTCGGCACCGCGCTGGCCTTGATGCAATCCCCGGCTTGCACTCGGCTGGGGCCTGCGGTCTGCCAAGGGCGAGCACCGCACGCTTATCAGGGCTGGGCCAGCCAAGGGGGGCAGAGGGCAGAAGCCGAAACCCCAAACCTTGGCCGTGTGGCTCCGGAGTGGCACCCGCTCGCTGCCCCCGGGGCAGGGACGCGATGGGGAGGTGTTTCTGTGCCAGAAACGGGGCTGTGACCCGTGAGCCGAGGCTGAATTTCATGATTCATTTTTATTTATTTATTTTAGCTGAAGTGACGTCGGTATAGCCTAGTGGTAACATTTTATTCTCCGGGTTAAGCTGAAGGGAGGTGTAATTAGAGCTAAGGGAAATGCTCGGCGAGGTGGAAGAGAAACTGCCTGCAGCCTGGGCTCTCCTTTTCCTCCTGATTCCTCCAGTTCCCTGCCAGCTCCCGGGGCCGAGCTGAGTCCCTCCACCTTTCCCTTGCCTTGGGCTGTGGGGACAAGGACAGCTCCCTCCTGCATGGCTGCTGATGGGACGGGGCTCAGCGCGTCCTCAGAGCCCCACCACCCCCTGCGCAGCGTGGCCGCGATGCTCTGCCGCGTGGAGCCGCTGCCACGGGCATGGCACCGGCCCCACACCGGTGCAGAGGGACAGGAGAGCAGGGAGAGGACGGACCCAGGTGTGCGCATCCTGCCTGCAGCCGTGGGGGCTCAGCACCACCACGCCGCGCACCCCCTGAAGCCGTTCCAGGGCACGGCCTCTGCCGGCTGTGGTGGCACCGGGGTTCCCGGGAGGGCATTGGGGTTGTGCGAGCTCGATCCTAGCGCACTGGGGCCGGGGGAAGCGTGCTTTCTGGGAACGGGGAAGAAATCCTGCCCGTGGCAAGCTCCGACCTGCACGCACCCTGCCCCGGCGCTCGCCTGGGCACCTGCGGGTGCCGAGGCGCCGGCGGTGAGCGGGCGGCGCAGTCGTGCCGGGGTGCGCCGGGGGGATGGATAACCGCACAACCCCAGGTGAATGGCACGGGGAAGGGGTGAAATCCTGTATTTCTGGCGCGAGCTGGTGGCTGTAGGGTGGTGGGGGCTGTTGGGGAGGTTTCTGGCCATGGCCAGCGCCGACACAAGCCCTGGAGCTGGGGGGATTTGGGGGGGCTGGGGGGCTGTGCCCCACTCCCAGCACCCTGGCTGCCTGCCCGGTGATCCCCACACCCCACTGCAGCTCCAGGGCTTGGGGGAAACCGCCCGGCGTTCTCAGAAGCATCTCCTGTGCGGCCAAGCCAGCAACAGCAGCAGCCAAAGCTGGCAGGCGCTGGCTCGCTGGCTGGGGAGGAGGGGACGGGGCTGCTGGGAAACCCGGGCACATTTTCCCTGGCTTTTCAAAGTGCTTAACAATTTATTTATTTATTTATTTATTTATTTATTTATTTAACTCTGCTTTCAAAAGCTGCTGAGAAGCACTAAAAAGAACCAGCGATGGGTTCAGGGAGGGAGGGTCCTAGCCACCCAGCCACCCGCTCCCGAGCCTCCGAGCACCCCGACCCCGCAGCCACCTCCCCGGGGCCTCATTCAGCCCCGGGGCTCTGCAGGGCCGGAGCTGGTGCGGAGAGGAGCAGGGGCTGGCTCTGGCAGGCAGTTTTTCGAGTTGAGTGGGTGCCTGCGCTTCCCAGCCGCAGCACCGCCAGCCCACGGGAGCCGTCCCCGGCAGCGCTGTCTCCCCGCCAGCCGGCTGATTTTAATTCCTCCTGACTGCGCTGTCTCAGCCGGCGCTGCGCTCCCGTGACAGCATCAGGTGAGGCACCCAGCGCCGGCCACGCGAGGCCTACATCTGACAGGAGCTGGCCTGGTAGCGCTGATCTATCAGATAACGAGGCGTGGGGCGGCTTGGGGCAAGCGGGGAGAGCTCTGGGATGGAGCCTCCTCTCCCACATCTACCCCCGACCCCACAAAAAGCACATCCAGGGGTGGCCCCCAGGGTGCTGGACCGCAGGCGCAGCGCTTGGTGTCCTGCCTCGGTTTCCCATATGCAAAGCATGGAAAATAAAATTTGGCAACCAAACCGGCTATGGAAATGGCAGCGATGCGAACCGAGGCAGCAGCACAGCCCGGGAAGGAGCCTGCAGGAGCAGGAGGGGGCTCGAGCAGTGGTGCTGAGCAACCAGGGGCTGTGCCCACCACGGTTTGGCCGCGGTGCTGAGCGCAGCGGAGCCTCTGTGCCGTGCCAGCGCTGCGCTTCCAGCTCCTGCGTGCCAGCCCCGGGCTGCACAGCGCTGCTCAGCACCACTGCCTGCAGCAGCGCCGGGGCCGTGGTCGCGGCCCCACGCCATTCCCGTGGGGGACAGCAGCCGTGCCGGGGGGGCCATCGCAGCGCCAGGCACTGCCCGGACCCAGCCGCAGATGTCAGGTTGGTGCCGCCGAGCCAACGCAGCGGGATGGCGGGGCACGGAGCCGCCCCGCACGCGGGTTTCTCCTCGCACCGGTGACACCGGCACCCTCTGTGCCCCGGCACCCTCGTGCCCCAGCACCCGAGCCCCCCGGGCACGTCGGGCACCTGGAGCCAAGGCTCCCGCTCGCCACCCCTTTACGCAGCAGCCCGGCTGCACCCAGAGGCGCCAGACGCTTCGGAATATGCAAGAAACGCTGCATTAGGCAGATGCGGGGTAATCTCGCGCCTCCCGCCCCTTCTCCCCCACCAAGGTCTCGCCTCAGCCTCCGACGGGGGCCGTGCAGCCCCCAGCCCCCGCTCTCGGCTCACCAGGGTGCCCCCGCCCCTCGCACCCCCGAGCTGCACCCCCCCCCCCCCCCAGCCTGGGGGTCCCCACGGCCCCCCCCCCTGCACCAGGCCTGGGACCACCGGGGGGGGGTCTGGGGCTGCCCGGGGACAGGGGGGAGCTGGGGGCAGTGGGGGTGAGTGTGGGGGGGTCACGGCTGCTCCCCGATGCTGAGCCCCTTGGCCGCTCAGTCCAGCTTAATTAATTCCCTTAATTAATTGCGGCCGCTCGCATCCAGCTCCTCAACCCCAGTCTCTATGCGGGGGGTGCAGGCAGCCCCCACCCACTGCCGGGCCTGGGGGCGCCCACCCTTCGGACCCCCCCCCGGGGGGAAGAGCCCCGGGTCCCCGCGCATCCCTTGGTCCCCATCGTGGGGGGCGCAACCCGGGACCCCCGTTACCACCACCACCCCCCCCCCAAAAAAAATGGGGCGCGCCCGGCCCCAGGGCTGCCCCCCCCGGCCCCCTCGGGTTTGAATGGGGGGGGGGGGGGAAACCTGCCCCATGACGTGGCGCCGCCCTATTGGCCCGGGCGGGGCGATGACATCATGCCCGTGGCGGCGGTAGTGGAGGGGGGGGGGCGGCACGGCTCGGCTCGGCTCGGCTCGGCTCGGCTCGGCTCGGCCATGGGCTGGGAACGGGGCGCCACCGCGCAGGTAAGGGGGGGGGTCGGATCCGGCCCCGGCACGGCTCGGCACGGCACGGCCCGGCTGGGTTTGGCACGGCACGGCCCGGGAGGAGCTCGCCGGGCCCTGGCTATTGTCCGGGATAGGGACGAGACGCGGCGGGAGCGGGGCTGGCACCGGGCGGGACCGTTCCGGGCTGGGGCTGGGGCAGTTGGGGCGCTCCCGGGGCCGGCCCCGGTGTGGGGAGGGGGCTCGGGGAGGGGGGCGCAGCGCTCACGGGGCTCCGCGAGCGGCAGGGGACGAGGGGGGCGCGGCGCCGGCAGCTCCCCGGTGCCCCCGGTTCCCGGAGGGGGGCCGGCTCCGGGGGGGTGCGGAGCCGCCGCGGGCGGGGTTCCCGGGGCTGCCCCCAGCCCAGGTCCGGCACCGGGCCGGGAGCGGCGCTGCCGAAGGAGTTAACAGGATGCGGAGCCTCTGTCCCGTGTTTGCCCAGCCCGGGGCACCGGCTCGCCCCGCCCGGGGGTGCGCGGCGCCGGGTGCGGGGTCCCCGCGGGTCGGGGTCCTGAGCGCAGCCCCGCGGCCCGTCCCGGTTGGCTCGGTCCTCCCCGGACTGGAGCAGCTCCAGCAGCACCCCTTGGGCTCGCCAAGACCGGGCGAAGGCGGGTGCTGAGTCAGAGCCGCCCGAAATCCCCGTCCAGCTCCTCTTCCTGGCATGGGGGCACGGCTTCCCGGCCTGCCCTCGACCGCGCTCCGCGTCCCCGGGGAACGCGTGCCGGCACCTCGGGGCTCTGCGGGCACGGGCACGGGGCTCGTGAGCCCGCCACGGCGTGGCACCGGTGCCACCGGAGCTGGGCAGGTCAGGGGAGCTGCTCGCCGGGAGCTGGGCGCAGCCCGCGCTGCCCTGGCGTGACCCCAGCAGTCGCAGCACGCCCTACGGATGTTTCCGAGCGCCGAACCTATAGATCGGGGAGGCTGTTAAAGGGGGGGGGGGGATGGCTAGCTGGTGGGGAGAGCGACCGACTCGCAGGGAGCGAGCCAGCGGTGCGTGGGTCCCTGCACCCTGAGCCAAGGCTCGCTCCCCAGCGGGACGCACGGTAAACAGAGCTGTTTTGGCCGCCGCTCCCTCGGAGACCGTGGAGCGAATCCAGCTGAGGCTGAGCACGAGTTCAGTGACTTTGGGTGCTGCTGGGTGGGGAGAGCGAGGCTGGCCCTGACCCCCAGAGCACGGGGCAGCTCTCACACCTCTGTGCCATGGCACGAGGCGACGGTGGCGGGGCCTCCCCCCCCCCACCATGGCACCGCCGAGCAGCCCGGGTGCCGGCCGCGTTGTGCTGACCGCGGCCGTCTCTCCCTTTGTTCCCTGGGTTTTTGTTTGAGCGCAGGCAGCAGCCGTGGGGCCCCGAGCTGGCCGGCTGTGGGGTGCCTGCCAGCAGGTAGGGTGCCGGGGCGAGCCGTGGGAAGCCCTGCCTGTTTACTTCCCGTCCAGCCCAGCGAAACCGCAGGAATTCGGAGCCTGGAGGAGGCCGGGAGGTCTGCTCAGCCCCGGTATCCTGTCGGACCCCGCCAGCCCCCGCTGCGAGACGGAGCGAGGCCAGCGAGGAGATAACCTCTCCCCCCGGAAACGTCCCCTCCGCAGCCGCGGGCTGGTTCGCGGCCCCACGGCAGGAGGATTTATGGTCCTCGGCGTGTTCTGGCGTGTCCTGCCAATAGTTACTCGCTGAACTCTGGATAGCTCTCGGTCGTCAGCGCTCCCTGGGGGAATCGCTGCTCTGCTTTTGGCACCGGCGTGCCGGCGCTGGGGCAGCGCCTTCCCTGGGTCAGCTCTGATCTGCGTGCTGATAGCTCCGGCCAGAGCCGAGCTTCTCCTCCCAGCCCGGCGAGCTGGCCCGGGCTCTGACTCTTGCTGCCGGCCGCCTTTCCGCTTCCAGTGGCGCTGGGGCCTCCTCCGTGCATCCCACAGCCAAACCGTGGCGGTGCTGGCGGACAGGACCAGACCCGTCACCCCCGCTGGAGCAGAAGCAGTCACCGGGCGCCTCCTCGTCCCGCGCCAGCAGGACCGTCTGCCCCCAGGCCCTGGCGAGGCTCGCCGGGGAGCCCGACGCCAGGGTGTGACAGCGGGCTGGTCCCCCCCCCCGGGGACCGGAGGTGGCAGGGCGTGAGCTGCGAAGCGTCTCTGGCAGCCGCCTGCCAGGCAGCGACATCAAAGGGCTGCGCAAGACGGCCGCCTGGGGCGGGGGGCCGGAGCCCCGGGGAGCTGGGCTGAGCTTTTCCTCCCTGCCCCGGGGCTGTGCGGGGGGCCCGGACCGGTCTGGGGCTGCCCCAGCTCCCGGCAGGCCGGGGAGCATCCTCTGATCTCTGGGCTGCAGGGTGCTGCCCGTGGCGTCGGCACAGCCAAGGCTCGTTTGGAGCCGGCCGGGCCGGCCGGGAGGGCTCTCCCAGCTCGTGAGCGGGCTGAGCCGGAGGCAGGCTGCGTGGGAGCAGGGCTGGAGCGGTGTTTCCCCCGTGTATGCCCACACACCGTCCTCTTTCTTGCCCCCTACAGTCCCCAGGAGGTGACTGATGCTGAGCGGGGTGAGACGGGGCAGGGGTGCTGCTGGAAGCCGCCCGTTTGCAGGGAAAATCGGGGACCTGAGGCTCTCGCCCTTTGGACCTCATGGTCCCAAAAGGGTGAGAAGGCAGGGATGAAGCAGGGCACAACCTACCACTTTGCTTTATCCCTTTTCCCTTCAAACTTGCAGGTTTGAAGGGGAAACCTTCAAACTATCCCCCTCCCCAAGGCCCTGCTAGGACTCGCGGCCATCCACGGTGCCCAGAAGTGGGCAGCGCTGCCTGCCCCGCTGCGCAGCCTCTCGGGTTGTGCAGCAGCCTTCCCCCAAGGTACCTGGGCGAAGCTGCTCTGGTTTCCTTTGTGAAAGCGTCTGCAGCGTGGATGTCACAGGATCCGCTCCTCGCCCTGAGCGGGAGCAGGAGAAAAGGGCTCTGTGTCCCGCTCCCCCCGGGCAGGACGGGGCCGGCGGAGGCGTCTGCTCCCCCGTCACCCTTTGGAGAGGCTGGGAGCGAAGCACCAAGGGAGACCTCGGCCGCCACAAAAAGGGTTCGTGGGCAGGAGCCTCGAGGGAGGACGCAGCTTGTTCGGAGGCTGACGGTGATGGAGAGCTTCTGGCCGGGGAGGCCGCGCCGGTAACGCTCGAACCTCCCGGTGGCCCCTTCACCGAGGCTTGCAAAGTATCTCGCAAATGCTGAACTTGGCCCCGAAATCTAAATACAAGGGAGGGACAGTCCCCAGATGGCCTAAATCAGCAGCACAGTTGCCTGGCCCAGCTGGGGAGCTTGCCGGGAGTGTTTGTTTTATGTAAAACCAAAGGCTGCAGGAATGCTGGCCTGCAAGGAGACCCTTGCCGAGGGGAAATGTCTGTGCCACGCACACGCGCTCGGCCTGTGCGAGACGCCGGCAGTCCAGCGAGCTGCCTCCGCGTACAAATGTGGGGAGGGAAGGGGAGGAAGGAGCCTGCCAGCGCTTGGTTTGAGGTGGCTGCGCTGGGCAAGAAGGCGATGGGATGCGGCAGAGCGGCTGCTGCGCCCTGCTTGCACCCTGCCGTGCTCCGGGGGTGTCCCCTTCAAGCCCCCCCCCCGCCCCCCCCTCCCCCGGGCCATCGTGGCCTCAGGAGCCGCTGCGGAGCGTGGTGGCCCCGAGCAGGGGCTGGGCGAGAAAGGGGCTGGGCGCTGGGACTTTGCACCCGCGTGGGGTCAGAGTCCGTCCTGCCCACACGGGACCGGCTCGGCTGCGTGGCAGGGGAAAACCGGGCGTCGCGGGGGCAGCTCTGGGACGTGCCCGGGGGGCAGGTGCCGCGGCCGTGGGGGTGTCCGGCCGAGCGGGTACGTAGCTGGGTTGTGCAGGGGCCACGCTTCCAGACGTTGTCCCCTTCCCCGTGAGCGTCACGGGGCCGTGGTGTCGCCAGCGATGCCCGAGGGGAGGAAGCAGGCGGCTGCGAGCTCTTCCTCCCCGAGCTCTTCCTCCCCGGCAGCCCCTCCCCGGACCACCTGGGGCTGCCTGACGCCACGGGAAGCCGGGATGCGGTGACGTGGTCGCTGTCCTTGTCCCCCTCCTGCGGGGGCCACCGGGGCTGGGCTGGATGAGGCGGCTGGCGGCACCGGGGACGGAGGTGGCCGTCCTGCTGCCGGGCTGTGGGAAAGAGGAACGGAGAGGCCCTTTGTCATCTCTGCTGTGAATTGTCACCCCTGAGTCACAGCGGTGACGATGAGGTGGCCGTGCATGGGACGGCGCAGCGAGGGTGGGCACAGGAACCTGGCACGCGTGTGGGCTCAGCACCGGGGCGGGCAGCGACGAGCGGCGCGGGGGGCTTTGGGGTGCTCGGGGGCAGCACCAAGGCTGTGTCCCCGTGTCCCCGTGCTGCCAGGTGCGTGAGGATGCGGGAGCCATCCCCGCTCCCCGTGCTGCTCCCCTCGGCACGCCGCTGGCCCGGCGGTGCCTCCCGGGGGCTCTACGCCCTCCTCACACACTTCCTGCCGTCTGTTTCCAATTCCTCCTGGCGGCTGCTCCTCCCTGCTTTCTTTCAATTAAAAAAAAAAAAAAAAAAATCCCAGGCATCTTCTCGGCGTGCGGCTCCCAGAGGCTCGAGCGCTGCCGTGCCCCTCTCCGGGGGGCTGGGGCTGCGTGGGGAGGGGGCAGCGGGTGCCCTCGGTGCCCCTCTTTGTGTCTGTCCCCGAGGCGCTGCGGGATCGCTCGGCGTGCCACTGCGGATCCGGCTGCTGTGAGAGTCAGCTCGTGCTTTTTGGGGAGCAGGGAGAGTAGGAGGGCTGTGGGGGGTTGCAGGGTGGGATGTGGCGCTGCTGTCCCCATCCCGGCTGCGACGCAGAGCTGTGGAGGGTCCCTGTGGCCAGGCCACGTTTGCTGTCCCGGCTCTGTCTCCAAAGCAGCCACGAAGCGCTGTTGTTCGGCCCGGGAGGGGAAGGGAGACCTGGGCGCGAGCGAGGCCGCGGCACCGGGTGTCCCCACTCGTGGGTCACCGTGGGACAGGGCGAGGGGATGCTGTGGGGCTGCGGTGTCGTGCTCACGTGGCTCGGGGACCGTCCTGCTGCATCCCTGTGCCCCCGTCTTTCTCCTGCAGCCCTTCTGCGTCTGCTCTGTGGATGGGGACTGGCACCGCTGTGGGGACAGAGTGGGATGTGGGGGGTCTGGGGACCTGTCCCCCGTGTGGCACCGTCCTGTGTGGAGCAGCAGATGCTTTTCCCCAGGGTACCAGAGCCGTTTGTGGGCACGGGGTTGTGTTTTGCAGCCTGGCAGTGTGAGGGCTGGTGTCAGTAGATCTGTGCCCATCGGTGTCCTCGAGGCCTGACCGTGTCCCTCTCTTGTCCCCCAGGTGTGACCCGTCCGTGACGCCGGCTGGGAGCCCAGACACGGAGCAGCAGACGTGAGCACCGGCCGGGCCTGCAGGGCGTGTGACATCCCCTCGGCCACCCCACCGGCACCATGCCCATCCTCAAGCAGCTCGTCTCCAACTCGGCCCACTCCAAGCGGCGCTCGCGGGCCGACCTGACGGCCGAGATGATCAGCGCGCCGCTGGGGGACTTTCGGCACACCATGCACGTGGGCCGGGCCGGGGACGCCTTCGGGGACACCTCCTTCCTCACCAGCAAGGCCGGGGAGCCCGGGCCGGAGGCCGGCGAGGAGCCGGGAGCCTCCAAACCCGGCCTCCTGTCCCGCCGCTTCCGCAGCAGCAAGCGCTCGCAGTCGGTGACGCGGGGTGACCGGCGGGACATGCTGGGCTCGCTGCGGGACTCGGCGCTCTTCGTGAAGAACGCCGTGTCCCTGCCCCAGCTCAACGAGAAGGAGGTGGACAGGAGCGCGGGGCAGCTGCCCAAGAGCCTCTCCTCCAGCCCCGTCAAGAAGATGCCGGAGGAGATGAGCCCCGAAGAGCAGCAGCGCCTCAACGGGGCGGCCGCCGGGCCGCTGAGCCCCAGCTTGGACGAGCGCGACTTCGGGGACATCACGGAGCTGCCCGTCGTGGTGGCCAAGAGCGGGGCGGGCATGAAGCACGCCGAGTCCATCATGTCCTTCCACATCGACCTGGGGCCCTCCATGCTCGGGGACGTCCTGAGCATCATGGATAAGGAGCAGTGGGAGCAGGACGAAGACCCCGACGCGGAGGAGAGCCGCGAGGAGGTGGGAGCCGCCCTGCCCGGCTCCCCGGTGGCCTCGCAGAGCCAGAGCCCGTCCCGCAGCGCCGGTGGCCGCGGCCCCAGGGACAGCAGTTCGGCGTCCAGCTGCGCCTCGGGGCCGGAGGAGCGCAGCCCCTTCCCGGGGGCACAGAGCCAGCGGGGCCCCCCGAAGCGCCCCGACAAGGAGTTCTCGTTCGCCGACGAAGACGACGACGAGATCAGGGTATAAGGCGGGCAGCCGAGCCAAGGGGTCTGGTTCTCATTTGCGGTTGCTTGGACATGGGGCCGGAGAACCCGATGCTGGAATCGACGGCACTGGGGAAGACTTCACTCCTCGCCCCTTCCCTCTCCCCTCCCGGCGGGCCGGTGCCCGTCCCCGTGCCCGTCCCGGGGTGGATGTGCAGCGGCAGGACAGCGCTCGCTCCCGGGGCTCCCCGCTGGCTCTCCGCCCCCAGGAAAACTCCAGCACGGCCCGGGAGAGGGAAGCGGACTCAATCTTGGTTCTTTCTGTTGGACTTTGGATGCTAGCGCTTTTTTTCCCCACCCCCCCCCGCCTATGTAAAGCAATAGGATCAAACAAGATGAGGCTTCAAAGTTGTAGCCCCTCTAGTAATGTGTGTATATTTTTTTTTCTGCCGTACAGTTTTTACTGCTCTCTGATTTGTACCTAACTTTCTTTACTCCTGCTTTTGTTTTTTTAACGGAGGGGAAATTTCCTACGAGGAAGGACTTGGCTCTGGAGCTCGGAGCTCTGCACCATGCGGAGGGCTCCAGGCCCGCAGGCAGCTCCAGCTCCCGCGTTTCTTCGGGACTTTGTGCAGTCTGAGAGCCTCCGGCCTCGTGCTGCGGTGGGGGCTCGCTCCCCATCTGTCTGATGGATGGATCCATCCCAGCGTTTCTGTGGCCAGCCACCCTCCACGCGCAGCCCCAGGTGCTCCCAGTTGTGGTGGGGACACCAGTGGGGGCCTGTCCCCACGGGAGGGGTGCCCAGGACCCCCGGGTCGGGCTGAGCCCTCGTGCTGGTGGCTGCAGCCCTGGGGCCGGTCTGGCTGGTGCAGGCGGGTGGAAGAGGAGGGTTTTATACCGTGTATGTAAAAACGCAAAGAATAAAAGGAAATTGTAGTGACAGCAGTGGCCTGAGTTCCTGGAGGGGGGTGGTGGGGTTGCGTTCTGCACGAGGTTTGGTGCAGGGATGGGGTTTCTCCGTGCCGCTGCCACCCCCGGACCCTGTCCTGCCTCCTCCGTCCTCGCTGCAGCCCTGGCCCCGCGGGAGCTGCGCCAGCCTGGCCTCCTCTCGGTGCCCGTGGCCGTGCTTTATCTGCCCATCGCAGCGGGGGAAGCGGCGAGCTCCTGCTGGCCGGATCTGGCTCCGGGCTGTGCTCCTCCGGCCAGGCCGGCTCCTGCCAAGGGACGGCAGTGCCAAGCCGCCTCTCTCCTCCTGCAGCCTGCCCGATTCGAGCCAGGGAGAGAGGAAAGGTGGTGGTGAGGAAACTTTCCTGCTCCCGCGGGTGTCCTCGGTGCCCTGCTCCGAGCCCTGCAGAGCTGCCGCAGCCCCTGCCAGCCCTTGTGTGGGTGGATGGAGGGGCTGAATCCAGCTCAGGGGGTGTCCCCATCCCACGGCAGGATTTCTGTGCGTGAACAGGGCTCTGCCAGCACGAGGGCTGCCTTCCCTGCCCGGTCCCGCTGCTACAGATGGGGTCAGCAGCCCCAGAGCACTTGGGCTCCCCGGGACCTGCCCAAGGGATCGCCCTGTGGGGACTGGTGGGTGCTGCTGGTGGGAGCAGGCACTGTGCTGCAGTGGGGACACAATGGGGTCCTGTGTGTGAGCCAGGGCCGATACAATGCCCCGCGGCGTGGGACATTGGGCTATTGTCCGGGCTGGGGAGAACAACAGCAGCTGCAGCTGGCTGCCCGGCCAGCGGCTGCTCTGAGCTCACCGGGGTGCCTCTGCCCCGCTCCCGGCGCCTGTGTGATCCCCTCATCCTGCTCCGTGGTGCTGGGGTCCCTGCACCCTGCCCTGAGCGTCCCTCCTGAGCCGACGGGTGCTGATCCCTGCCCGCTGGGAGGTCAGGGGGAAGCCGGCTCCTGCTGTCCCTTACCGATGCTCCGACGTGAAGCAGCGAGCAGGAAGGTCTCTGGGGTCTGTGCCCCTTCCCGGAGGGTGCTGTGCAGAGGGGGAGCCGCGGGGCGGCCGTGCTGCCGTCACGCAGCCATCGCCATCGCTGTGACGCCTGTCGGCGCCAGCCTCCCGCTCGGCAGCACCGCGCTGCCACGAGCCGACGGGGCAGAAAGCGGGCGCTGCACCGCGGGACACGGGGGGGGGCTGCTCGCTGGGACGGGGCAGCAGCCCCGGTGCAGGGCCAGCACCACGGGGCTAGGGCTAGCGGGGAGTAACACCAGCACCTCGGCCATGCCAGCAAGCGTCTGGCCGGTGGGGACGTGGCCGGCACAACCAGTGGTGCTGGGGGGGGCGGGGGGGTGCATGGTGCGAGGCCGCGGCCCCGCCGGCAGCGCTCGGCAGGCGGGCGGCACTGGTCCAGTGCGTTTATCGCCGGTGACAGAATGGGAGCAGGTCTCCGTCCCCGATGTGTCAGGCCCTGTCGCTCCGGGCGCATGATGGGGACGTGCGTGATGGAGGAGGGCCGGGGTGTGGGGTGACGCCTGGCACGGGGGGGGGGGGGGGGCTGCTCGGGGTGCCCCCCAGGATGTGGCCCCGCAACGGGGCCGTGTCCCACACGTGCTGCTGCAGCCTGGCCCCCGGCGGGGGCTGAAGGGGTTCTCCTGGGGGTGCGAGGTGTGAGCTGGGTGTCCCCACTGGGAGCCTGGGGACGTGGCCGTGTCCTGCGGGCAGTGCAAAGCGGGACTGGGGCCGGTGCTGCTCTGCATCACCCAGCAAGGCTCAGAGCACTCGGAGTGCAACAAAAAAACCCGCAGGCTCCATCCCTTGCTCTCAATGACAGCGTGCAGGCCACGTTCAGCTCTGGTTTTGGGCTCTCTGCTGAGCAGAAAGCCCAGGGTGAGGGGTTAGCCCCCCGGGGTGAGGGGTTAGCCCCCATGGTCGGCCCCAGCAGACCCCACTGAGGGTCAGGGGCCGCCGGCCAGCTGCTCTCGGTGCAGATCCGGGCGGAGAAGAAGCAGATGTCAGCACCGAGGCAATTACAGGCTGCAAGCGGCTGGGGCCTGGGGCTGAGCTCCCCGCAGCTGGGCTGCGGCACCAGGCAATCCCGGCTGCAAATTGAGATCAGATGCGGGCGGCTTCTCCCTCTAAATGGAGGGCGCCGGGCTCCTGCCTGGGCTGGGTTTGCTCTGCTTTGGGGAGGAGGAGGCAGAAGGAGGAGGAAGGGAGGTTTCTGAGCACTGCTGGGGCCCAGGTTGGGCGCTGTGATCGTGCTCCTTTGGGAGGCTGGGCTGGGGGTGCCTCTGGCTGGAGCTGGGGCCATGCAGGAACTGGTGGCGGGCGTGGAGAGGCTGAGGTTTGACTTGGAGGCTGATGTGGAGCGGCAGAGGGGAGCCCAGCTCCTGCCCTTCCCGGGTATGTCCAGTAAGTCGGGGGACAGGGTCCTGGGGCAGCCCTGGGGGGGTGGCAGGGGTGCAGGAGGGAGGGGTAAGGAGAGTCCCAGCTGGAGCTCCCTGCTCTGCTGCACCCACTGCAGTGCCTGGGTCCCCCTCGGGTGGCCCCAAGCACTGCTCCCCTGGGGATGCCTCCGGCCCAGCCCTGTGAAGGAGCTGGGGTGCCCTCCTCACCCCGATAACACGGGGGTCCCGCTGCTGGGGCCTGCGGGTGAGGCTCTCTCTGCCCTGCTTTCCCCGCAGAGCTGGGGGTGGCCGTCTGTGAGCTCTTCACCCCGGGGGCTGTGCACCAGGGGTGAGTGTCGGGAAGGGCTGGGGCTGGGACCGGTGCCAATTCCCAAGATTTTGGGGACATTAGGGAGATTGTGCCCCCCTCCCCCTTCTCTGTCACCTCCCCCGTAGCCTTCTCCATGGCCCTATACCCACCAGGCGGGCAGCTTGGGGCACGAAGGCCGACCTCTGCTCAGAGCCCACCACCAAAACCCTTCGGAGCAGCGCTGCCAACCCCGCTGCACCCAGGGGAGGGCTGGGGAGGGGCTGGGTGCCCGGTGCCTGGGACAGGCCCGTCGGTGACCCCCCCCCCCCCCCCCCCCCCGTCGGTGTCCGGGGGCCGCAGGCACGCAGTGCCCGTTCCGGCACGCGGGCGTGGAGCGGGCGGTGGTGTGCAAGCACTGGCTGCGCGGGCTGTGCAAGAAGGGCGACGGCTGCGGCTTCCTGCACGTCTACGACGTGACCAAGATGCCCGAGTGCTACTTCCACTCCAAGTTCGGTAAGTGTCGGACTGGGGGGTCCTGGGGTTGTGTGTCCCCCCCCCCCAGCCCACCCCGTGTCCTTCGGGCCTGGCCTCGAGCTGTCGCCTGATGCCACCTCCTGTCTGTGGGGAGAAGCGCCACTGCCACTTGGCCTGGGGACACAAGCCCCCAGGCCAAACCCGTGCACCCCAGGGCACCTGGGTTTGTCCCACCCCGCCGTCTTTTAGTGCTTTTTTTTCCCCATTTGGCTTGGGGGAGCCTTGTCCCACCTTCTCCCCCCTTTACTCCCACAGGTGAGTGCAGCAACAAGGACTGTCCCTTCCTGCACATCGCCGCTGCTGCGGACAACGGGGCCTGTCCCTGGTACGACCGAGGCTTCTGCAGGCACGGTGAGGACCCGAAAAATGGGACGTGCACTGGGGTGAGCGGGGGGGGCTGCCCGTGTTCCCCACCACTGCGGGTAGGAACCTGCACCCTGCTGCTGGCCCTGCCTCCCCCGAAGGGATGGAGCCAGAGCTGGGTGAACTGGGGTGGGTGGGTGGGCTGGGGGTGTGGCGGCGGGTGCCCGGCAGAGGTTTGGGCGCAGTGCCATGTCCCTGCTGACGGGAGGCTCTCCCGTGTGTGGCAGGACCCTTGTGCAAGTACAAACACATGCGGAGGGTGATGTGTGCCAACTACCTCGTCGGCTTCTGCCCAGAAGGACCCAAATGCAAATTCATGCAGTACGTACGGCGTGGGATGGCGGGGAGCTCAGTGTATGGCCAGGCTGGGATGGCTCAGGGACAGCCAGGGGATGGTCCCCTCCCCCAAGGCTGTGGCCCTTGTGGTATCTGGATCAAGGATGAGGATGCATTGAGGCTTCATCTAAATGAACCCCTCTAGTCTCTCCTTACTTCCAACGGGAGCTGGTGACAGCCCCAGTCCCTGTGGGGGACACCTGCACCCAGCGGTTCGGGCCCCTGGGACAGCACTGGGAGGCTGTGGGAGGCATGGGGGGGGCCAGGGGCTGCCACTTGCCATGTCCTGGGGGTAACTGCCTGTCCTTGTGCTCCCCTCCAGCCTCAAGGCCGGGCTGATGACTCGCAGCGCAGATCCAGCCAAGGTGATGCAGGGAGGGTCCCGTGTGGACCCCCCTCGAGCTGAAGCCCTCTCATCTGTGTCCCTGCTCCAGTGCTCTTGTAGGAGCCAGGGGGCTGCGGTGTCTGACTGCCTCATGTCCCCCCAGGGAGCCGAGTGTCCTCAGGAGCTGGCGTGGCTGGCCCCCGCTGCTGGCAGGGAGAGCAGCCCTGAGGACGTGCCACCTGCGGAACCCCTGCTGCTGGCTGCTGGTGCTGCACAGCCCAGGGCCACCAGCAGCGTCCCCCCCAGCCTGCAGTGGCTGCTAGAACCAGGCACCTGCTTCGAGGTGGGTGGTTTTGGGGCTGGGAGCCCTGGGTGTGGTGATCCCACCTTTGTGGGATGGTGAAGTGCTACGGTGGGCGGCAGCATGAGGTGTGGGGGCTCCGAAAGTGGCTTTTTGAATCAGGGTGTGTTCTCTCCCTGGGCTGGGCTTTTTGGCCTGTGAGCCTGTCCCCAGACAGGGGATCCCCTTGTCTAGGGGTGGCTGACAGCAATCCCAGGCAGCTGGGGTTGCACCGGGCTGGGAAGGAGGGCTGGAATAACCAAACCCCAAGTGATGCTGGGGTGAAGAAACTTCTTTAAGTGCTTGGCACACAGCAGAGTAGCCCTGGAGAGCAGTGACCCCTTGTCTCTGTGGGGCAGGGGTTTGTTACAGTGAGAGGTCTTGGGCTGCTGCTTGTAGGCAAGAGCTGTGCCAGCTGAGGCTCCATTAACCCACTCCCTTGGAAATGCTGGGACCAAAGCATGTGGCAAAACAGCCCAGAGTTGATCTAGCCCAAGCTTGACGGCTGTCTCTCCTTGTTCCCTCCCCAGTGTGGACAGAAAGGTCACTACGCTGGCAAGTGTAGGAAGAATCAGCTGGAAATCCTGCTGGGAAAATGACTTGAGTGCTCCTGCAAGGAGAGGGGAAGGAGGACACAGGGTGATACACAGCACGATGGAGCCAGAGAGACTCCCACTCGGACAGCTGCTGGACTAGAAAAGCCAGTTGGTTTTGCTCAGCGCTTGCTCTCACAGCTCTGTGCACGAGGAGCAAAGGAGGAATCACAGCGTCCTTAATGCAGCTGGAATTGCACTCTCCTCCATTCCCCCGGTGGTCACTGCCTGCTCCCTCCTCTGCAGCTGCGTTTGGACGGGGGCAGCGGGGAGGGGGCATGAGGAAATTACCAACCCACAGGTTTGAGGGGTGTGGGAACAGCTTGTGCCAGTCTTGGGCAGAGGAGGGTGTGGGTGTGCTGATCCCCTGTGAAGGTGGGGGGGGCGAGAAACACCATGGTTGAGAACACACAGGGCTGAGCAGGAAAGGAAAACGCACAAAGGCTTTTATTGCTGGTAAGGGGAGTTCTTGGTGAAACGCCTCTGACACAATACTTCTGCACCTCACTTGGAATAAAGAGTTCATATTCTTGTTGCCTTTTTTTTCTTACCCTTCATGCCTGTAACATGACCAATGCTGCTTTTCCAGACATGTTCGGTGACGGCAGGCTACAACTAGCGCTCTCATAACTGTCCTCGTTCGTCTGATGTCAGTCTGCCCTTTGGGCACAACAGCTAATCCAATGGATTTTCTTCCGCCAGAAATAGGGCACTGCGTTCTCAGTGCTGCTGCTTTAAAGCCTTCACAGAGATCCTTCCCGTGGCTGTTTTGGTGCCCAGGCAGTCCCAGGGGTGCTGTGCTGTTGGTGAAGCAGGGGCCCCTTTGTGGAACAGCTCTGCAGGGACCACCCTTCTCCTGGGGCTGGTAGCAAAGCAATCTCGTTGTGGAGAGGGGTAAGTAAAAGACGGGCAGTGCTGGGCACAGCTCAGCTAACTTACGGGAAGGATTATCCCCCTCTGCCACAATCAATCATATAATTCATTGGCAATACACTGTAACATGTGTAGATACATGTGTAGATCAATCTACGCTAACCGCCTACGTCCGGGAACTGTCCTGTCCCTGACCTATCCAGCAAGGGACCCAAGCTGCTGCAAAGCAAAGTACAGGAGCTCTCCTGCAGACCTCTGAGGAGCTGCCCTAACACTTTGTCTTTCAGTACTGAACGCTGCCTGACCCGCAGAGCAGTGACTGCAGGCTGTCAGCATCACCCCTCTGCCTGCCGGAGGGTAGCTGAACAGCACCCCCTCAGCAGCAGGGATTTACGAGCTGTCTCTGACAGGAAGGGGGCCTCTGCTGGGTTCAATCCCTGTTGGGACGCTGGTCCAGAGAGCTTGTGCTGACTCCGTCAAATGGTTGTGATTGTTCCCTGGTTGCTGTTCCAGCTTCTTCAGTGGTACTTACGCCAGCGATTACACTCTAGCAAAACAGAGGGGGAAGGGAAGAGAAGAAAAAGTGTCAGCACGCTGCTACGCTCAGGGACTGCGTGACACAGTACTCTGCCCAGCAGGGGTGAGCAGGAATCTGGCTACAGCTGTGTCTGTTTATGGGAGCAAGCCCTGGTGGGGAAACTACTCAACCACCACTTAAATCCCTTGTGTCATTTCTGAGTAAATCCAGGGAATGGGTTGTGTCCAGTGCTGGAACATCTCCCTCTGCTCTGCGCAGGTCTAAAGAGCGCTCCCAACTGTTTCTGGCTCTCTCCAGGGAGAAGCTGTAAATCAGTAACTGTTACCAGCACCTTCGTTAACTACATTCCTCTGCCTACCTAAGCCAAATCAGAACACTGTTCCCTGAGCTCTGGTATTAGTTTTAACTGTGACATATTTAAATGACTTCAGAGCTTGAAACAACACGCGTAGCAAATAGACTTACCACTCGTTGCAAAAGGGGGAGTTAGTGAAATAAGACACCAAGAAGGAAATCTTACTGATATGCTGATAGCTCCAGCCGTAGCTGAGGATGCAGTATCCAGCCAGGAGCATGGAGACCCCAGCTGCTCCGCCCTTTTTCACGTTGATGTATTTGTTGCAGTAACTGTTCCATGCTGTTGGAATAAAAATGCAGGGGTCAAACCACGTACCGGTCACACAAATTTCACTGGTTTCCATGCCACTCCCCAAAGCCAGATGGTTGGATCGATTGATTTATTTCTTTATAGACTGGCCCCCTGGACCAGGCTGCAGCAGCACGTTAGCAGATAAATCGGGTAAGTGGGACAATTCTGCCCCACGAGCTGGGAATTTAGCCTCACCTTTCTGCACTCCTCCAAGCAGCCCCCGGGGAGAGAAGTCACGGGTGGCCAGCCACGTGGGCAGCTCCCCCAGCCTGACATCCATCAGGTGCCTTTCTGCGAGGGGCCCTGTGAAACGAGAGGTCGGAGCAGTCAAAGGGAGGGAAACGAGGCCAACACATGATGTGATCGTGTTCGCTGGACCGGGTGGTGAGCGCTGAGCTGCTGTACAGTGTGGTTCCTGGTGAGCTGACTTTGAGAGTGCTCAGAAAAGAAGAGCGATTCTCTCTCCCACAAAGTCAGCTGGCTCCACCAGCCCAAACACGCAAGAGCCCATCTTAAACTGCTGGTTTTCCAGGCTGGGAAGGTTGCACAGGTAACGTCCTTGGATTCTTTCAGGTCTGAACCCAGCAGCTGAGCGCTTCCTGTTCCCATTGACGCCCGACAGTTTAGCCTGACAGCACAGCAGCAGCAGCGCCACGCGTTTCTTACGTTACCTCGCTGTCCTTCTGAGAAATTGCCCCTCGGTGTCTTCGTCGCGATCCCCAGCTCTCCCTGGAAAGGCCTCTCCGCAAACGCGCTCAGAGCCTGATAATTAGGACGCAGCTCTGGAAACCACTCCAAGCCCACGGCACCTGCCCGCGCGCTCCTGCCAGAGCCCCGGGAGAGGCAGATGGGCTGGCGCTGGGAGGCGCGGAGCAGGAACGGGGCGTCCCGCCGTGCGTTCAGGAGGGGCTCGGTGACGCCAGCCACCCGCTGCTCGCTGCCACCGGGCTCCGGTGCGCCGGTTAGCTCATTTTTGGCCGTCCCTTCCCCGCGACCTCCGGGCCGCTCCGCCGACAGACGGCGGCTCTCGGTGTGCGAAGCCGACCGGGGGGCTCCGCGCCCCGCGGCGCCTTCCCCGTGCCTCTGCCCCTCTCCCGCCCCGGTCCTCGCCGCTCCCCGCTGCGGGAGGAGCTCACCGGGGCTCGGTCTGCGGCCGGCTCCGCGCACCGCGCGCGCTTCACCCGCGCTGCGGCCACCGGAGCCGGGAGCTCCGCGCCCGGCGGCCTCCGGGCCAGCGGCTCCGGGAGCGGCTCCCTGCGGGCCGGGGCTGGGCCTTGCCCCGGGACCGGGACCGGGACCGGGCCGCTCCCGGAGCACCACGGCGCGGTGCTTCTCGATGGCGACTTTCGGCCCTCGGCGCAGCTTCGCGGCGGCGGCCGCGGCCTCCTCGGGGCGGAGATCGAGGCTCCGGGCCACCTCCGCCTCGGTCCCGGCCCCGGTCCCGGTCCCGGCCGCCGCTTCCCCCCGCAGGCCCGGCGCGGCCTTGCAGTGCGGGAGGTGCGCGCGGAGCCTCCGGAAGTGCCGCTGGCAGTACGGGCACCGCTGCGGCCCTCCCGGCCCCTCCGCCATTCCCGGAACCGGGCCGCTTTCCCGTCAGGCACCGCCGCGGCCACCCCTAACGGCGGAGCACCGGGGCCGCTTGGGGACCTCAGCGGCGGGCGGCGCGCGTGCGCAGCGACGTTGAGCGGCGGAGGGCGGCGGGGGGGGGCGAGGGCGGGGGCGGTGCGGGCGGCGCGCATGCGCAGCGGGGCGGGGAGGCCGGAAGCGGGAGCGGGGCCGGGCGGCGGGGCAGGTACCGGGCGCTGCCCGCCATGAGCTGCCGGCAGCCGCTGCCCAGCGAGCGCGGGGCGAGGCAGAGGTGGGCCGGTGGGGGGTGGGGGGGGCCGGTAAGGCCCGGGGGGGTGGGTTCCGGGGCCCGGTGCGGCCGGGCCGGGCGCTGGGGCCTGGTTGTGGGCGGCCGGGGGTTGAGCTCGGTGCAGGCCGCGGGGGGTGAGAGGCGGAGGGGGAGGGGGCGGCCGGCCCCGGGGAGGGCGAGGAGGAGGAGGCGGCCGGGGGCTGAAGGCTGAGCCCGGTGGCGCAGGGCCCCGCTGGGACCGGCCCGGTTATGCCCGGCCCGGGGCCGTTTGGGTTCGCCACCGGGAGCCCCGGTGCTGCGCGCGCTGAGGGCCTGACGGAGCTGTGGGGTTGGTACGGGGGGGGGGGGGAAACGAAAAACAGAAAAACAACAAATAATAATAATAAATAATAAAAATGACCGTGTGCTGCCGCCGGGGGACGGCGGCCTGGGGGGTTCCAGGCTTCTGCGCTGTGAGGCGGGGCTGATGTCACAAGGCCGGGCGAGGGGGGGGGGGTCGTCTCCCGGGGGGGTTCTGCGGCAGCTTGGGAGCAAAATTTGCTCTCGGCATTGAAAGTAACGCAGCCAGGGGCTGGGTTTGAGCGGCGTCAAACTGAGACGCTGAAGAAAGTCGTCACAGGCGTTAATTGTAGATGAACGTGAACAAGATGAGCGTAATTGGGTATTTATTGGAAATGCGGTCGCTGCCGCGCCTCCCCGCTGCTCTCCCCGGCCTGTCAGGTGGTGTTCGCAGTCCCCAGCTTATTTTTGGATTTGTAGGAAGACCGGGAGCACTGCACGGCTGAGAATTGTCAAGCGATTATTTAGAAAGATAGATTTAGAAAGAAAGATCTGGAAAGGTCTTAACGGCAGGTCCCTGTCCCAGAAACCGGTGTGAAAGCATCAGCCTGGCTACCTCGTGAGAGGAGCGATAATTTCCTCTCTTCTCCGCACACAACAGTTACGAAGGGGATATGAGTTCACGGCAGGCCAGAGATTGAAACGCAATCCTTACTAATTTACCAAGTTTTCTTGCTTTTATGTAGAATCACCTTCAGAGGCCAAAATATGCGGTAGATCGGTAGACTGCTAATGTGTTTTTCTTCTTTCTCCCTGATCTTTCCTCAGGAAGAGGAGGCGCAACGGCAATGAAGATGACAGCCACGTTCCCCAGACGAAGCGTAACACCAGGAACACCGTCCTTCAGGACTCGTGGGACACTGAGGTGAGAGCCTTCTCGGGCAGGTTTGGTTTCCTTTCATGCTGAATTTATATAACGGTTGGAATATTCTTTGAAATTGTTTTCAGAGTAGTTAATGGAAACCCATTTCTTCGCTTTGTGTACGAGGCCAGCTCTGTTAGGTACTTCAGAGACTGAAATCTGTAAAACGTGGTTTGGAAACTGGCACGTTTTCCACCGAAACTACACTAGAAAGTTTCTGTTGATGTATTTCAAGTACCGATGTGTAAATCCCAAATGAAGATACCAAAAAAAAAAACCCACCCACGTTTGCTGTCTGAAATGAGGTGCAGCGTGTCCAGAACCAAGCAGGTGACTGGGGCGGGTTACACGTGCCTGTGGTCACTTTGCCTGGCTGCCCGCCCTTCCAACTTCGCATTTTTAGTAACCCGTTTATTTGTGCTAGAAAGGCAAAAAGCATTTCAACGGGTGCGATGCACAAAGTGCCCTTTGCAAGCAGCAGTGCTTCTGTGATTTAAAAAAAAAAAAAATGCTCTGGAAGAGCCTGGCAGTTGACTTGCTCATTTGCAGCTGAAACGCTTGACCTCAAGCTCTCTGTTTCCACTTGTATTTGCTCTGATTTCTTTCTGGGTGTGGGATAAACTGCCTCCTGTTGTCTCGTGGCTCACGTGGCAGGTGTTCTAGGATCGTGTGATTTGCTAGCATCTGAGATTTTTTTTTTTTTAAAAAAAAAAGCTGATTTCCAAACTGCCACCAGATTTCCTGAATTGTTGCCTGTATTAATCATCCGAACATTCACGGTGTGCGTTTCTAGTTAGCGATGTAGTTCTGTTGCAAAACCTTCACGGAGAAGGGCCTGCGTGCAGTGCGGGGGCTGCCTCCTCGTTTGTGTCTCTGGAAGTTAACGAGATTTAATTTTTTTTTTTTTAAAACAGCCTTGTTTTTCGTGCAGCCCTCTCGCTCCGAAGACGGGCTGCAGTGAGTAATTCCACGACGCTGCCGTCGTGTTGAGCCGCGAACCGTGCTTTGACAGCTCAAAACGTGTTGTGTAACCGAGCAACGTATCTGCTGTCATACGGTAACGCCTTCAAGTGTGCGCTTTCAAAGGATACAAGGCTCTGCGCCCCCCTCCCGTTCCTTTTGTGAGGGAGGCTTTTACCCAGTGCACTTTTTTACAAGCGGTGATGTGACGGTGACGTCGCGTGGGAACGCTCCGGCAGCCGCTGGGGTGTTTGTCCCAAAGGAAGTCGCCGTGACGAAAGGCGTCCCTGTTACCTGCACGGCTGTTTTTCCAGCAGGAAGGCTTGCTGGGACGAGGTTCTTTCTGCTCCTTGGGTATAACGGGTAGAGCCGTGAGTAGCTGCTTGCCGCCTGACGCTGAATCACTTGTCCAACAGGTTAAACACCTCCTCGGTGTAGAGTAGTTAATGGCTAAACGAGCTTTGTGGCAGGAGGAGGAAGAATTTAGTGTGGAACAAGGGATTGAAGTGGGAGGAATGAAATTAAGACTATCAGGAAAACCCGTGACGGTGAGTGGCAGAAGCGCCTTCGCTTGTCACGTGAACGCTTTGACGTTTGGCCGGGCAAAGCTGCTAAAACGCCGAAATGGGAGTAGCCTTGTGGTGGCCCCGCGAGAGCGGGGGACCTTGGCTCTGTCCTCATCTCCCGTTTCGTTTGGGGTGCTGCAAGCCAACAGCATGGTGTGAGCTGCCTGCCCCGCCACCGACAAGAGCGGAGTTGAATTGCTGGAGCTAACGTTAAGACTCCTGCTTCGCGCATGCCCTCGCGCTGAAAAAGCGTGTTTTAACACATTAAACCCTGATGCGCAGGCAAGGAGAACTCCGTGCTGTCGCTGCTGCAGTGGAGGAATGCGCCTGCGGGGCAGCGTTACCAAAATCAGCGTTCCCTTCCTCGAGGGAACAAAATTCACGGTGTCACCTGCTGATGGACAGAGCTTTTTCGTATTTTGCTCGTTTTCTTGCGATGTTGAGTCCCTGAACGGAGCGTGTCCAGAACTTGAAGCTGCGGGATCAAACTGGTGTTATTCCAACGTTTCTTTGAGGACTTCCTGGGCCGAGCGGAGAGATTCCTGTGCTTATAGTGCACAAGTGCTTCCGACTGATGGCACTTCGAGGCTGTTGGCCATTTGTAATACTCGTGCGCAGTTTCCTGTTACTTTGCAGCCGACAAAGGGAGCTCTTGCCCGTTAAAAAGCCCAACGAGCTGTAGGAGAGAAACTAGGAGAGAAAGTGAGTATTGGGGGAGAGCAATTTGTAACTCCAAAGGATATGTGCAGGGAGAATTGCTTTTCCTCTGAGGGCACAGGTGCACCTACATTTTGTTAAACATTGCCTGGCAGTACCCATTCCTTTTTGCCTCCCTTCAGCTGAAAGGTGACGGTTTTCTTCTTACGGAGCGTGGTTTGCTTGGGAACGTAACCTCAGTATGAAAATCAGGCAGACATACCACTGAAACTGAGCTCGGCTTATGGCAGGATCTCTTCCCATTTTTTGTCTTACTCTTCATAGCTGGCAGCAATGTGTAAGGCGAAGGGAATTTTTTGTTTTAGCGGCAGTTCATGTGCAGGTTGCCCCTCAGTCCCTCACTTTCAGTCGTCCTGTGCGTGTAAGCTAGGCCTGATGGAAAAGGGTTTGCGGTTTTCTCCCACTGGATTGTCCTTCGTCCAGGGTAGGCAGCCTCTTTGACTTCAGCTGACTTCTACAGGAGGGAAGCTGAGATTCTCTTTGATACCCATCAGCACCGCTTCTTGGGAAATCGCTATGACGACGTGCAATTCCTGCAGTTCCCGGAACAAACCGCTCCTAGGCGACAGCCACGGGAAACCTCTGCTTCGCGGTTCAGCCCGTGAACTTGCACGCGACGGCAGCGGGTGTTAAACATTAGCCAAGCAGAGCGCCTGCCGCTGCGTTTCGTTCCCTGTCAGCCTCTCCTCCGTCTTCTCCATTTGCCGGGAGGGTGGCTTTCTGGTCCCCGCGGGTACTCGCCTGTAAATTTAGCGAAAGCTCTTCCTGCTCCTGTCGTCTGCCAGCCTGCCCGTAAGTTGGGCAGAGCCGGGGGTCCTCGGAGGCGCCGCAGCCTGGGGAAACCACCAGTGGAAAGCTCTTTGCTCTGCTTTTCCCCGGGAGGGAAGGGAGTCTGCGGTGTTCTGGCTAACTCTTTTCCTTCCTGGATGACTGTCCTCTGCAAAACCTCATTTCTTGTGATTCCTCTTTGTTAGCCTGCCCGATGGCAGGATTCCGCAGAGCCTAGAAGCACTGCTCTTCCCTCGGTGCAGGCTGCTGAGGCAGGGTAGCGGTCGCTTCTCTCGGATCAGAGTTTTTGTGTAGCACTGCGGCTACGCCCCTCTACAGACATTACCCCGGCGAGGAAGGGCTGGTCTAAATTCTAACTGAACCCCGGTTCTTTCTTTGTGAAACTCATCTCGAGAGCAGCAGGACCTAAGCTCTTTCTTAAGCTCCTGTCGTTAGTGATCGAGACGCTACCTCACAGATCAGCAGGTGAATGCAGTTAAATAGTTTTCCCACAAACGTCCAGGTTGAAATTCTGTACCTACAATGCTAAGAGGGGCTGGCGAGTCAGGTAAACCATGAGGTGCCCTTTTGTTACTTACGGCGCTCGTAAACTTGCATAGGGCCGCTTTCTTTAGCCCTTTTGCTTTGTTTCATTGTGTAGATGCTTGTCGTTGCTGACATGATGACTTTAAGGCTTCTTTTTTTGTCTAATTGTAGTCCAAATGCGTAACAGAATGTGCACCACAGCCTGGGGAAATGGTAGGTCCATGACATGGTTTGGGCAATAACGGGCTTCACGTGCTAGTGAATTTTTGCATTAGAGAAATGGAAATAAAGAGGGTCCGACGGATCTACCAACAGCCTTAGATGTAGGAAGCACGTCCCAGGACACAATCTCTGCTTAAAAAATCAAACTAAAATTAGACATGCATAAAATAATCATTACTAACAGCTCTAAAATGTTTGTTCTGTTAAGATATGATGCTTCAGTAGTAAGTAACAAATACTAGCTTCTCATTTTGATCTTTACCTTGATTTTCAGAAGGTGGCTGTAACGAAAAACAGTAAGGAACACAGACTAAAAGGAAACAAAGTGTCCTGTGCGGTGGGTTTCTCTCCAAGGCTGCTGTGACTGGTTAAGCCTAACAGCATTGCATTTCAGTATCTGTGCTTCTGTGCGAAATGAGGTGGGCTAGCAAGCGCCATTTCGCAGCTCCTCTCTGTCCTTCTGGTGTCCTCTCCCTCTCCAGCGTTAGTAGCAGTAGACAGAGGAGCTCGTTGCTCGCGTAGTTACATCTGCTGCTTCCTTAAGAATGACTTCACGTGTTGGTTTTTTTGTTGTTGTTGTTGTTTTCTCCTTGCTAGAACCTAACACGCCAGCACGGGTGCAGCCTCGGTGCTGACGCCTCGCTTGCTGTACTGCACCAGAACCGAAGCATTTTTGGTGCTTAGCAAAACAAACTCAACGTGGTTGAATTGTAACGACCGGTTGTGGAGTCAGTGCCACGGGGCTTCCAGGTGGCGTTGTGGTCTGCTTCAAACATTCGTACAGTGGCTTCCCGGGCCTTGCTCAGGTGCAGCTTGCACCGTTCTTTACATCTCCTCCAAAGCGAGGCCTCCTGGATGTGGTGCTGACTGTTAAATTGCTGTTGACTTCTTTAAATTTGTCTTCCTCTGCTGTGGCCACCAAGCTTTGGCTTCTGTGGTTTTAACTCACTGCTTTAAAAAGTGGGCTTTTCTAGCTGCTGTCACTGATGCTGGCTGCTTGTTTGAATTTACATCTTACGGGATGGCAAAGTAGTCATTCTCTGACTCTTGAGCACCTAAATCTTTGCATTTTTTTTCCCGAGCAGCCTATCACACAGTATTAAAATATTTCAGCTGTAACTAACAGAAACCTTTCATTATCAGCCCTTAAAATGGTGTAAAACAGTTTTATGTCTTTGAAACACTGAAAATGACGGCTAATGCTCTTCAGTCATTACCATAAAGCGTGCTTATCCTAATGCTAACGAATGAGCCCTGTCCTCTATGGCAGCTAAAGTTCTCTTCTCGCTGTGTGGAAGTATTTAATGGCTGTCATTTTCCCACTGTTGTGTCAAGTAAATTGTCACGGAAAGCTAACGGCTGACATTGCAGTCCCAGTACTTAACTGGGAGAAGAGTATGTATGCATGTGGAGGTGTTCAAAGACCTAAAATGGGAATCGTGTTGCATATGTTCTTGACAGCCTGTTGCTTTGGATGCTTCAGATCACTTCTTAGAAAAACTGACCTGTAGAAAAATGCTTTGCATGGTGCTTACCTAAAACGTCTGCTAAACCAGAAGTGACAGATGTGAAGGTGGTACAGCTTTTTTTCCTCACGCCCTGCCTGCCTTTACTGACCCGCGTGGCTCAGTAGGAATATTCTTTATTTTCCAGTTCTCGGATGAGTTTGGCAAACTTCACTAGTGCTAAAATGTGGGTCATGGGGGCAGAGCTGATGGGCCTGAAACGGAAAGTTTGCAATCCAGCGTGCTGGAGGTCAGCGAACCTCCGGGTGAAAGCTCGCTCATCCCTTCAGCTCTGGGACGCTTTCCGGGCGTGGGCAATAACCGCAGCTCTGAATGCCAAGAAGGCACTTGGTGGGTTTTCTTTTGTCCATCGGGCTGAATACAAGCCTGGAAATCTGGAAGGGAGGGGCTTACTGCAAAGAGTGTTTGCTTGACTAAGGTATTTCGTCGTGGACAGGAGAGAAAAATGTTGTTTTGCTGTTAATGTTCTCTTTGTCTCAGTCCTCCAGCAGCGATAGCGGCAGCAGCAGCAGCAGCAGCTGTAGTAGCAGTAGCATCAACAGCCCTGACAGAGCAAGCGGGCCAGAAACCAGCCTAAACCCGACAATTGCAGGATCCAGTCCTGTCTCCTCTCAGTCCTTCCATGAGCAGTCTGCACTAAGTCAAGGTCCTTACTTCCACATCAACCAGATCCTGAAGGAGGCACACTTTCACAGCTTACAGAGTCGGGGACGCCCTCCTACATGATGAACCAGCAGTTCCTTGCCTTCTGTGAAGGGACAGCACTGTGTAGATTTGATATTTCAACTTCAAGTTTGTTAAAATGGAATTGCACAAAATGCCTGTTGCCTTTTCAGTCTATATTTGAAATAACAGGTTAACAGGAAATTGTTTACTTGTGGTTTGCTGCACTATTGCAATGCAAAAGGGGCTTTGAAGCAATTTTTATAGGATTCTTTTTGGGGTGGTTATAAAGTACATGTCCAGAGGAGACTGAGGAATCCACATCTGTGTTATAGGATTGCATAATGTCCAATTCCATTGACTGCCTAATCTGTTTGTTAGCAGTTTGTTGCTTTATGTAAAATTCTTTCGAACGTTCATCTTCAGTTTTATAAGTCTTTTTTTAATTTCAATAAACTAGTAAAAAAATATTTGGCAAAATATTTTTTGAGCATTTAGAAGTAACAGAACAGTAATAGGTGCTGTCACTGGAATCCATTAAGACTGATCCAGCTGTAAGCTCTCAGCCCGGTTCGGTGCATGATGAGCTCTGTTTTGCTTAATCTTCACTGTTGCAGTATTGAAAAGAAATTGTGAAACTAGAACCAGGAAAGCTTAGGCAGCTGTAGCCAAAATACCAGGTGCCTGCTGGGTTTGTAGAGAGGTATGTGCTGAGAATAGCCTGGGGAGGAGCTTTTGGAGGAAAGAGCAAACTTACATTGCTTTGATACCAATTTCTAGCTGTGAAATGTTTGTTTTTTTTTGTTATACTGTGTAGTTTTATTTCTTTAATTTGACTTTAACTTCTAAGGAATAGAAAGTGCAGGAGCAGCTAGAGCACCGTTTCAGCATGCAAAGTACAAGGACTTTCCTGACCTGTGCCTGGTTCACGCGGCATTGCTATCATCTGGCTAAGAATGGCAAAGTACTTCTCTTCTGGCAGCACCAGCGGAGGTGTCACCAGTCCCTGCTGAGGGCAGAGCCTTCCCAGTGAAGACAAATATATAGACAAACTTCTGATTTCTTTATTGAATCACTTGGTCATGCCAGAAAGCCATCCCAGCTTGAAGAGAGAAGGCGCAGCCGTGTCTTCCTCCTCGGTTACAAGCTGCCTGAACAAAGAGCCAGGGCGCGATGCCTCGTCTTCTGCTCTTGTGAGTGCAGGAGGCGGAACCTGTTTGTTTTAAAAACAAGAGTCAGAAACTATTACAGCACACCTTCGACTTGTTCCCTACCCTCATCTACCGTAGCTGCAAGGAGGCGCAGACTACAGCAGAACAACTGTTCCCAGACAACTTGAGCCTGAACCACAACGTAACTGTTTCCACTCCTGGTGGTTAGTGACAAGCAGAGGCAGGTCTGAGTGGCAGATGCACAGCTTTTTGCTGCTGTTAGCAAGTTAACTTTTCAGGTGTCATCCAGTGCTCCAAAATAGTCATTCTGTGCAGCAAAGAGAGGGCTGCTGCTCTTAGAGCAAGGGGGTAATAATGATAAAAGTACAGCTGTTGCCTGTGCGGAGTTGTTCTTGAGTAACTGGACTTCAACCTCTGCTTTATCATAAAAGGAACAAGCAATTCTGTGAAGTGGGGCTAATGCAAATATACATGTGCCACCACAGCCAATGCTGCTGCCACAGCAGGGGAGTGGTAGAAGCGAGACAAACATCACTGCGCACTCTGCACGCTACTACAGCTGAGGTGTAAGAGGTAAAGAATACCCTTACTGTGAAGCTTTGGGCTTTTAAACAACTCTGCTACTATGTCTGGTTCTTAATTCTTCTGAATAATGGAGAATGAGTGTTGCAGAGTAAAGGCTAGCATTTCAAGTAACACTCTGCTCTGATAAAAACGTCTTTACTCGTCTATCCCAGTTGAAGGCACGTTATCGTTGATGGATTATTGGATTGTTTGTGGCTAAAGGAAAAGTCACCAATTCCTGCTTCCTGTAGCAGTGAGGTATTCCTTGGCTCTCAATCCTCAGCACAGGGAGGTCCAGCTAAGCAAATGCTTTAAACTGGAGGAAACGTAGCAACATCGTGGTTGTCTACTAATAAAACTCAGAAGCAAAACAATGCAGGGCCTTTGCAAGAGAAGCAAGCCACTCCGTTCACACAGGCTTAAATACCCAAGCCAGGCTTCGTCAGGAATTAAAGGTCAGCATCGCACTGGAAGGGAGTTCAAATAATTAGATAGTATCCTTCAACGTTTCTTGCAGCTATCCTTAAATAAATTAAGTTGTTTAAGAATTGATCTCAAAATGACTCATCTGTGCAAGTCTTCACTGCATTTTCATGGTAGTTATTGCCTATGTTTTATCGCAGAGCAGCAAGTCCCCAAATATCCAGGGGCCATCAGGGTTTTTTTTTTTTGAGGGTCAAGGGGAAATCCAAACCGTCTCATGCTGTGTTGCCGTAATGGTCCTCATTTTACAGAAAATAAAAATCAGGTTAAATATTAACTCTTTGGTTACTTTCTTCTTTCTCTGCAAGCTCTAGTGTTGGTGCACTGGCAAAAAGTTAACGTGGCTCTGTTCTACCAACCTGAACTCTTTCTGTGTTCCTGGTACCAGACTTGGCCTTTCGTGAGCTTGACATACTCAGCGGCAGAAGTCCAAATCTTAAAAGAGATGGAAGTAAGAAATGCAGTTGGTCACAGGGGAGCAGCAATTCTGGACTTGCTCCCTGAAGAGATGGGGGAATGCACAGAAGAGAGCCGAGCGACTTACCTGATCTGGCTGGATGCTAAGGGCAAGATATTGTGGAGCTCCTGGGAGCTGAGAGCGCTGCTTCTGCTCGTGTACTGGTTCTCTGTCCCGGTCAGCAAGCCGAAGAGAACCTAGAAGGCATGAAGGAGCTGTTTGCATTTGGGGGCATCCGCAGAGCTGACCACACAACAATACACAGCTGCTGAGTCTGCTGGCGCTGCGTAACACCTGTGCTTGGTTTAAGTTTTAATACAAAGTGTCTCCCCTTCCCCCTCATAGCCCCTGCTTTTAATTGGCACTGCTCACTGTTAGCATAGTTGAGCTCTAGGCCTGTTTCAGCGCTGCTTAACCCAATTAGCATTGCACAGGCTCCAGTGAATCCTGTGAGATAAAGTTCAACCAACTCCACGCATGATTATGTGCCGTTCGGCCAGCTCAGCAAGCTCCTCTTATCGTCGGCTGGCATTAAATACCCTTCCCCTTCCTGAGCAAGTGCCAGTAGTTATCTTTGGCCATCAAGCAGTTTACAGTGCCACCACAGCTGCCCTTCACAGTGTGTTTTGCAGCGCTGCTTCCTGAGGCGTGCATTCCTTTCCCCTGCACTTACAGACGTTCGCTGGACCAGGCGATTAAGGTTGCCGTTTAAGTGCGGAGTGAAAACGTCCAAGTCAAACGGGTCGATGTGCCCCTCCAGGAAGTCGGTCACCTTCTCAATCCTACGAGCAGAGGGGATCTGTCAGTGTTCACATCACAGCGAGGGGTGGGACACAAGGATGGCTGCCAGCATCAATGGGGTGGTCAACCTACTGCTAATGGCTGAGCCCCAGAATTACACTGCACCTGGAGTCATGCTTGACCCTGCTGGTCTTTGCTTCCTCACTCTTCGCTGTCAAGATGATATTCAGGTACCGCAGATCGTAGAGCAACTGCAGAGCTCTGTTCTGGGTCATGGGGAAGGAGCCTGCTTTCTGCAAATAGGAAAAGGGCCCTTCGCTCGCGCTGCAACACGGCTGACGAAGGACTGCATCAGGGTAAACGTTTTAAATCATCAGCCCCAAGAACCAACCAGCACAACTGAACCGCTCTGAGCACACTCTGGTGTCAGATCCCTTTTTGCCTCATTTTTGGGGAGGCAAGGGAAGAGTACAGTCACCACTCCTAGTTCTCCCAGGTGTGTGTTTCCTTTTCCAAGGGACGGGAGCGCACGTATTGCCAACTGCCCAGCGACCCTCGCATCCCACGCCAGCTGGAGCAAGGAGTGATCCTACTCACGTACCTTTTCCTGCTTCTCCTCCACGAGCTTTTCATAAGCAGCAAGCACTTCTGCCATGCAGGTCTTCAGCAGCTCCTGCAAGGTGACTTTCGGCAGAGTGTGGCCCCCGACCCGGTTCACCTCTTGGCACAGGCTGAAGAGGAGGCCCTGGACGTACCAGGACGGCTATTTGACAAAACAGCATTATTGGTCACGGGGGCTGTAAGCTTCGTTAGCTCTATCAGCAGCACAACGCCATTTCAGTTCTTAGGAGCTTCCTACTTCCTCAGCAACCACAGAGCTCTGCCACTGAGTCTGACCTGCCCCTGCAGCAGGATTTAAACTTTCATGGGTTTTAAACCTACTGCCACGTCAGGCTTTTGGTTATCGCAGTCCTGAAAGTCTCCCAACTACTTTTCCCAGAGGCTTTGACCTGAGCCCTCAGGCTTTGCAGCTCCCCTATTGCAGTCCTGTCCTTCAGTGCAACCAATTTCCATGGAGTCTCTCTCTTGTGGGCCCCTATGTATAAACCAGGCATAACTCCTCCTTTCACTCAGCGTTATAGGATCTGGGCCAATCTTAATCATTTCAACACGCAGCAGCAACTACCTAATTTCCTTCCTCTGACCTCTGTCCTTAGGAGATGAGTATTGCAGAGCAAACAACAGCACCAGAGGGTGATTGCCCCGTGCTCAGAGCACCAGGAAAACTCCAGGGCAGGTCGGCACCATTCGACAAAGCAGTGGTTTTGGAAAACAGCACTTTTTTCCTCCCGACAGATCATTTCTCTGCATTTACCAAGAGGATGTTCCTCTTACCTGCATAGGCAGCCGGATCTTTGACGTTACACTGTTTCCAGACTCAGTCTCCTCCTGAATTTCAATCTCATCCCAGTTGGTGGCTGTAGCCAAGACAGAGCCAGCTGTATCTAGCAGCAACGTGTGGGTAAAGCACTGAACCAGGGCCTACAGCACAAAACACAAAAGCACCCAGTCACAGGACAGTGGCAGTACCGAGGGACGGGCAGCCCACTCCTGCCTGCAGAGAGGCCAACCCCCCCCAGCCCCCCAAGCCTCCCAGGTGAACGTTTCCCAATGGATGCCACCTCTGAGCTGCTGCCACCTCATCTCCCACAGTCTGACTGAGCACCACAGAGCCCAGAGCGAGCTCAGCAGCCAGCCACATGGAGCTGAGCGAGCGAAAACCCCGCAGAAAGTGGTTGTGATGAGCAGCAGCTCCTTACTTTGGTGACAGCGGAGCTCCAGATCTGGTAAGCAACCAGGCTCTGCTGCAGGAGTTCTGCCTTCACCTCCTGCCACTTGGCCTGCACTGGATTCACTTCTTGGGCTTTCCCCTTCCCCAGCTTCTTGGCGGAGCGGGTTTCCTTCAGCGCCGTCTCTGCGCCGCCCGACTGGCCCAGGATACATTGCTTGAGGTGAGGGCAAAGCTCGCTCAGGGACTGGCAGAGCCTGGCCATGAAGAGGACAGTGTTGAGCTTGCTATCGCTGGGGGCACCTGCCTGTCCCTCCAGCAGGCTCTGGGCGCTCTGGAGCTCTTCTCGCACGCAGCCCAGTACGTGGTGGATGCAGGCGACGCAGCGGTCGCGCAGCAAGCCCTCCACCAGGCCGGTGTCAGCGTAGCGGTCAAAGGCTGAGCGAGGCTGCGAGGCGGGAGCAGCCTCCTTGGTGGCCGAGGGCTCCGCGGGTAGGTAAGAGAGGAGGTCGTCCAACCTGGCTTTCAGCTTCAAGTCCAGAGCCGAGCAGAAGCTCTGCACGCACGGGGTGAGCGCCTGGGCCTTCATGGACAGCCCGCTCTTGGCAAACTGGCTGCGGTTTGCCACGTTGACCCAGGCGGCGTCCGCAGGCAGATCGCTGGAGCTCTCCGACCACAGGAACAAGGCCACGTTGTGCTCAAACTGGACGTGCTTGCTCAGGGCAGAGGCGGTGGATTTGACTTCGAGTTCCTGCAGGGCTAAGACGAGAAGCTGTTTGGAGCTGCTTGAGATGGATTCAAAGCCCTCTTTGGTCAGCGTCTGGAAAATACGGAAAAAAACAGCTTTGCCACGTGCCTCCTGTCACAGAGCACTTAGTGCTAACAGCACCAGTGGCCTGTTTGAGGCAACAAGAGAGGGGACAGAGCAAGGCTGCTCGTGAACTGCTGCAGCAAAGCACTCACCTCCAGCCTGTCCAGGAAGAGCTGCCGCAGCAGGTCCTCCCAAAAGGACGCAGGCTTGTCCAAAAGGCGACGGCACACCACGTCCCAGTTCTGGCTTACAGACTCGCTCGTGAGCAGCTCCCAGACCGCATCGCGGATCCCCGCGAGGCCTTTCAAGCTCTTCACGTAGACCAGCAGGTTGCTGACCCCAGCCCTGATATCATCACTGCACCTGTAGGCAACGTTGCGCTTCAGACTTGCTCGGACACAGCCCCACAGAACCCACGAGAAAATGTGCTACATCGAGGTGGGGGAATCGTTGATCTGTCAGTAGGAGGCTCGACCCGCAGAAGCACTTGCAGGGCTGAGGGTATTTCTAATTCTCAGCCAGGCAGCCGCACCCTGCATCCCAGCAGGGAAGCCACGTGCCCTGCATTGGGAATCCAGGGCTGCAGTGGGTGTCAAAGCCAGGAGTACCCCAGGAACACCCTGGCCATGCTAATTTCCCCCCACTGCAAGCCAGCCCTGCCAGGCAGAGGCTCTGGAAAAGGTTGCTGAAGAAATATCCCATGGCCAGCATGCTCCCCGTGGGGGGGCTGCAGCTGATGGCAGGGACCAGCTGGCCAGCCCAGCAGCAGCTCCACGGGATAACGAGGGGGGACTGATACCAATGCATGAGTAACGAGGCTGCTGAGGGGCTGCACGGGCTGTCTGCATCCTCAGGGTGGGAGGGGGTGGAGCTGAGAGCTCTATAAAGGGGGTCTGGTTGCACCCACACACTCTGGGCAAGGACAGCAAGAAAGAAGGACGTGCTGGACCAAGAGCCCAAAGAGACAGGTAAGGGATTTCCTTCTCATTTACTCTTGATGCTTTTTTGCTGGTGGTTATGGCAGTGTAAAGTAGCTCTAGACAAATATTGCTGTGCAGCCCTGAGTTAGCCTGTGTGCCGTACTGTATCCAAGTGCTACAGCCTGATTATTAGGCCTGTGCTGTGCTGCTTCTGGCCATTTAATTGCAAGGGAGAGGGAGTGCTGAGCAAGAAGCCAGCCAAAGATGCAGCCTACCAGGAGGTAGTTTTGCTTTGTGGGTGAGCTTGGCTTTGCTTTGTGCTGCTGCCTTGACAATGATCCCTTGTGATATCTGGGAGAGCCCTGCGCAGGGGGACAGTGTCACACTCACATGGCAATCCACTTCTGCAGTGTGTCTCTGAGGTAGTCCTGGCTGATAGGGTGGGCCAGGGTCCGCAGGGTTGGCTGGAACTCCACCACAGACTCTGGGAGGTACCTGAACCAGCTGCTCAGCTTCACCTCGTCCTCTAGGACCCCGCCTTTCCCTGGATGCACAAGGGATGGGGGAGTCAGCCCAGCACGGGGGGGGCGGGGGCTCCTGCCTGCAAACAGAGCTGTTGCTGGCCGGGTGCTCACCTGCTGGGTGCTGGCCCGTGGTGCTCTCCAGGGTGGAGAAGAGCAAGCCGCAGGGCAGGGCTGGATCTGGTGGCATCCCTTCTGGCATCATGTAGAAGAGTGCATAAGCCTGGTACAGAGTGGTGGTTAGCAGCTCCATCAGTGAACACACCTGAGCTTTTATTCCTGCACCTGCAAAAAAAAAAAAAAGCCTTTCAGTGGAGGTAGCCCCTTCAACACAAGTGTGACCAGCCCCCTGTGTTTCAAGGCCTGTGGGTCTGGTGAAACCCTCCAGGGATGGGCTGGAGGGCACAGGGCTCAGCCCCATGTATCGCCTGCTCCCTGGTTAAAGATGAGCTTGGCTTTAGCTCCTGAGAACTGTTAATTCAGCGCTGTGGCAAAATGCACATCCCCAGCACCACGAGCTCTACAGGACTAAGCCACCCACTCTGGTACTTGGGTACCGCAGGGCAAGAGGGAGAGGAAGTTCCTTTTTTGACTTCAAAAAGGAGGCAGCCCCGCTGTACCGACCGTGGTGCGGCTGGTTGAGGAGCTGCTGGATCGCCAGCTTCCTGGCCAGGAGGAAGTCTGCGAGGGCCTGGCGCGGAGAGCTGTCCTCCAGGAGCATGATGGCACACAAGGCTTCTGCCACCGCCTGGTCCGACACGGTCTGACACTTGAGCAGGGACTTGCTCTCCTGCAGGATGGTGGATCTGGCAAGGAAAGGAACCAGGCAGTAACCAAGGGCTGGATGGAGGCAGTTCGGTGTTTGACAGACGCGTTCGGGCTTAGTTAAGTGATCCTGAGCAGAAAGAGCACATGGTGCTGCGGTGCTCACAGCAAACACCTGCTGGTCCTTCGCAACCCACCGCAAGCCCATGAGGACACTGATGGCTCTCCATTTTGGAGGAGGGCTCTCCAGCTGCTACACAGCCAGCTGAGGGGCTCCTGCCTGGCAGGCTTGACAGGCTTTGTGACAAGGGCAGGGGAGCATCTCCTGCATCCCACCAAGGCGTCGGGACCCTTCCCGAGGCGATGCCCACCTGAAGTGGCTGGCGGCGGCCACCTGCCGCAGCAGGATGGGGAAGCGGGCGAGGACGGGGCTGTAGCGGGCGCGGGGGGCGTCGAGCTGCAGCAGGCCGTGGAGGTGGCGGCACAGCAGGTAGAGGCGGGCGGCGGGCAGGTAGCGGCCGGCCTCCATGGCGCCCCACGCCCGCTCGGGGATGTCCAGCAGCAGCTTCAGCTGCGCCGCAGCTCGGTACAGCTTCTCTGGAGCCCGCGGCGGAGCCTGGAGGGGGAGAACCGGGGGGGCTGAGGAGGAGGAGGACAGGGGCTGAGGAAGGGAGGGGGGCTGGGGGGGGGAGGACGGGGAGATGGGGGGGGAGAAGGGGAGCTGGGGAGGACAGGGGGCTGAGGAGGGGGGGAAAACAGGGGGCTGGGGGGGGGGGGGAGAGAAGGGGGGCTGGGGGGGTTGGACGGGGGGCTGAGGAGGGGGAGGAGGAGACCGGGGGGCTGGGGGGGTTGGACGGGGGGCTGAGGGGGGAGGAGGAGACCGGGGGGCTGGGGGGGTTGGACGGGGGGCTGAGGGGGGAGGAGGAGACCTGGGGGCTGAGGAGGGGGAGAAAGGGGGGCTGGAGGGGGGAGGACGGGGTCCGGGGGAGGACCGGGCTCGGCTCTCCCGGTCCCCCCGTGCCCTCACCGGCGGAGCAGGGCCGGGCCGTGCCGCGCCGCCCCGCTGCAGCCCCCTGACGGCTCCCAGCAGGCGCTCGGCGCTCAGCCGCATCTCGGCGATGGTGTCGGCCGCCTCGATCAGGTCGCGGTAGCGCTCGCCCACCATCTGCCGCAGCTCCTCCCGCTTCTGCTCGATGCCGGCCCGCAGCCGCCGCTCCGCCGCCCGCAGCTCCGCCGCCGTGTGGGCCTCGAACAGCGCCTCGGCCTCCGCCGCTCGCGCCGCCGCGGCCGCCATCGCCGTCCGCCCTCCCCGCCTCCCGGCGGCAGTGACGCGGCCGCCGCCATCTTGGCGCCGGGCAGGGCCCGCTTCCGTCGGCCGCCGCCGCCGCCATCTTTGTGCAGGGCACGGGTTGCCATAGCAACGCGGCCTGGCCCGGGGTGGGGGTAGAACCGCAGCGTTTTGCCCGTTTTCTCCGTTTTTCGCGTGAAACGAGCTCGGCTCCGCGGCCTGCGGGAGTCAGTCCCGCTCCGCAAACCTCGAACTCGGGTTTGGGCCCGGCTCCCTCAGCCCGGGGGTGCGGTACGGGCCTGGGCTCGCGGGCAGGCCGGGCCCCGGAGCGGGGCGGCCCCGCAGCGCTCCGGGGCAAGCCCGGCCCCAGAACCGGGCTCGGCCCCAGCCCCGAGCTCGAGGCTCCCGAGCAGCGCTAGGTGGAGCCAGCGGCACGGCCCGGCCCGGGTTGAGGCCTAGGGCTCTTCCCGAGCAGCTGCCAGAGAGCAGGAGGGCAAGGCTGCTTGCTGGGCGCGGGGGGTCTGAGGCCCAGCTCGGCACGCCTGGAGTTTCAAATAAATGTGTTTTAACAAATAAATGTGTTTTAATAAATGTCGCTTATAGGTCTGGCAAAATCACGCTGCGTCAAACTGTGTGTGTGTGGAGGTGGCTCAGCTGGAACGTACCCGTTGGAAGCAGAAAGGCCCCTCTGATCAGACCTTTTTTCCTCCCCCTGCTTCTCTTCTTTACGTAGCTCCGACCTGAAGCACACGCACTTGGTATCACCCCACGTTTTCAGCCTGTGGAGGCAGAATGAAATCAGCACACGCTTTATTTTTTATTTTTGTGTGTGTGTGGGGGGGGGGCGTTGCGAAATCTTCCCAGGGCAGTTGTTGGCTTTCTTGTACCAGCTTGTAAAGATTTAATGTTTTCTGACGGTAACCTAGATACATCTCTGTGCACGTCCTTCTGCGTGCGTATCTATAGTTATACGTAAATCTGACCAGAAAACCCCCCTGCAGCCAACATTTGGCGCCTAACACTGACTCAGTCAGCTCGAACGCAGAAGGCTCAGCAAGAGCTTGCTTAGAAATCCTTGTTCATGGAGGAAAATCCTGTCCCAGCTATCTGCAAGGAACAGACCTTGAGGGGCAGGGCAGCAGCACGGTGCTGATTGCCCACACCAGGCTTGTCAGAAGAGCACCCAGTGCACGGGTGCTGCTCGTGTCCTGGAATGCGAGTGCATGGTCTTGGCAGAGAGGCTGTTGGTGCAGATAGTTTTGCTTAGTTTTTAACCAAATCCTGTGAAACCGTGTTTGTGCTGCAAATGGGGGTGTGTGTGTAAATCATGCTTGTTTTGATGGGGGTTATTTTCATGGAAAATGTTGATAGCAAAGCTGGCCTGTGCAGCCGGTCAGTGCTGCTGGCTGCAGCGAGTTGGACTTTCACAGTTTATCGTGGAGCGAATTTCTATACATCTGCAGTAAAGATCTCTGTGTTTCCCTGGTAATACACCTTGTCTCCAAGCACACATGCTAATGCATTCGCACCCCCTCCCAGTGCTGTTTTCTCCAGCAGGTTAAATCTCTGGTGGTGGCGATTTGCTCTCTGATCTCTCCAGAAGCAGCACAGGGCTGCTGCCACCTTGAAGACCAGTTTCTGCCTTTCGGCTGTTCACAGCGAGTTGCTGCCACCCCCTGCCCTCGCAGTTATTTGTCGTCATTCTTCACCTGTGACCCATCGGGTTTAGTGTTTGGTGCTGGCACAGACATGTCTGTACCTCAGGTGCTCTGAGTTTGTGCTGACCTGGAGTGATCCTGAGCTTTTGGGGCAAACCCAGCTCTCCTGCTGGGGGTGTTAGAGCATAACAGGTGTGGGGGGCAGCTGGAGGGGATTGCATGTGCACGGTCCCTTGGTGAGACTCCAGGTCTGGTGCCTTTGGTCCTCCAGGGAGGATTCCAAGCCCCCCTATACCTACACTGCTCCTGCCCAGCTCTGACACATGCGCAGAAATTCAGAAACCATAGGAAAACCTTTACTTCCCTCCCACCCCCCTCAGCGTTTCCTTCCCCGTGAGACTGGCAGCGCGAAGGCTCAGCTCCACATCCAGACTTTGAGAGACAGCATATTGCTCGGAAGAAAAAGGCTTAAAGCAGAAACGCTCTCCATCATGTTCCAGTCACAATGTCTTACACCAGACGCACGCACACCACACAGAGCACAGATATAGATACAGGGGGTGTATGTACAGGACGCGGGCAGCACAGCGCTGCAGGGGGATGCTCCCTATCGCTGGAGCCCCAGCTTGGCAGGGAAGGGCTCTGCATTCAGCAAGGGCTGAAGCTCTTCTCCTGCTGGTGTCACCTCCCAGCACGGCAGCGGCTTCCATGGGCCCTTCTGCCTCTGCAGCCAGCCCCACGGGGGAGCCAGGGAACCCCAAAGGGCTCGGTCCATTTCTCTCCTGAATGCCGATTGTGGCACGCACAGCGGAACGGGGGTGCAGAGTGTCTCTACGGCATCAGTGATAACAAAACCCTTTGCTGGCGTGTCTGGTATATATACATATGTACAGTCACCCGTCCCTTCCCTCCCGACCGCGCAGCGTGGGCTGGGATGGCTGGGTGCCCAGGCTTTGTGTCCCTCGTCTCCTTGTGGTCAGACCGAGGCAGGTTCCCCTGATCCCGGCTGGAGCCGTGTCCTCGTGCTCTTGCTTTTCGCGGTCCTGGAGGGAGCAGGGTGAAATCCAGCAGGAGGTATGAGCTGGGGATCGCAGGCGGGCAGAGAAGGGCAGAGGTGTCTCGGGGCCACAAGCAGCAGCTGGCTTTTCAGACCTAGGGATGGGGGGGGTCACGGTTGGGGTCTGCTGTGCCCTTTGCTCTGGCCTTGCCAGTGATCTCCCTGTGCACAGCCCGGGGCAGGGCGTGCGGTCGGTGGGGAGGATGCAGGCTCCCCCTGAGCAGTTTGAAGTCAGCTTGTTCACAGCAAGAGCTGAAACAACCTCGGGAGCAAAGCACAAGCTGTCTCTCAGGCCGTGCGCCCCAGTGCAGGTGCCATCAGCACTGCAGGGACCCCCAGTGCCCCCCTCCCGCAGCCCCAGGGGCTTAGGACCGTCTCTTGCGTTGAACCCTGAATCTTTCCGGCACAAGTCTGGGGAGCAAGTGCTGTCGGTGTTCCCAGCAAAGAAGTCCAAGGCAGCTTTGGTGCTGGTGTCAGGAGCTGTAGCGATGCAAAAGGAAGGCTCCAGGTCTGAAGGCAGCCTCTCCCTGCCTGTTGGAGCAGGCACCGGCTGGCGAGCACCGGGGAGAGCCGACCATCACGGTGCTGGGAGCCAGGATCTGTCCCAGCAAGCACGCCTTGGCCCTGGCCGATGCTGAGCACAGCCGCAGCACCGGGCTTTGCACCCTGGTCCCCTGGGACTGAGGAAGCAGGGATGCTGGGGGCTTGGGGGAGCAGCCGGGCTGGGGTTTCTTATCTGTGTGGGTGAACCAGTGGTGGGGTGGGGGGAGATCTCTCCATCATGGTTCTGGGGGGACCACGGCGGCGCTGGCATGCAGGGAAGCGTTACAGGATGCAGGGGACCTTGCTTCCCATCACCTCCAGTTTGGGATAAAGTCTGGAGCTGTAATTAATCTCGCTTGCCTGGGGACGGTCTGCATGTGAAGGGGCAGCAGGGCTGCTCCAGCACTCGCAGGATCAACCTCTCTGCTCTGACATGAACCAGGAGAGATTTCTCATTACGCCGCTGGCAGCCCTGCGAAGCTGTTCTGACCAGATCCAATATGAGGTCAAGTTCCCACTAAATTCAAGTGGCTGAGAAGGAAAACTTTGTTACTCGCAGCAGCAGTGGTGCTGCTGTTTATTAGCTGGTGATGACCCAGCAGCAGCTTTTATTCACCTGCTTTTACTGCGAGTGCTGGGCAGCGCCTGTGGCTCCCTCTCCTCCTCTCCCTGCTTGTTTCGCTCTGCCTTTTCCCCTGCTCGAGCCCTGGGGCCCCAGCAGTGGCCGGGAGGTGCCTCAGGGCCCCAGCAGTGCCCAGGAGGTTCCTCGTGCTCTGCCCCACGCAGCCCACCTGGGGTGGCCTTTGGGGAGCCCACGGCAGCTCCCTGTGTCCCGTGCTCCTCGCCCGCTGCCCCGTTATCCTCATCCCGTGAGGGCCGCTCGGTGCCAAGGAGGGAACTGGGGTATTTCAGCTCCCAGCCCCCTCGTGCAGGGCAGACCCGAACACAAGCAGCAGCTCAAGCCCCGTTCCCACAGCTCTGAGCTGCCGCTGGGGTGTGCGCGCGCCGGGGCAGAGCTGACGTGGGCACAAAGCATCCTCTCCACGTCTCACCTGGGGGCACGTGTCCTTTCCAAGGCTCCTGAGGACTCTCCTGTGCTAGGAAGCCGTGCTGTCTGTATTTGCAGCACACGGAGGAGATGGGGGGCTCCTGCTGGCCAGGAGCCCTGCTGTGGGTTGTGGTGCTGGTGGCAGGGGCCGCGCGGGCAGGACCGGGGCGCTGCCGGCAGCGCTGCAGGCGTGTGCTGGGGGCTGCAAGCACCAGGGGCTTTAACCCCCCTCCCTCCCCGCCTCCGGTCCTGCCCCACGCTCCTGCCACACACCCAACTCCTTCATCGCCCACCAGACACCAACCACCCGGAGCCCAGCGGACGCGTCGCCGCCGCTCTGACACTAAAGCCTCATCCTGACAGCGGCTGCGCCCGGCCCGGTGATCCCGATCCCGTATTTTTACGATGACACGCTGCTCGTTTTAATTCCTGCGGCATCCATAGGCAGCCTGCGCTGCCGTCACCGGCTCTCGATGTGGGTTTCCACACGCCCTAACGGAGCCGTCGCAGGGACGCGAGCGGCTGCCAGCAGCCCAGCGCTGGCGCCTGCTCAGCACCGAGCCCACGCAGCGCCTCTGCGTGCTCGGCTGCGCGTCCCTCGGAGCAGGAGGTAAAGGGTTAAAAGCAAATAAATGCTTTAAAAGCAAATAAATGCTGACGAGGCGCTGCTTTGTGCCCCGTGGGGCGTCCCTCTGCTGCTGCGCTGGGGCTGGTGGCTGTGGGGACGTGGCAGGGAGCAGGCACCGAGCCCAGCACGGAGCTCCCGTGGGGTTTTGGGGGCTGGTGAGGGGCGGTGGGGTGGCCCAGCAGGATGGGGGTGATGCTCTGGGTGGGGGGGGGCTCGCTGCTGGGGCAAAGCCACGGGAAAACTTGGAGCTGGCGGTCCTGGAGCATGGCCTGGGGGTGTGCACCGAGCAAGGTGGCACCCCAAAACAGGCAGCGCCTGGTGGGAATGCTCGTCCTTGCCCCCTGTCCCCCTGCCCTTCTTGTTTGTAGCGCGAGGTGAAGGCTCAGCGCCTGCTAGCGTGGGGGCTCGTGCGGGGACACGTGGGTCCCACGAGCGGGGAGGGGGTGTGGGACTGGACGGTTCCGTCCACCTAAACCGCTGCGTTCCCAGGTACCTCAGTATCCCAGCACCTTCCCTCCTGCTCGGGCTCTGCAGGGTTTGTGCGCTGACCCCAGGCGTGGGCAGGGGCAGAGCCACTGCTCCAGGACATTCCTGAGCAGCTAAACTCAGCAGGCGCTGGGCTCTAATTGCTGTTTTGGTGTCTGACCGGAGCGTTTTGGATCCCGGGTCCCCCAGCCGTGGGGGGACACGTGGTGGGCTGAGGTTGGCTCTGCCCCAAGCATCCAGACCAGACCCGCCGCCCCCTCACGCTGCGACCCGCACCCCAGGGCCCCCCCTTACCCACGCCGTGGTGCGGGAGAGGGACGAGGGGCTGGATGCGTGCAGCCCTGCTCCTCCTCACGGCTTTGTGCTGGGAGCCCCTGGGGAAGCTGCTGCCCCCCTGTGCAGTTACCTGCAGGACGTGCACCCCGGCAGCGACGTGGGTGGCTCGCAGCGGTCACAGCCTCGCCGTCAGCCCTGGGGCACGGGGACAGGAGCAGCCGCAGCCATCCCGCGGGGAGGGGGGGGGGGGACAGGCTGGGGACTCTGCTCCAGGGCTTTCACAGGGGCTCCTTCAGCTCCGCGTCGCTTGCTCTGCCGGTCCCTTTGGTTCGGATGAAGGTCTGAGCCAAGTCCCCAAGCGTCCCCCGACCTGCCGTCGCCCGTCTTCTCCATCACCCCCTCCTCCTTCGTGATGTGCCTGGGAGGAGCGGGGGCGGTGTCCCCAGCCCCCAGCCGCCGGGTGCTGCTCGCTCGCTCGCCGTGGGGACGATCCCGGAGCCACCGCAGCGGCAGGACCAGCCCGAGTCTCGCCCAGCCACGGAAGCCAGCAGCGGCAGGACGAACAGCGGCCTGCACCAGGGCACTCCGACCCCCCGGTGTTCTGCCGAGGATTTCCTACCGGACCGTGCCGTGGCTGCCCAGCCAGCCCGACCGGGGCTCACCGGGGACAGCGGCGGTTTCGGGCCGGTGGCGCAGCCAGAGGCTGATGCGAACGGATCTGGGCGGCAGGAGGGGCTACAGGAGGGAAAAGGGGGAAATCCTCCATCCGAGGAGAAAACCTGCGGGAAGGTGACGTCACGGGAGGGAGGAGGGCAGGGGCTCTCCTGCAGCGGGGGGCGCAGGAGAGGGCTGCGTCCTTCGGGGCGGCTGCCTCCGTCCTGCTGCGCCTCCTCCGCGGCAGGACCCCTTCTGCAAAGGACGCAGTCAAACAGCAGTAGGGAGGCTTCGGGGGACGTGGCTGAGCGAGTTATAAGCTGGGCAAAGTGCAACCCCAAACGTCCTCGTCTCCTCGGGGACTGCAGGAGCGGAACGCGCCCAGGGAGCTCCTGCTGGGTCTCAGCGCATCCACACGGTGGCACAGGCGGTGGCACCTCCTCAGGTCGCCCCCGGTGCGTGCAGGGCCCAGCCCGGCCAGGCTCCACGGTGTCTGTCCACGTGCAAGCACCCATTCCGGGGCAGAGCACCCAGAGCTGGCTTCAGCCCCGAGGGTAGCGCCAGAGGAGCCAGCGGCGCTGCCCCTGCGATGGCTGCGGCCCACGGTGGCACTTTGGTGTTTAAATGCGCGCTGCCACGTGGGGATTTCTACAAGTTGTCTTTGTGCTCCTGGCGAGGCAGCTCCTCAGAACCGTATCCTTCCCAGCGCCGACAAGCCAGCCCGCCAGCAGCTCGGGAGCCAGCCCAGCTGAGGACACCCGGCCCTCCGGCGTGCGCGCTGCCATCCCCTGCCTCCCTGCGTGCCGCTGCCCTGCTGCAGCTGGGAGCAAGTGGGGAGAGGAGAGCGAGCAGAGGACAACGCCGCCGACCCCTCAGATGCTCGTCTGCAGGTCACCGTTGAGCAGGGTCCTTTGGGTTTCCGTGGTCTCGTTGAGCCTGGACTTGTCCTGCTTGCTGTCGCTCCGGTCCGCGTCGTCCATGCCGCTGACCTTCACCAGGCAGAGGACGTTCTGAAAGCTCTTCTTGAAGTTGTCGGACAAGAAGGCGTAAAGGATGGGGTTGGCGCAGCTGTTGGCATAGCTGAGGACCACGACGAAGTCGAACATGCCCTTGAGGACGGGCGTGGGCACGATCAGGACGGAGACGGAGGAGACGTTGAAGATGTAGAAGGGGAGCCAGCAGAAGATGAAGACAGCAACCACAATGGAGACCATCCTGGTGACTTTCTTCTCGGACTTTTTCCTCTTGGAGGAGCCCACTCTGATGCCTGAGGACTTGACTTTGATAATGATGAACAAGTAGCAAAGGCAGATGATGGTGAGAGGCACCAGGAAGCCCAGGATGAAGGCGTAGATGATGAAGCCCGTGTACCACGCGCCCGACTCCCCCGGCCAGATGATGGTGCAGCTGCTCCTGCCGTGGTTATGCTGCACCCCGGCATAAATCATGATGGGCATGATCACCAGCAGGGAGACACCCCAGACGGCCACGTTGATCATTTTGGCTGTCCTGGGCCGCCTCCACTTGGCGGATTTAATGGGATGGACAACAGCCAGGTACCGGTCGACGCTCATAACCGTCAAGCAGAAGATACTGGTGAACTGGTTGATCCCGTCCACCGTCATGACCACCCTGCAGATGGCTTTGCCAAAGGGCCAGTGCACCAGGGCGACCTGCATGGCCAGGAAGGGCAGCCCGAGCATGAAGAGCTCGTCCGCGATGGCCAGGTTCAGGATGTAGATGTTGGTGATGGTCTTCATCTTGGCGTAGCGGAGGATGACGTATATCACCAGCGTGTTGCCGCACAGCCCGACGATGCAGACCACGAAGTAGATGAAGGTGAGGATGGCGTTGCTGGTCAGGTCGAAGTGCTGGCCGGTGGCGTTCTGCGACGCGTTGGTGGGCGCCTCCACCGAGAAGTTGTCGAACGGGGAAGCCGGGGAGAACCAGAAGGCGGTGGCGTTGGGCAGCTCGAATTCCAGATCCATGGCTCTGCCGGTCACGGGTGGTTCAGAGGAGCCGAGATGTCATCTCCCCTCCCTTTGGGGATTAAGGAGAAGATTCTAGAAATGAGGGAATAAGTGGAAATGAAGGGATTCCTGGGGAGGATGTGCCCATCCCGCTGCCGAGCTCTGGGGGAGAGACGCTCCCCGGAGCAGCTTTCCCCAGCCCGGCTCCCCCAGCTCTCCTCCCCCCGGAGCCGTGCGGCACCGAGGGGTCTGTCCGGGGCACACCACGGCTCCTCCTGACCCCAGCCGCTCCGGACTCCTCGGGACCCCCAAAATGCGGCTGCTGCGCCCCGGGGGCGTGGGGCTGATGCCCAACGCGGGGCTGGGGGGGGAAAACCTTCCCCTTGGGCAGGAGCCGAGGAGGATCCAGCCCCGCCGCAACCCGGGGAGGGGGAAGCCGAGCCCCGGCAGCCCCCGGGGAGGCTGCGCTCGGGGTGCGGGGATGCCCCAGCCCCAGCCCCAACCCCGCACCGCGCTCCCTCCGCTCCCAGCCGCGGCACCGCGCATCGCCCGCCGGCTCCCTGCCGCTGGTGCTGAGCCCGGCGGGTGCTGAGCCTTGGGGTGCTGAGCCGGGGGGCGGCCGCCTTCCCGGTACCGTGCAGGGGGCACCGGGCGGGGGGGGGGGGGGGGGGCTGGCCCCGCTCCGCTCACCTGCTCCCCGCCGCCCTGCCCCGGCCCGGCGGGCACCGGGGAGGCGCCGGCAGCGCCCGCCGCTCCGCACCGCACCCCGATGGGCTCCGCTCCGCACCGCTCGGCTCCGCGCAGCCTTTCCCGGCGCGGCTCCGCCGCCGGACCCAGCGCACCGGCTGCGCCCCGCCCCGCGTGGGGCGGCTCCGTGGGGCCGGGGCGGGGACAGCCCTGCCCGGTGCTGCTCGGTTCTACCCGGTGCTGCCGGGTGATGCTCGATGATGCCCGGTGCTACCCGGTGCTGCTCACCCTGCCCGTGCTGCCCGGTGATGCTCGATGATGCTCGGTGCTGCCCAGTGCTGTTCGGTGCTGCCCGGTGCTGCTCACCCTGCCCATGCTGCTCGGTGCTGCCCGGTGACGCTCGATGATGCCCGGTGCTACCCGGTGCTGCTCACCCTGCCCGTGCTCCTCGGTGCTGCCCGGTGATGCTCGATGATGCCCGGTGCTGTTCGGTGATGCCCGGCGCTGCCCACCCTGCTGCACCCACCCTGCCCTACCAGCACCGCGATGCCACCGCAGCTTTCTGGGTGCTGCAGCCCCCTCCGAGAGGAGCTCCCGGCCGTGCCGTGCTGGGCTTTGCTCCTCCGATCGCTGCTGGCGTGCTGAAGGGTGCCCGAAGGTTCCCAACGTTTGGTTCTGGTGGTGGTGCAGAGGGCTCAGCACCTGCTGGCCTCTCCGGGGACACCGGGAGGAAGGGACAGGGCAGGGTGACGGCCACGCTGTCACCTCGCTGGAGCTTGCTGCACCAAGAGGTGCGCGAAGTCCCCGTGTTTCTTGGGGTGCCAGGAGGGTCTCTGCCCCAGGATTTTGCACCTTGCGACCGAAGGGAAGGGAAGGCAGGTCCTGGGAGAGGTGGGCAGCTGGAGGCGAGGATCAGCCACAGCTTTGGGGGCTCTGCGTGGAAGGTGGGACTCGTGCAATACAGGCGGCGACTGCCACAGCCTGTCCCGCTGCAGTTACCCAGTAACGATGGCTGGAGGAGGAAGGCCGACAAGAGAGCTCGGGGTGAGATAACCCCTGCTCTGGTTTGTTTGAGATTTGAAAGCAATTAAATAATAGCGATTCCTTCCCCCCTCCGTCTTTCCATCATTTATCAAAGAGAAAATAGAAAGCAGGAAATTGAGAGTGACTTGAAACAAAGAGCCAGGAGCAAGGCTGCTGATTGCAGCACGAAGGGCTGAGAGGTTCTCATTTGCACTTAGCCATCCACTTCCAAAGGTGGATCTGAAGACGCGGGGTCTTGGAGCAAGAGCCAGAATCATTATCAGCCTCATAAATCTTTCGGAGGCTGGAAAAAAGCTTCCACTAGAATAAATAATGTGGGAATTAATGTCCCAGTAAAAGTGTGTAAGGAGAGAGGACGTGGAGAGGACGGCCTGGCGGGGGCGATGGGTGGTGGGGCCTCCGTGGGGTGCTGCCCTCTGGGGTTTGGGGTCCCGTTGTGTCACCGAGGGCAGCTCCCTGGGGGTTGCCGGCCCCCCGCTGCCCCCCGATGAGTGCCCGTGTGTGCCCCCAGCCGTGCCCTTCCCCAGGAGAGGTGGAGGCAGAGCAGAGATGTTCCCCGGCACCCGGGAGCAGGGAGTGCAGAGCCCTGGCGTGGCACAGGAGAGGGCTTTGATGCCTCGTGACCTTTTCACAGTTGTTTTCTCCCCGCCGGTTTGCGTGCCCGGGAGGGATGTCCTGTCCGTGCCCTTCCCCAGCAGAGCTGCAGGGTTTCCGTACACCACGGCCTCCGCTGCGTGTGTTTTTCCAGCGCTGCCTCCTTGAATTTCTCCCCCGCACGGGTGACGTTGCCACGTCTGTCCCCGGGGTCGCTCAGCAGATCCTTGCTGGCGGCGGGTTGTGCTGCAGCCCCACTGCCCCGCACGCTCAGACCTGGCCTCGCAGCGTTTCTCCCAGAGCCCCGAGCGCTTTCCCCCAACCCCCCCCCCCCATTTCTCCCCACCTCCTCCCAGCTCCGGGTCTGGTGTTCGGAATGCAGGGCGCTCCAGGAGGGTCGTCCCCACTGCCCTCACCTTGTGCCGTCCCGTCGTGGTGCTGAGCGTCATCGAGCATCAGCCTCCCGCTGCCCGGCAGGTGGGAGGGCTGCGAGGCTGGGGCTGAGCGAGGGGGGAAATTCTGGGGCTGCCTCCGAGCGTGGTTGTCCTGGGGGTTCCTCCGAGCACCACGGCCTCAGCACCCCTGCCCCGTGTCTCCGCGGCTCCTCTCTGCTGCCCAGCCCCTCTGCTCTGGTGCTGGAGGCAGGAGCCGGGCAGCTGTGTGAATTAAGCCAGCCAGCCCACTCGGCTAAAACCAGACCTGATCATTAAGAAAAAAAAAAAAAAAAAGGCAAAACAAAAAAAAAAAAAACCAAACCCCACCAACTAATGAAGTGAAGGGCCGGTCTGCACCGAGGAGCTGCTCGGAGCTGGTATCTGTCTAGCGGGGAGTGCGGCAGCAGCTAACTGAATCAGGAAGCTGTGCTCGGGTCTGCTGAAGGTATTTTTTTTTTTTTTTTTTGAATCTGCCGAGATTTAGCTTTGAGTTTTAGCCTCGTGTAGGGTCTGATCTGTACCTCTGGGTGGTCCCCGGTTTGGAGAGACGCTGCCTTACCCCAGCAGCTGGTTCGGTGCTGGCAGATAAACTCCTCTTTGTCCTTCAGTTTGGGAAGCATCCACTCTGCTGAAAAGCCATTTGCTGGCAGGGGTGGGTTTGGGAGAAACGCACAGCCCCTTCCCACACCACCCCGACTGCCATGGGAGAGGGCCACGGGGATTACGCGGCCGCAAAGCGGCTTTTAAAGCCCCTCCGAGCCTCCCGCCATCCATTCCCAGCTGTTCTGCGAGGCTCCCGTAAAAAACCCCAGCGCTCTCGACCCCTGTCCTGGAAACGAGCGTGGAAAGGCGCCGGGGGCTCGGTTGCCAACGGAGGGAGAGGACGAAGCGACCTCTCGCCCCGATCCGCAGGGAGGGCAGCGGGACCCCTCCGGGGCACGGGGCAGGGGGGCAGAGGCTGTGCCGGGCCGCTGGGATGGGAGGCAGCTGCGGTGCCAGCAGCTGGCGTGCCCCCGCCCGGAGCCCTTCTGTGGGTCTCTCCTGTTTTTCTTGTTAATCGATGGCAAAAATGCCGGGTCATCCCGCCGAACCCTTTTTGCCCTGGGGGACGGGTCCCCGGGCGTGAGAACCTCGTCCTTCTCCTCCCCGGGGGTGCCCAGCTGGCACGTCCCGTGCTGTGGTGGGAGGGACCCCGCTCGCACACCCGAAACCGAGAGCGTTTGTAGGGTGTGCAGCGGTGCCGTGCAGCCTCGCTGCCCTCACCCCCCTGAGCACGGCGTCTGCCCGAGGAGCCCCGGTGCTCGTTCCCTTTGCAGACCGTGAGCCTGGAGCCCCCCGGTGCTCGTTCCCTTTGCAGACCGTGAGCCTGGAGCCCCCCGGTGCTCGTTCCCTTTGCAGACCGTGAGCCTGGAGCCCCCGGTGCTCGTTCCCTTTGCAGACCGTGAGCCTGGAGCCCCCCGGTGCTCGTTCCCTTTGCAGACCACGAGCCTGCCCCAGGGGCCGAGGCGCTGCCGGGAGCATCTCCCCTTTGCACGGCCCCGGGCAGCTCTGTCTCTCCGTGCGTGCGTGGCACTGCCCTGTCTGTGCTCGTCTCCAGCCCCGAGCTGCTTTGGTGGCTCTGCTGACGCCTGGCCGCAGGCTGTCTGGCTTCCTCGCACCCACGCCCGCGATGGGGGAGGCTTTACTTTCTGCTAATTAGCCGAACAAACAGGCTTGGGCCACCTCCCCGCGCCCCCGAGGCAGGGCAGAAGCAGGCTTATTCCTGCTGGAAGATGCGATCCGATCAGCTGGGGGCTGCGGCCGGGACGGATGGGGGGAGAGGCTCTGGCAGCACCCCCAGCCCCCGGCGTGCGGCCGCCTCTGCAAGCCCCAGCGGGTCGCATCCTGCCCTGGAGAGCAGAGGGGCTGAGCCCCACGGCCGGGTCTCCTCCTCCTCCTCTCCCGCCGCCTCCGGCTCCTGCCAGAGCTCCCCGCAGCCGGCTCCTCGCCTCCCTCCTCTCCCACTGCCATTATTTGCCTCCGTAATTAGTTTATCGACCGCCGCCGAGGGTACCGGGACCGGGCTGCGGCGAAAGACGCCGCGCACGTTTGCCGTGAATCCTAACGAGGAACCCCTGATGCTAACGAGCCTTTGGCAGCCAGGGGCTGGGATCTCTCCTCTCGCCGGCGTCTCTCCCTGCTGCGACCGGCTTTTCGGAGGGCTGGGTGCGTTAAATCGGGTCCTGACGAGAGGGTTGGCAACAGGGCTGCTCGCAGCAGCTCGCCAGGTGTTGTTCCGCCAGCTCGTTCCAGCCGAGCTGCTGGGACCAGCTCAGCCCCCAGCCCCTAAGCGCCAGGACGCTGCGCTCACGGGCCGTGCTCCCCCGGCCTCTCTCCGGGTTCTTTATGCCTCTCAAAGCCACCCTAAAGCCAGCAGAGAAGCATAAAGCTGTCGCTCGGCGCCCTGTGACTAAGGGGTGACGTTAGCTCTGGCTGATCCGATGGAGGCGGCGGGCCCCTGTCTGCTCCTGCTCGGCTGGCAGCGCCCGGTGCCCCGCGCCCCGTCCCCGGGGGAGGGGATGGCTCCTCTGGACGTCCTCGTCCCCTTGGCTTGGCGGCCGCGTTGGTGCGGATCCAGGCTGGCCCGACGCTGACGGGTCTGCGTTGCGAAACTGCCAGGCCACGGGGACAGAGGGGACGCGGTGTCCGGGGAGGGGGGGTGGGTGGGCACGGAGGGGCCCCCGCTCGCCTCGCCCGGCACCGAGCGCGCCGGGGGGGCTCTGCCGACGTGCCCCAGCCTGCAGCTGCCCTTGGGGGTGCTGCCCCCCCACCTCCTGCCTGCCGCAGCCGCCCCAGCCCGCCGGGGTCACCGCTGGGCTGCTTTATCCTAACGAACCGAAGGGATTTGGGTCCTGCCTCGCTGGTGGCCCCGGTGCTCCCCGGAGCCAGGACCGTGCCCCCTGCAGCGCTTCTCGCGCCTCACCGAGGGTGTTGCACGGGGTTGGCGCCCCTTCTGCTGCCCTAAAGCGGGTTTTAGGGTCTCCAGGTAATGCACGGTGACTGGGGCGAAGGGCAGGTCTCATCCCCTGGTGTCACTGCGGGCAGCAGCCCCACGCCACGCGTGGGCACCGCGGGAGCTGTGCCTGTCCCCGTCCCCATCCCTGTCCCCGTCCCCGGACAGGGCCAGGCTGCAAAGGGCAGGCAGGGCAGGAGGGGCGGCTGCTGTGGGTCACCCTTCGGGAAGGGACCACGGCGGCGTCTGTGCAGGCAGAAACATCTCCCGAGCTGATTTCGTTGACGTTTCCGCCCATCGCCCGGGGCTGCCCACCCGTTCCCCCGCGGGGATGTCCCCGCCAGCCGCCCCTGGGCGGTGGCTCCAGTGCCAGCGGTGTCCCCTGCCACCTCCCCAGCTGCCCCCAGCCCTGCCGGCGCCCCCACCACGGCTCCCCCGGGGACCCCAGGGCCGCGGGCAGGAGCTTTGCTGGCTCCGTCCCCGCGTCCCTCCCAGCTGGCACCTTGCGCCGCATCATCTGGCTCGTTACGGGAGCTAACGAAGGATGCAGGCAATTTACTGGGGGGAAATTGATTAAATCCTAAACCAGGGAGGTTTCAGATGGCCTCGACCTCTCCCAGCTGCAGCAGGGGAGGCGGATCAGAGGCAGATAAAAGCCGAACGCTGACGAAGGAGGAGAGGAGCCGGAGGCGTCCTCGTGGTGCGGTGCACGCAGGGGGCACCGGGGAGACCCCGGCCTGGGGGGGGGGGGGGGGGGGGGGGTTCCCTCTGCCCCAGCACCTTCGGTGTGAGCCCCGACCCCCTGAGCTGCGGGGGGGAATCGTCCCCCGAGTGCTGCGGCCCCGCTGGTGCTGGGGGCAGGATGTGACCCTGGGGGTCCCGCTGGGGTTTGCTCCCGTTAGGGTCCTGCAGCAGGCTGGGGGTGCTGCTCGTTAAGGGGCAGCTCCTGTGCAGGTCGTTATTAAGCGGGTCATTAATAAGCAGGATGTAAATAAGCTGGTGATTAATAAGCAGACTATTAATAACCGGGTCATTGATACGCAATGTGTTAGTAACCGGGTCGTTAACGCACACACACACGATGTTAATAAGCAGGATGCTAATAAGCAGACCATTAATATGCATGATGTTAATAAGTGGGTCGTTAATAAGCAGAATAATAATTAGCTGGTCATTAATAAGCAGGCTGTTAATAAGCAGATAATTAACATGCAGGATAACAATAAGCTGTTCATTAATAAACAGTTAATATAGATCATGCTAACGCAAGCAGGATGTTAATAAGCGGGTCATTAATAATCAGGATGTTAATAAGCGGGTCATTAATAAGCAGAATGCTAATAACTGGGTCATTATTATGCAATAGGTTAATAAACGGGTCCTCAACATGCAGAACGTTGGTAAAAGGATCATTAATATGCAGGCTGTTAATAAGCAGACTGTTAATAGGCAGGTCATTAATATGCAGGATGTTAATAAGCGGGTCATTAATAAGCAAGATAATAATAAGCTGGTAAGTAATAAGCAGACTATTAATAACGGGGTCATTGATATGCAATTTGTTTATAAAGGGGTCATTAACGTACAGAACGTTAATAAGCAGATAATTAATGTGCAATATGTTAATAAGCAGACTTTTAATAGGCGAGTCATTAATATTCAGGCTGTTAATAAGCGGGTCGTTAATAAGCGGGATGGAAGGACCTCCGTGCTGGGGACACGAGGGGGCACCTTTAATTTTAATTTTAATTTTTATTTTTTTCGTGGCCTTAATTTTGGCATCCGCGCCCGCCCGCCCCGCGCCGCCCTTTTCCGCCCGCCCGCGCCGCTCCCGCCCCGCCGCCGCCTCCCGAACCGCAGAGCCGCGGGGCCGGCCCGCCCCCGCCGCGCTCCCATTGGCTGCGGCCGCCGGGGTGGGCGGGGCGGCGGCGGCGCCACGTGTGGCGGCACCAGGAAGTGGCGGCGGGGCCGGGACGGCCGGGCCCAGGTGCGGGGGGGGCCGGGCCCGGGGGGCTCCGGGGCTGGGGGGGGGTTCGGGGCCTGTGAGTGCGGGGAGGTGGCGCTGGGGGCTGGGGGGGCCGGGTTTGGGGGGCTGGGGGACCCCATTTGGGGTCTGGGGCCTGTTTGGGGGGGGCTGGGGGCCTGTTTGGGGGGCTGGGGGACCCAATTTGGGGTCTGGGGGTTGTTTGGGGGGGGCTGGGGGACCCAGTTTGGGGCCTGGGGGTTGTTTGGGGGGCTGGGGGACTCGGTTTGTGGGGTTGGGGGCTGTTTGGGGGGGGCTGGGAGGCCCTGGTTTGGGGGGCTGGGGGCTTGTTTGGGGGGGCTGGGGGACCCAATTTGGGGTCTGGGGCCTGTTTGGGGGGGGCTGGGGGACCCAGTTTGGGGGGGCTGGGGGACCCAATTTGGGGTCTGGGGCCTGTTTGGGGGGGGCTGGGGGCTTGTTTGGGGGGGCTGGGGGACCCAATTTGGGGTCTGGGGCCTGTTTGGGGGGGGCTGGGGGCCTGTTTGGGGTCTGGGGCCTGTTTGAGGGGTCTGGGGGACCCAATTTGGGATCTGGGGGCTGTTTGGGGGTGGTTGGGGGACCCAGTTTGGGGCCTGGGGGTTGTTTGGGGGGGCCGGGAGGCCCTGGTTTGGGGACCCAATTTGGGGGGCTTGGGGGACACAATTTGGGGGGCTGGGGAGCTGTTTGGGGGCTGGGGGACCCAATTTGGGGCGTGGGGGGCTGTGGGGGGGGCTCAGTTTGGGGGGCTGTGTGGCTCAGTTTGGGGGGCCGGGAGAGGGTGCTTTGGGGGGGCTGGGGAACCCAATTTGGGGGTCTGTTTGGGGGGCTGGGGGACTCGGTTTGTGGGGTTGGGGGCTGTTTGGGGGGGCTGGGAGGCCCTGGTTTGGGGGGCTGGGGGCTTGTTTGGGGCCTGAGGGCTGCTTGGGGCGCTGGGGGACCCAATTTGGGGGACTTGGGGCTGTTTGGGGGGGGGCGGGAGGCCCTGGTTTAGGGGGGCTGTTTGGGGGGCTGGGGGCTGTTTGGGGGGGCTGTGTGGCTCAGTTTGGGAGGCTGGGGGGGGCCGGTTTTGGGACTGTGGGAGCCTGGTTTGGGGGGCTAGGGGGATGTTTGGGGGGGGGGGCAGGGGCTGTTTGAGGGGGCTTTGTTTGGAGGGATGGGGGGGCCGGGTCTGGGGAGCTGGGGACCCTGTCTGGGGGGGCTGGGGGTTGTTTGAGGGGGCTGAGGGAGGCTGGTTTGGGGGGCTGGGGGAGCCAGGTTTGGGGGGGTTGGGGCCCCCGGTTTGGGGCCTGGGGGGGCACTGACCCAGCTGACGGGGGGCTGGGCCAAGCACTGAGGCGTCTGCATGGGGTTGGGGGCTCAGAGCCACCCCCCCCCCCCCAACAGGCCCCTTTGGGTGGGCAGGAGGCTGTGTGAGCCCTGGGGGGGGGGTGTGGGGTGTGCTCAGGGTTTGTGCTCCCAGCGAGCCCGTCACCAAGCGGTGCCACCCCTCGGCTGTCCCTGCTGTGGGACCCCCCCCCCCGGCTACCAGCAGCCCCCCCCCCCCCGGCTGCAGATTTTGGGCTGCCCGGTCCCGGGAGGTGCCCCCCCTACTCCTGCTCCGCCCCGAAAGCCCTGGGGTCCGAGCCCGGCATCCTCAGGGGGGCTGCGCACGGCGGGGGGGTGGCGGGGTTGGGTGGGACCTGCCCGCGGTCCCTCCTGCGCTGAGCTGGGGCTGAATCCCCCTGGATTTAAAGGGGAAAAAATAAAAATAATAATAAATAAAAAAAAAAAATCCCCCGAACGCCGCGGGCTCCTCGTGATGCGCCTCCTCTCTCCTAGGCTGCCGGTCCCGGCGCTCTCAGCATGCTCCCGGGGCAGGGCCCGGTGCTGCAGTCGGTGCTGGGAACCCTCCTCACCTGGGGCCTGACGGCGGCCGGCTCGGCGCTCGTCTTCGTCTTCTCCAGCGGGCAGGTGGGCGCGCGTGGGTTTGGGAGCCGGGCGCTGAGCGGGAGGGGCTTTGCTTTGGCCTCCCAGGGGCTTTGCTTTGGCCTCCCAGGGGCCCTGGGGCGGGCAGAGCAAAGAATCCGGCCTGCTCCCCCTCCAGCACGAGGCGGGGGGAAACCAAACTCCCAGCTCAGCCCCTGGCGAGCAGCAGCGGAGGGCTGGTCCTTAACTTCTCCCCCGTTCCCAAGTTAGAGCCCCCGTCGCCCCCCCCCCCCCCCCCTCGCTGCTGTGCTCGGGCTCACCCCGCTGGGTTTCTTATTTATGGCTGCCTTGTGATGATTGATGCGGGAGCTCGCCGCAAAGCGAGGCGCCTCTTGCAGCGGCAGCACGCTGGTTTTCTTCCTGGGGGAGGGCGGCGTGCTAAAGCAATGAAGGGGATGGGGGTGAGGTGGGCGGGCTGCGCGCCGGGCTCCCGAAACGCCGCCGGCTTTGTTTGGAGTCTCAGCACCCTCGGGGCGAGCAGGGGCAGCGCCGGGGGGGGGCGACGTGTTAGGGTGCAGCCGGGACACCCCGCGGGTGACGCTGGAGCGGGCGGCGGCGCGGCTCCGGGCGGCGAAGCCTGGGGCACGTCCTCGGGGCACGGCGATCGCTTGGTGGGTGGCAGAAACGGGGGGGGGAGGAAACGTCCCTCGATGGGACCCCAGCGCCGCCCCGGGGGTGCCCCTGCCCGTCGTGCCGTCGCTGAGCGCTGCGCTCTGTGTTCCTTCTTCTTTCAGAGGCGGATCCTAGATGGGAGCCTGGGCTTTGCTGCGGGGGTGAGTACAGCGCCTCTCCTGCTCAGCGCCCCCCGTCTGCCTTCTCCCGCTCCTCCGTGCTCCCCTGGGTTCCCTGCTCGCGTTAGCGTTTCGTGGGTAACGAAATGAGGCGCGAGGCGGCGGAGGGGCACGGGGCTGGCCGCGTCCCGTCATGTCTTGGTGCCTCTCTGCCAAGGGCGGAGGTGGAGAAGGTGCTGAGCTGCCCAAGGTTTGGCTCCGGAGTTAAACTCTTGTCACCTCCTTTGGCTCCCGGATCCTTTGTCCCGGTGCGATTCAGCCGGGCCGGAGAGCCCGGAGAGTCTGTCCTGGAGACTAACGTGCACAGCTCGCTTCGTGCTTCTTGATCTCCTGCAAAGTTTGGGTGCCGAAGCTCTCGGGAAGAGGGGAGGAAAGGCAACGAACCCTGAACCGAGGGCACGCGGTAAAAAACCGAGGGCACGCGGTGGGCAAACGGAGCACTTGCTGCCTGCCGAGGGAAGAGCCGAAAGTGGCAGCCGTGGTTTGAAGCCGTGCCGGGGCTTGTGAATGCGGAGCTGCTGCTGCCCGGGCTCTGGGCTGTTTGTGTGCAGGGGGAGGCTCAGCCCCGGTAAATCCCGTTCGTTTTCTGCGTCGGGGAGCTGGCAGCTGGGGATGTTCTCCGGCTGCCGGCGTGCGGTGGAAGGTGAGATTTCCACTGGCAGTGCCAGTTTTGCGTCTGGGTGACCTGCTGAGATACCTGTCCCCAGCCTGAGGAGGCTTTCAGAGGGCGCGCAGTCCCTGGTAGGAGGCCCCGAGGAGTGCTTTTGGCCTCGTGCACTGGCACACGGAGGCTGCCGGGCTGTGACGTGCTGCAGGAGGCTTCGTGGGGGAGCTGGCCCCGCAGATGGTTTCTGGAGTGCCTTGGCTCTGGCTCTCCGGACTTCCCTGCGTGCCAGCCCCCTCCTGCGTGCCCTGAAATCCTCCCCTGCGCGAGCAGAGGTCGGAGGCAGCTCCAGGTTTGTTTTCCAGCCCTGCGTCTCCTCCCTCTGACCCACACCTTCCCAGTGCCTCTGGCCACAAGGTGAAGGGCTCTGCGGGGTCCTGGCTCTGCAACCGGCACCTGGAGCAGGGGAAACTCGGCCGGGTTCCAGGCCGACCGAGAGCCCGTTCGTCTGGCAGCAGGGCCGTCTGTCCTGCAGCGCCCTAACCGCTCACGCCAGGGCCGTGCGCGGAGCCGGGCTCCTTGCTGCGCGTTCCCAAACACCAGGACCCCGCTGATCGACCTGGAGTTGAACTGCTTGCGGCCCCGGAGCCCGCAGGTTTTCTGCTGTTCCCAGCCTCTGAAGCAAACCCGGCTGCGCTGGGGTCAGGTGAGGCTGACCCTAATGCCCCGGCGGGCGAGGTGAGACAACGCGGAACTCGGTTCGCTTCCTAGCAAGCTCTCCTGGAGCACGGCCGTGACCTGCTGAAGACGTGAATAATTCAGTCAGGCTGTCGTAGCAGTTCCTCGGGTCATCTCTGATAAATTCATCGCTTGTGTTAGGAATTGCCTGTGCCGGAGCTTTACTGTTTAATTTCCGAGCTGTCTTCCAGAGGCCCCCTTGTCCCTACGAGCAGGTCAGAGCCACTTCTGCGAGGTGCTGACGAGGACAGCACGTGCTGGGTGCTTCCTCTGTCCCCTTCCCCAGGCTGTGGCACCGCTGTCCCCATGGGTGGGGGGTGCTGGACCCCGGCGGGTGCTGCTGTGGCCGAGGGCTGGGTGGGTGCTGCTGTGCACCAACCGCCCCGTGGCGTGGGGCCGTCGCCTTCCTGCAGCCCCACGGGGACCCTGAGTCATCCCCGCGTGGCAGAGGAGTGGCTCGCCCGGCGCAGCAGCTGTCCTACAAACATTTATTTGCTTTCCTTCCTTGTATTTGCCGTGCTGGGGAAGGAAAGGGGAAGCTTCGTGGGATCGCTGCAGTGTCTGGAGGGGAAAAACATCGGCCAGGAGCGCTACGGGCGGCAGCGTCCTGCTGGCAGAAAGTGCTGCTGCGGGCTGTGACTTGTGGCCGTTCCTAGGTCACGTTCGCAGCCCTGAGCTGCTGAAGCTGCCCAAGGGGAGCCGCCTGCGCCCAGCACGGGCTGGGCAGCCCCTCTTCGGTGCCAGGACCAGCCCTTGCAGAGGAACGTGGCCGTGCCGCAGCCCTTGGGGCACCGGGCTGGGAGCGGCTCCGTGCCCAGGGGCTGAGTGCTTGGGTAGCAGTGACGTGGCAAAAGCGCGGGAGGGTGGAACAAAAAGGATTGTCTTCCTTTTTTTTTTTTTTTTTTTTTTTTAAGCTAGATTTGTTCCAGATGCGCCCATGGCGCTCTGCCTTCTGTCTGATAAGGGGCTGAGGTCCCAAAGGCTGCGCCCGGCCCCGCGCCGTTAAACTGCCCCCCGGTGCTGCTGCGCTCCGCGTCTCCAGCTTGGCCTTGCCCGAAAGGTTTAATAACAAGTGTTTTCCTGCCTCTGGCGTGTTTGGTGCCTTTGCAAAGAGCCCCGTGGAGGAGCTGGAGCCTTCCCCAACCGAGCGAAGCCCAGAGGGGCCGTGCTGGATGCCGAAGCCCTGGCGGGGAGCAGCAGGAGCCGCGGGGTTCTGCGCCTCTCCGGTGCTGGGGGGCTGCGGGCACCCGGGGTGCTCTGGTGGGCTGGCTGCGTGGAGGGGAGCAGGATGTGGAGCAGCCGCTTTTGAAAGCTCTTTGCACCGTTTTCTCTCTTTTCTGTCTTGTAAAAAGCATTTCTTCAGCCAGCGGTACTGCTGTGATCACGGGCTGCTTCTCCTGCTGAAAGGAATTTCTGTTAAACGCTGACGCTTCTGTTAAAGTCTCTTTGATGTGGGTTTCTCGCACGTAAATGCGGGCTGCTTCTCCGAGCGCTGGGGTAGGGGGGATAGGACTGAACTTCCTCTTTATCTGTGATACGGGATCTCCAAAATCTGGCCTGCGGAGTTTCTCTAGAAACTTCCCTTGGAGCCGGAAAACCTCCGGGTGCGCTGGGGACCCGCGGTCTCTCCGCATGGTGCTGTGCTGGTGCTCAGCGCGGGGTCCCCGCGAGCCCCTGGTTCCACGGGTCCGTGATGCCCTGCTAGGGGGGTGCGTGATGCTCTCCTAGGTCAGGTTCGCTTGTGAGACGGGTTACAGAGATTCCCTGTACTGCTGGTAACGATTCCCCGCTTGTATCTCGGGAGCTTTCGCAGCAAGATAACGCCCGAATGAACTAAAAACTTGTCTGCCGCCGCTGAGCCAAGAGGAGGGCAGGGACGGGGACACCCAGCGACCTCGAGGCGGATGGCGCGGCGCGCTGGGGGTCTGGGGAGCCACAGCTCAGCTCTGCAGGCGTGCCAGCGGGTCTGGGTGAGCCGCTGCACGCTTGGAACCGCGGTCGAATTGCAGCGATGCCCCGGGCTGGGGTGTAGCAGCACTTCTCTGTAATTCTCCTCGGCACGGCCGGCTGCGGCTGGTGGAGCAGGCGGTACCTCTGGCGGAGGGGATGCTCAGCTCCTTTCCCCCTGTCACTCCGCCCGGGTGCGTGAGCGCCGAGCCCTCTCTGCCTCGGTTCCCTCCCTCGAAGCCGCGGATACCAGCGGGTTTGGCACGCGGGAGCCTCCGAGGTGATGTTTCCATGGAGACGAGCCTTTACTTGGGCATCTGATGTGCAAGTTCTGGTTTTTTTTTTTTTGTTTCTCTTAAATCTTGATATTCTTAAGTGAGACTTTTTTAAAAAATGTTCCCTGTTAGCTCTGCATCGTCCTTGGGGGTGCTGTGCTGCCCTCCAACATCCAGGGGCTGGAGCCTGTGTGACTGCTGGCGGTCCTCCTTCCCTCCCGCCTCGCCTGCCTGTTCCTTTTTATTGGGTCACGCTTTGATTTCTTCTTCTGCCCCAGGTGAAGCAGAAAAATCATGAAGACACGCTCTTTGCGCTGCGCCACGCAAGTCTGCCTTGAATATTCCCTTTCAGTGCCGCTTAAAAGGGCATCAGTAATTTACGGGGGTCTGCTGAGGCTGGCGCTTGTTGTTGGAGGCTTAATGAAGTCAGGCTAAGAAGCGGGGCAGGGGGAGCAGCCTGCCGGTGTCTCATCTTCCTCTTTTCATTCCTGCCCGCACTGAGTCCTCGCCTGGAAGGAGACGCTGGTGCGCAGGGACGCTGGATGGAGACCCGGGCGGTGCTGCCGGGCGGTGCTGTGGCTGCAGGTACTGCTGCCTGGTGCTTCTTGGAGGGTTCCCCCTCAGGCTCCCCATCGGTGCGAGGACACAGACCTGGGTTCGGTCGTTTTCCGTGGCGCAAGGCTGCGCTGGCACGAGGCAGCCGGGTTTCGAGCCCACGTGAGCCCGCGCTTCTCCGCGCTCAGCCTCACGAATCTCGGCTAGGGCAAACCCGTGTGTGCCTGCAGCACCGTTGCGATTGAGTTACGGAGCAAGGAAATTAAAACAAATCCCGCTCCCTGTCCGTGGGCTGCTTGCTCCTGGCTGCTGGCTGCCAGAAGCCGCTGTCTCTGGTTTTGCTGATGTGTCGCAGGGAAGGGTTTGGGCTCCCTGCAGCCCAGGGATGCTTTCGATCCGCAGCTGCCTCCTCCTCCTCCTCCTCCCCCTCCTCAACCGCGATTTGTTTTCCCAGAGCCGGTGGATTTACGGTGGTGGTGCGTCTCGGCTCTGGAGCACGAAGGCTCTTTGCTGAAACGCCCGGATCGGATTTGGCAGGAGGAGCCCGTCCCCGTGCCAGCCGGGGCTCTGCGGGTCCCTGCTCCAGGCTGAGCGGAGCAGAGCGTGGGTGCCGCTGCGCCGTGCCGGCGGCGTGCGACGGGAGGGCTTTGTGCAGGAGATCGTGTCCTCTGCTGAAAGGGCTTCGTGTCTTACCGATCCGGGGAGGGCCCAGGCAGGCTTCCTCTTGAGTGAGAAAGGGGAGATCGAGCTCGTATTTCTGCTTGTGACACCAGCTTGCCCCGTGGTGCTCGGTCCTGCCTCTGGGGTACCCTGGGCGCGTAAAGGCGGAGAGCCTGGGCCCGGCGCAGCTGCGACCGCCCCGTGCGGGGCTGTCCTGGAGGCAGAGGTTTGGTGACCGCGGGGGGCGGTAGGCTGGGAGGGTCACCTGAACGTCCCATGCACCATAAACCTGTCGCTGCCATCCCCGGGGTGGCTGTAGGTGCCCCGTGCCCTCCCGGCACGCGTGGAACAACCGCACCGGGGCCAGGAGTTGTGGCAAAGCTCAGCACAAATGAAGCCGTCGTAATTGAGTGTGGGTCTGTCACTCGGTCGGCTCGCTGGCAGAAATCCCAGCCCTCTGGGTACGTCGGGAACGTCGTCTGCGGAGGGGTGCTGCCGGACCAGGGGGGTTGACGGTGCTGGCTCTGCCGCGGGGCAGGAGCACCCGGAACAGCGGGGTCAGGACGCTCCCTCCCTCGCCAAGGTGTGCAGGAATAAATTTCTCCTTCCCCAGCAAGTCAGGCTGCTTGGTGCGACCCGACAGTCTGCTCCTTCGGCTGGCGAGGCTCGGGGGGGCCCGAAGCTGTGTCATCCTCTGGGGGCTGTGAGCAGCGGAGCTGGTGGGGGCTTTGGCGCTGACTTAGTGGCAACGGGAGCTGGAGGCTGCGTGGTGCCAGGCCTCTGCTTTCCGTGGGGAAGCGATAGCTTAACGTGCGATGACAATATAATCCTGCAGAGCCTCTCCCTGCTGCTTGTGTTTCCACGTTGGGGTGTGTGGTTGTTTTTTTAGAGGAGGTGGCGTTTGAAATACGGAGTTTGACAGCTGTGGTTAAGTTTAACTTGAGAGCCTGCTTTCTTCTTACTCATAGCGAGCTGAGAGTTGCGCAGTCCCTCGGGGACTGGTGTCTACAGCAATCGGCATCTCACTCCTTTAACGACGATTGAAACCGAGGAGGTTCATTACGCACCTCTCCTCTGCGGGCGGATGCGCGTGAGCTGAGCAGGATCTCCTGCGGGCACCGTGGGGTGCAGAGCAGCATCCCTCAGCACCCCTCCCGCTGCCAGCTCCAGGATCGCTCCCCCCTAGCTCAGATCACACACCCCCTGCACCCCAAACTTTGCCCAACTCGCTGCCTGACTCGGGAAGGGCTGAGCATCGCCTCGTCCATCCCTCGGGGCAGGCGGCTGTGGAGAGGTGCTTTCTGCTCTCCCCTTCCTTCTCTTTCCCTCCCCTGCCCTCCCTCCGGATCGAAGCTTTGGCTTTTTCGTAGGAACTCGTCTGACGTTGGGACCGATGGGACTGATCCTGGAGCTGGTCCCGGTGAGCTCCCACAGCCGCAGGGGGAGGCGCCGAGGCCGGGCTGGTGGCTTTTTAATTAGCCCAGCGCAGCGTGTCACACAGCAGAGGAGGGGAAGGGAGAAGGCGATAAAATACACCTTCTGTTCCTTGGTGTGAGGCTGCGGAACTGGTGCCTTGCCCGGCTTGCTGCTCTCTGAGCTGGGTGCCGCCCAGGACACCTGGCTGTAGTGAAACCTGCCCCGCTCCGAGCAGGGGCTGGGATGGAAAGCCCCACAAATCCCATGTTCTTCCTCCAGTGGTCTTTTGGGTGGTTCCTTCTCCCTCCCAGCTGCGGCTGAGCAGTAAGCGATGCGCAAGGCTCTCTCCGGAGCTCTGGCTGGGTTGCTGTGACCGCAGCAGGCGGTGCCCAGGCGCTGGATGTGCCCCGGTGCTGTGCAGGGGCGGAGGATTCCCAGCGCCCCTCTGCTGTGGTTGCCTCGATTTTGGGTAGCGGGGCAGGGGCCGCTGGCAGCTGAACTGCAGCGGGCTGAGATCTTCACAGCAAAGCCCCGGCCTGGCCTCATCTAACTTGGAAATGGCTCTTTGGCTCTGCACGTTATCCGATATATGGTTTTTTGTTTTTTTTTTCCTTTGTGAGCTCAAGCCTGCATGTGTTCCTCCTCCCCTGCCTGCTCTGCGGAGAAGCCCGGAGCAGGGCACAGGGTGGGAGGATTTGCTTCACCCCCAACAGGTAGGGGTCACAGATCTGGTCTTGCAGCTGAGGATGGGGGGAGAACCAAAAAAACCCAACCAACCACTGAAAAACAAAACAAAACAGGGTGAGGGAGGTTTTCCTGCCGTCCTTTGGAAGGACGGTTGTGGCCGTGCTAATTCCACAGAAATTTACCCTACCGAGCTCGTGTGGTCCGCCAGCTCCTTCAGGCTTGAGCCAAGAAAAACGCTCTTGGTGCAAGCCGATGGGAAAACCTCGCTTCTGCATCCTTCAGCGACTCCTTTGGTCGGGAAGCTGCTGTGAGTGGCCCTGCTGGGTGGCAGAGGCCAGGCAGGCAGCACGCCGGTGAGCGCGGGGATTTCGGCACCCCCGGTGGCTGCGGTCCCCAGGCTCTCACCGCTCGCCTTCTGTCTCCTAGGTCATGCTGGCCGCTTCCTACTGGTCCCTCCTGGCCCCGGCTATCGAGATGGCTGAAGAGTCCGGCACCTTTGGAGCCTTTGCTTTCCTCCCCGTGGCCGTGGGCTTTGTTCTGGGAGCAGCTTTTGTGTACGGGGCCGACCTGCTCATCCCGGTGCTGGTAAGTGCGCGCGGGTCTCTGCCTGCTCTGTGCCCACCGGATAAAATGTCCTCGTTTTCCTGCAGGGGTGGGATTTGGGGAGCTCGGGGCATTCCCAGGACCCTTCGGGGTGACGCTGCCCTGGCTGTGGGCGGTGGGGAGGCGCAGGGCATTGGTGCCGGACCCGGTGCTGCTCTGCTGGCTCCTGGGCGCCGATGTCCCTGCTGGTGGCCCCGAGCAGCCAAACCTCGCCTGGGCGCTCTCTGCAAAGCTGCATCTTCTCCGCTTCCTTCGGCTTCTGGAGCGACAGGAGCCAGATACAGACTGGTTTCTATCAGAGCTTTAATGAAACTGTTTTCTCCCCCAAGACCCTGTGGCTCTGCCTGTGCTGAAGGCAGCTTCAGGCTCTGCGCTGTTTTTTTCTTTTTTTTTTTTTTTTCACACTTCTGCTTTTGTTCTTTTCGCTGGCAACACTTTGCAAACAGTTCAGGTGTGACCTTCTGTTTCAGCCCAGAGGTTTAATTTGCGGAGCTGCCAGCCCTTTAAGCATCTCAGAATTGAATGAACCATCCCACTGTCTAAGAGTATTATTAAAAAATAAAAATCAGAAGCTGTTGGACTGCCACGGCTGAGAGCGTAAGAACGGCTTGGTCTGTGGGGACGTTTTCAAAAACTTCCAAAGAACTTCTTAAAAATTTCTGATTTATTTTAGTGGCGGGTGGGATTACGAGCAAGGGGGCTGAGGCTTTTTGTTTGAGGAGCAGCAGGGGCTGGTGACCCCCGTTCCCAGGGGGGCCGCTGTGTTAATTTTCCCTGCTCCCTGCCTTTTTGAGCCTCTCACAAGAGGCGTAGCCGAACGTGTCCTCAGTTAGGAAGAAAACGGCCTGATATTACCGTGTGTCAGTGCCGGTGTAAATGGATGCATTAAAGCAAAGAACAAATAAATGAAACGCCGCCGGTGTCAGACTGCTGAAAGCCTGGGCCCCCTCCGCGGGCTGCTGGTGGCTCCCTGGCTCTTCTCAGGGCTCCCAAACCTTTTGCTGGGCTGTGGGGCTCAGCACCTCTCAGCAGCAGCTTTTTGCAGCGGCGTTGCTGTCCCCTGGCCGGGGGGCAGCTGCGGCACCCGGGGATGCTCGCAGCCAAGCCCTGCCTTTTGTGCCTGCTGCCCGCAGCCCGAGGTCTCCCGCTGGCGCCGGCTGTAGCGACGATTGTCCTCGTTCCGAGGTGCTGGATGGGGCCGTGTGTTTGATCAGCTGCCCGAGGCTGCTGTTTCCCAACAGAATGGACAAACAGTTGCACCACAGAGCCCGCTTCTTCCTGGTGCCTGACGCTGCTCGCTGGTGCGTTTTGAAATTGTGCGGGGTGGGAAGAGCGCTGGGGAGTGAAATTCTTGGGTTGCAAAGAGCCGGACGGAGCGACGAGGGGCGGCAGGGGAGGGAATGGCCAGGGTGCACGGTGGCAGCTGCAGGGGTGACGGAAACACACGGGTCTTGCAGCCGTCCCCAGTGCCGGAGCACAAACACCACCGGGAGAGGAGCTGCTGCCTCCCCTGCTTTGCCGCCTTGGTGCTGTGCAGGGGAGCACGTGGCTCTGTGCTGTTCCCACAGGACTTTGATAGCTGCTGCGGGTGCTAATGTTGAGCTCCGAGAGGATTTATGCCCTGTGTCTAATGTCCTAATGCGTTAGGAACACTTCCTACATCTGCTCGTAAGCCGGCAGGCGGTGGGGGGGGCCGTCCCTGTGCTGGGGCTGGTGTCCCCCAGCTGGGCAGGAGCTGCTTTGAAAGAGTTGGTGCAAATGCAAAGCAGCTGCACGAGTCCTGCCGCAGGTAACTCGTGCCAGGCTGGTGGCGTGTCCTTGGTCAGAGCGGGGGGACCCCGCGCCCCCAGCCCAGCGCAGCAGTGATGGCTCTTGGAGTTTGAGGATTAAGCCATCGTAGTTCGCTTCCAACAAGCCTCGCTTCTTTCTAAATCAGTTAAAATCTCACGTTTTCCTATTTTTTTTTCTTCCTCCGCTTAAAATCAGGTGATGGAGGGATGCTGGTGAGACCCCAGAGCACGCCGGGCGGGCAGGAAGGAGGGATCTGTTCTCCATAGGCTGCTCTTGCTCCCCGTGCCTGGCACTCCTCCGTAATTGTTTTGCTATATAGCAACAGGTAGTAAAAGCTTTTAATGAGCCCTTATCTCCCCGGGGCTGCTCCCGGGGCTGGAGCAAGGCTTCGCTCCCCTGCTCCCACGGCAGCAGGGGCAGGAGCCGAGCGGCTCTGCTGGTACCCAAATGTTTGCTCAACGGCAGAGCGGGGCCGGTGGGAGGGTTAAACCTCCAAGACAAAGTGGTTAATGATGCCGAACAGCTGTAGTCATTAAATTCCTTACAAAAGACAGATTTAATCTATTACATCTTTATCTTTTCGCGGCTTCCCCGCTGGAAGCCTTTAGCATGTTTGTTCATCCTTTAGCTGGGTTTATCGAGTGTGAGACGTCCTCAGCTCTGCTGGCGGAGGACAGCTCGCCTGTCCTCTACCTAAATGCTAAAACTGTCCTCGGCCCCAGGCTAAAAGAAAAAGGAAGCGGGCGTTTGGGTGTGCTTGGAGAGCAAGAAATAGGCGTCAGGAGCTTTAAAAGTGGGTGTCTCCTTCCTTTTGCTAACCATCTCCCTTCTGGTCAGCCAAGCTGCTTTTACCAGCCGTGCTGGATTCGGTGGTTTGGGAGGTGGGGGCAGGTCTGGGTCTGCTGCAGGATGTTGCTGTGGTCTCGGGGAATACCTTAAACCACTAACGAACCGCTAACAAACGACCTGTCTGCCTCTTCCCTCCCCTGGCCCTGGTGATGCTTGCAGCATGGCTCTCCTTCCTGAGCTGATTTTCAGTGATACAGCTAAATTTTGGCATTTCCAGGAGGATTCTGGATGGAGAAGGGCAGCCGATGGGGGGCTGCAAGTGAGAAACTATTGCTTCTACTCAAAAAGCTCTGGGCCTGAGGGTCTCCAGTGCTAATAATCAAAGCCTTTGAAGGAGAACCTGCTTGAAAATACCACTGTTTGCACAGCACCCGGCACAATAGGTCCCTGATGGCCTTCGGTCTGCAGCAGTGCGTGAGAACGCTGGAATTAAGAAGTATTATTCTCATCCTTCAAATCTGTCTCGCAGCTCTGCCGACTGTGCCCTGTTGTGTTGTGGGGTTTTATTGTGCTTCCACCACGGGCTTCTTGCTCAGGCCTCCCTTTTCCCCTGAGGAATACGGCAAGAGTCCGGAGGGCTGCATCCAGCCCTGCCTTTGATTTTCACGCGGTCCCCGGCTGCTTCTGCCCCGTAATTCTTGCCTGCTCACGTTTTGCCTTCGTCTTCGGGCTGCTGGTCCTGTGCAGCCTCTCCCAGCAGGTCTCTGGCAGCTGCTGCAGGCAGGTTGAGTTCCCAGTAGTGCTGCCGTGCCCAGGTAGATGGGGTTTGGGTGGGATGCTGGGGGTCTGGGCGCAGCACAGCACCTGTGCTAACGCTGTGGCTCGCAGGAACTCCCTAATTTTTGCCTCTTCTGGATCACTGCCCTTTAAACGCTCCTTGGAGCAAGCAGGGATTCAAAGACTTGATGCTGGCGGAACAGGGAAGGTGGCATGGGCAGGGGAGAGGAGCAAGCTGGCCCCAGCAGGAGATAAATCCCACAGGGATGAAACCCTCGTGGGCTGCACGTCAGCTCGCCGTAGCGGTGCGCACCCGTTCCCATTAACCACGTTATTCCTTCCGTCCTCGTCTGCCTGACGTCCTCTCTGCTTTGGGATCGTTGCGCTAAATAGGATAACGAGCCTTAATTGCCTTCATCTCCTCTACCTCAAGGCTTTGTCGGGCTTGGAAACGTCTGCCCAGCTCTGGGACCAGGCTGCGGGTGGGCTCCTGCCCTGTGGGGGGGGGTCTGGGCAGCTCAGGGGGGTCCGGGCAGGCGCTGCAGGATGGCCAGCAGCTAACGGGAGACCCAACCAGGGGTCGGTGGGCAGCTGCTCGGACCCGTCTGGAAGCCTTCTGCTGCCTCCTGGGCAAAGGATGGTCGGAGAAAGGGGTCCGGAGAGCCAGGGCTGTAAATCTGTCCTGGAAATCCCATCTCGGTCGAATTTTTTTTATTTCCTTGTCAGCTAGATCCAGGGTTTGTTGTTCCTGGCTGCGGAGCAAATCAATAAAGCTGCACGTGATGGGGGGGGGGGGGACACACACACCGCTCCCTGGATTTAAAACAAATAGCATCTCCGGAGCTTTTTCAGAGCCTTTCTCCCGGGCTGGCAGGTGCTCCGCGGAGGGGACCCGCGTGGCTGAGTTGTGCCCAGCGCCCGGGTGTTTTGTACCCGGGCTGGGGCTTTCCAGGCTCTTGTTTGCAGCTGCATTCGTGGTTTTAACAGCGGTGAGGGCTGAGCAGCCTGATGTGGAGGAGGTGACGGTGGTGCGTGGTCGCAGTAGGGGCCGGATCCTGCTCACCCTCTCGAAACGTGGCTGTGCTGTGCTCCTGCCCCCTCGTCCGTGTATTTACTGAAGGCCACGGTGGGGTCCGGGTGTGCTGCTGGCCTCCTGGGCGGACACGGCAAAGCAGAGAGATGTTCGCAGGCTTTTTTTGGAGCGCGGTCTGGGACCGGGCACTTTGCACAGAGAATTTTTAAGCTATTTTTGGCGGGCGCTCTTGGGAAGGACTCGAGAGCTCAGATATCCACGGGACGTTCTCCCGTTTACTGGCGGCGGTGCCTGCGGTTTGGCTCGGGATGCGCCCGGAGGATGGGCGCGCCGCTCCCGGTCTGTGCGAGCCGCGTAGCGGGGGGCGGCTGGGGATCGGGCGGTGGTGGCGAGCTGCGGGAGGGGAAGGCAAAGACCTCTGTGCGTGCTCGAGGCGTGGATGCACGTTCCTTAAAATTGCCGTGTTCTGGGCTCAAAGTCAGCTGGATCGGGCTGTGGGAAGCATCTCTCCCGGGCCAGTAGGTACACGTGTGGCACATACATGGGAAGGAAGCAGCTGTGAGGCCGGGGGGTCCATCGGTGGGTGCTGGGGACCCCCGAACCCAGCGGCTGCAGCGCGCTTCCTTCTGCCAGCTTTTAGCACAGCTCTCCCCTCCGATTTACCCAGACCGAATTTAACGGGATAATTGTCTCACGAGGCAGTGAAAATGTGCCGGGGCTTGTTGCCGGTGCTAATTTATAATCAGGATAAAAGTTCCTCTTATGCAATTTGATTTCTCTGAGACATGCCCTGCGCAAGTTCCCGTTCTTAATGCGCCTTTTCCTGTTCATTTGCGACTCCTAGAAAGCTAATTAGCTGCACATCCTCGTTGCTGTAGTAGGTAGAGGCTTTTCCTTTTGAATATTAACCAAAGGACGTGCTCGTACGTGTATGTGCGTTTTCTTGTTTGTCCTGTGGCCCTTGCTTTATGGCACTGGTGTCAGAGGGCGCTGCTGCAGCTCCTGGGCCTGGGCGGTTTGCAGTTCAGCCAAAACCTTTGTGCAGAAAGTGGGGTTAGGGGGCTGCCGACGGAGCCTTCCAGGCTCTAAAAGGTGGTGGGGATGCTGGAGAAATTCCACGCTCCTTTCCTTGCTGTGACGAGGCTGTCCCTCTGCACCCTGCCTGCCAGCAGACTGGGTCTGGAAGGCTCAGGGAGGGCGGCTGGAACCCTCCGTGCCCCTTTTTGGGGACCGTGGTGGAGGGAAGCATCGTCTCCATCACCTGCAGGGCTTGTTCCTGTAACAATTGACGTGCTTGATTTGAACGCCTGAAGGAGGCCCCGTTCATCTGTGGGCACGGTGAGTGCCACGGGCTGTTCCTCGATCTTCAAATCTGCCTTTGAGTGTGCTCCTGGCAGAACCCAAATTAATGCCTCTGCTGTGAAATGTAAACCTGCCATTAAAACGACAGAGAAGAGGAGAAGAAGGTTACAGTCGGCTGGGTGGCGAACTGTCAGGGAGAGGAAGGCTGCTTCCACGCAGCTCGTGGAAAATATGTATGCATCCATCTATGAACGCAGCACCGTGTCAGCTTGCTATCAGAGTAAACTGTGACTCACCCAGATTTACTTGACGTGCTGCCTGCTTCGGAGACGAGCTGCGAAGAGTCAGTTCGGTGCCTCTTCTGCCTGTGCCTCCCCCGAGAGGCCACCGGGGCGATGCCCGCGGGTGCCGGTGTGCCGCTGCCTTGCGACGTGCTCCCGCTTTGAGCCAGCAGCGCGGAGATGCTGCGGAGGGGATTTCTCTTCCCTTTGCACAGCCGGATTGAGAAATGTGCCTTCGCACCGTCCTGCTGCACAGCCCCAGCCTGGCAGGGAGCAGCTCTTTAAACGGCTCGGTTTAACCCCGCGTACTTGGCTTCGGGGCCGCATCCAGCTCAGGTGGGGGCCCGGCAGCTGCGGGATGAGAGAGGTGCAGCCACGCACCACCTCCTGGCTTCCAGCCGCCGTGCGCGGGTGGCTGCTGTCTGCGTCCTGCTGCCCGGAGCTCGGCGCTGTAAAACAGGCGTTCAAACAGGCGTCCACGGCTAATCCGGCGGCGCATCGTGCCTTGTTAATAGCCTGATGGCTCCACGGGAAAGGGGCACGCCGCTGGAGAACTTGGGGGGGAAAAATGGCTTGGTTATTTCCGCTCAGCCAGTGCGAGGCTCCTCTCGTGGTGTTCTGAGCGCACGGATTCCTCTCCTCTCCTCTCCTCTCCTCTCCTCTCCTCTCCTCTCCTCTCCTCTCCTCTCCTCTCCTCTCCTCTCCTCTCCTCTCCTCTCCTCTCCTCTCCTCTCCTCTCCTCTCCTCGCTCGGAGCGTGGGGCTGCAGAGGGCTGCGAGGCTGCTGGGGCCGTGCGCCCTGTCCCTCGGCTGTGCCTTGGGATGTTACGGTTGGGGTGTGGAAATCTGCATGATGTTTGCCTGTCTCCTCTCATGCTCTAATTATCAACGAGACGGTGACAGTGACGTGATGTTAACCTGGTGTCCTCGGGCCTCACAGCTAACGCGAACTGAAGAACTGACTGGAGGAGTCCGCTCCTGGTTTGCAGGCTCACGAAGGCATCTTGCTGCTGGTTTACATTCTGGGTGCTTTTCTTTATGGCCTGTCACGGCTTTATAGGTGAGGTAAATACTGCACGTATAAATAAATGATATTTAACGAGCGTTTAGATTGCAGGGAACAAGATGCAGCCAGGAGGGGAGCAGCGCTGCAGGGATTTACAGCCCGGTGTGGCTGCCGTTGGAGCGCCCTGCTGGAAACGCGCTGGCTTCTGCTGCAGTGGTGCCTTCTGCTCGGCTCGGTGAGACCCTGCACAAGGACTGCAGCCTGTGCCACCCCCCCTGGAAGCCGTCCCTGGCCTTTGGCGCGAGCGTAGGAGGTGGCTCAGCCTCGAAAAGCGGTGCGGCGTGGCACCCGCATGTGCCGCGGGACCGCGTGTGCCGGGGATGGCGAAGGAGCGACCGACGGCTGGCAGGGCCCCGGGTGATGAACAGCCTCCAGGTTCAGAGCGTCCTCGTGGTTTTGGCTGCTGCTCTGGGCTACTTTTGTCTGTCCTTGCCCGGAATTGGGTTTAGAAAAACAAGCCTGGCTCACGTGGTCGTGCTGTGCCCATGTTTGTTTCCCTCCTCAAAATGCAGAGCTGGCATTTCTCTTTTTTGATCAGTCCAAGGATGGGTGAGGTGGCCCCAGGAGTGGTTCCTGCGGGTTTTGGCAGAATAAATAGAGGAGGGAAGATGGGGATGGTGTCCCCTCTCCTGCTAGTGTGGATGCTGCCCCGATTTATCAGCAGGGAGCACAAAGAGGGGAGAGATGCTGGGCACCAGCCCCGCTGTGTTAGCTCCGTGCTGGCAGCAGCGCCTGCGCGCCTCGGAGGGGAGAGGGCTGGCTTCAGAGCTTGATTTCTGGGCTGAAAGTTGTCTTGGTTGGAATCCAGTGCCTGAACGCCTCACCCTTGAGTGCGAAGGACGAGTGCTGCTCGGTGGCAGGTTTTAGGGGAAGCGGCGAGTTCCCCAGCTCAGAACTCAGCTGTGCCCCACAGGAGCAGCCCTGGGGCTCAGCGCTGGGCCAGACTTGTCCTGAGCTACGGAGGAAGGGAAATTGGTTAGCTTCTCGGTGGTGGTAATTAGCAAGTGCCTTGTCCCTCATTACGCCTCTCTTCTGTAATGAATTAACAAATTAATTGGACTAGCTGAAGGGAATGAAGGGCCTCCCCTGTGGGTTTATTGCGCTGTGCTTCAGGAAGGTGTGTCGGGCTCCCCCGGCGCTGCCCGGCCTCCCGCAGGCACTCGGGGCGGTTAGCAGCGAAGCCCAGGAGACACGCTATGCTGGTAATTGTTTGATGCACTGCGCGAGACCCGTGGAAAGAAAAACAGAGCAGAAAGCCCGGCCTTGGAAATGAGCCTGCTGCGGGCTCGGTCCCTGGAGGCTGCGCCGGTGCCGCTGGGCTCGGGCGCGATGGTGCGGGGAGAAGGGGCACGTCGGAGGGGTGACGCTTCCCCATCCCTGTACCGGGGATTTCTGCTGGTAGTTGAGAGCCTTAAGGAAATTGGGTTTGAACGGGGTGTAACTGAGCAGTGGTGCACAGCGTCTCGTTGTCGGAGGGGCGATCGATGGCGAGCCGAGCCGCCCTCCCTCCCCGTTTCTCACGGGCTCTGCCGACCGCATCTGATGCGCATCCAGCTTTGGCACGCTGCGGACGTGTCGCCACTCGGTCCCTGAAGGATCCCAAGTCCTTCGTTCTTCGCCTCTGGGTTTCTCTCTGTGGGCAGAACTGTCCTGCAGGGCTCGGCTGATGGCTGGCACCCCACAGTTTGTGGCGGGCCAGGGGGAGCGGGGCTGGTGGCCGCTGCCTTCCCCCCTCCGGGGGCTCCTGGCCTTGCAGGCGCAGCAGCAGCAGCAGCAGCCTCTCCCCCTCTTTGTTCGCTTTTCCCCCCATTAATTCAATCTGCGCTGTTAGCAAATCATTCCTGAGAAGTATATTGTGTAAAAAATGAGCTGTTAATTGAAGTTTTGTTTGCTTTTTCTCTTACTGTTGCAAAAAGCCTTGCATAATAAGGGCTGTAAAAATCAGTGTTGCCACGTTACAGATATCCGAGGTGGGGAGGGGGCAGGGAGGGAGAAGGGATGCGAAGCTGCTCTCCATTAGACTTTAATAAGCATGTGGAGAAAAAGCTCTTGTTAATCCCCTTGGAGGCTTAAAGGTTTATTGCTAACAATTAAAATCTCATATTGTAGCGCTGACTCGGTGCCACGGACCTCTTTGCTGCGTCCTGCCGAGCGCGTCTGCGTGGTGCTGGTGGGCAGAGGTGTCCCCGGGGAGATTCCTGCTCCCAGGGGAATTTCCTGGTCCCAAGGGAAATTCCTGCTCCCTTCCTGCTCCCGAGGGGATATCCCTTCTCCTGAGAGAGATTCCTGCTCGGGCTGGCTGTGAGGCTGTCTCTGCCCGGTGAGGTTCCTCCCAGCAAGCGACTGGAAACGTGGGCTCGTCCCAGCTGGTTTTGGTGGGCAGCGCTCACCCTGGTTGGAGCCGAAGGAGTTTAAGGACGGCCTGTTGTATTTTTATTTTTATTTTTTTTGTTCCAAGCGTCTGTTTGGGAGGAGAGAGAGGGGGATGCCATCCCCTACGCCAGCTCTCCCCTCCGCTGTCCCGGGGCGGGAGGGGAGCGCACAGCATCCGAAGCTTGCGTGCTTGCGCAGCCGGTCCTCCGCTAGGTGAATTTACTGGCGGGGGTTCAAGGTTTCTCTGAGCTCCTCGGTGGACGGGAGATTGGTGACCTGGAGCCTTTCCTTTCCTGCCACGGAGGTGGGCCTGGCTTGTTTAGTAGGCTATTTTCTGCTAGATTGCAGGGAAAAGGCAAAAATATTTGTGCGCCTTCGTTTTTGTAACGGCAAAGGTTACCCAAACCGCCTCCCTTCGGCCGTGCACAAGGTCGCCGTTGCAAAACGAGAAGTTTCGTAACGAACCTCCTGGGTTTCCTCGGCAGCTTGGGAATCGCGTGCGCGGCCCCGCTCCCCGGCACGGGCTGCAGCCCTCGCCCCGAGCCCAGCGCCGTCGGGGCCGGCCCCGCTCCCAGGCCGGGTGCCAGCAACATTCCTGCTTCCTCCCGCAGAGCCTGAAGCCCCAGACGTGCCGACGGGGAAAATATCTGTACGCTTGGCTTTAGTGCGAATGTTGCTTTGGCCAAGGAGATCGGTTTTACTGATTTTGCTGCTGGCGGCCCACCTGGCTGCGGTGCTGCGGGGCCACTGCCGCTGCCACCTTCCCGCTGACACAGGAGGAGGAGGAGGAGGAGGAGGATGGATTCTGGCGGCGCACCAGCGGAGGCCGGTGATTAAAGCTGCTGTTTGCAACTGAGAAGAATTACGGGTTATCAAAGTGGCTGATAATTAGCAGCGAATAAAATGTACTTGCAGTGATATTCTATCAGTTACAGGTAAACCGATACCCGGCTTCCTTGCTCCCAGTTATTAGGGGAAAGTCTGGGTGTCGCGCTGCTGCCAGCTGCTCCGTAAGGGCAGCGCCTTCCAGCTCGGTGTTACCGGCTCACGAGACGCTGCCGGAGCAAACCCGATGTGAAAACGCTGATTTTTTTTTTTTCTTTTTGTGTGCGCGCGCGCGCGCCTGTGGACAAACCTCTCCTTTCCAATTCCCGCAGCAGCGCTGCCATAGCTACGGGCTGGCTGCGGCAGGCGCGGCTGCTGGGCCGTGGGAGGACACAGTGCCGGAGGAGCCAGATGGAAGATGCTCTGCGTGGGAAGAGGGAGCCCCGGGCCTCCCCCCGCGCCGGCTGCTGCGGCTCCGGGAAGTGTTTTGGTGAGCCCGGCAAAGGGCAGCGGGGACGGGGTCGGAGCTGCTCCCGCAGCCCAGCTCCCGAACCGGCCCCGGGGAGCACTGCGGGGTCGGCGTGCCGCGGGGTCAGGCCCTCGGGGCATGGTCCAGCTCTTTTATTCCAGGCTGGAAGCGTGGATCTGCTTGGGCTCGGCCCCGAGCTCTCCTATTGCAGAACAAGCTGGTGGTGCCGGGTTTCCTCGGGGAAGCTGCTGGTGGCGCTGGGTTTCCTGGGGGCTCCAACTTTAACCGAGGAGCGCGGTGCGAGGCCTGGGAGAAGCCGTTCCCTCCCAGCCCTGGTGGTGAGGCGGGGAAGGCGATCCCCACTGGGATGGGAACTGCCCTGTTGGGAGCGGGGCTTTGGGCTGAGCTCGTAGACCCCAAGCTCTTCTCGTGCCTGCCAGGAGCACGCGAGCACCTGCCCTGTCGTCCACGCATTGTTTTTTTTCCTTGCATTTATCTTCTCTAGTGCAGCTCATGTTCTCCTTAAACTGTATCTGGCATCTCTTCGAGGCTTACAGGGACGGTTCTGCTTCCTGCCCCTGACTGCGTATGCTCTGGTTTAGGTTTTACGAGGCTTTGTTGAACTCTGGGGGGAAGTGGAAGAAATCTTGTCACACCTGACCGCTTTGCAGCGCGGTAGGCAGTGCTGACCAGGCTCTCATTAGCAAGCCTGAGAAGAATTGGCTAAGAAAGGCCTTCCTGTCCGTCCCGCCGTTACCGCTGGTCCCTTGGTAGCAGTCTCCGAATTAAAATGCAAAGCGAGACGTACCTGACACGCTCGGAGCCCCTTAATCTCGTGTAAGGAAATAAATTTGCCTTGAAGATGTCTTCATTGCGCTGGGCTTTTGTGGATGTGGGGTTACTGGGGGGTTTCTTTCACGCCCTGGCCCTCGTTAAACTCCTTCCTCCGACGTGCCCTGGAGGGGGGTGCCGGGCAGGGCAGCGGGCTTGGGGACGGGGCTGAAGGCTACGGAAAGCCCAGGCTGTGATGAAGTGAGGCTGTGATGAAGGGCTCTGGGCAGGGCTCAGGGGCTTGGCCACTGTCCCCAGGCCCTGTCCCTTGCAGGGGCTGCTCCCTGTCCCTAGCGGAGCTGGGGCCTGTGTTGGGGTAGCACCCGCTGCTCCAGAACTGTCTCTTGAGAAACTGCAGCGAGACCCCGGAGATAACAGAACACTATAAAATGCACGGGGTGGAGGCTTCAGAGCTTCTGAGACGCAGCCCTTGCCCCAGGGGTGGTGATGGTGGGGGGAAAAATTCAGCGTCTTAGTGAGCAGCTGGTAACTTTAGGCGTAATGCAGGGCTTTTGTGGCAGAGAATGGCAGCGCTGCCTCGTTTTAAGCACTGTTACCCCGCAGCAGGGGGCAGCTGGTGAGAAGGACGGCCTCGCTCTGCTCTTGCTCCTGCTCAGCTCCTGCTCCTGGTGGCCCCGCTTGCTGCACGGGGGCACGGTGCAATTCCCTGCCTGCTGCAGCAAGCTGCCCGTGCTTTGCTGTCCACAGGTACCCCCTGGCTTGTTTGGGCCCCGCTCCCGCAGCCAAAAGTGGCTCAGGGGATGCCGTCTGTAATGCAAAGGGTTCGGGTGCTGCTGCTGCTGCAAACACCAGGGAGGAGGTCCCAAAGGGTGTGGGGTGAACCCGCCGCCACCCCGAGCAGCTGGGCTGCGCTCCCCAGGGCTGCCAGGCGATGAGGACGAGCTGTTTGCTTATGTCCCGAAGCTGCGCGTCAGCTGCTGCCAATGATAAATACGATTGCACCCGCTTCAGGGTTGAGAAAGGCTTTTTTTTTTTTTTTTTTTTCTCTTTTTCTCTCGTGGCAGGGAGTATTTAAGGCTGCGCTCGGGTTGTTGGTTTCAGTGTTTTGAGTGGCAGATTGCCAGCGATCCCTGGCTTTGGGAAGGTGCTGCGGCTCCAGGCCTCCTCGTGTCCCTGCCGATAGCTCCCCTCGCCCCGTCCCCTTGTGCCAGGCCAAAGCCGACTGCGATAACTCTGTCTCCCTCGAGGAGGGGCTCGTCTGGGTTGGTTTTGGGATGCTGTGCCCGACAGGCTCTGAGGCTGTGCTGGAGACCTCGGAGCAGTCTGACTGCGTTTTGGGGACGTTCCTGGAGGCAGGCAGGCTCCTGGCAGCACCAAATTCCAGCCCCAGGCACGTCCCCAGCCGCAGGCAGCGCCCGTCCCCGGTTAGCGGTGACTTGAGGTCCCTGCGGAGCGGCGCGGGGCGCGTCGTGCTTTGCAAGGAGCCCTGGCTCAGCGTTTGTCCTGGCACGACGCTGAGACGGGGATCGATAGAGCCAGGTGGCCGTCAGCTTATTTATTTTTTAATGCATTTTTAAGTGAGCAGGGCTCTGCAGTGTGTAGGCGGTGAGCAGGACTGCCGCAGGTGCTGCGCCCCGTGGTGGCACACCCCGTGGTGGCACAACCCCTGGGACACCTCGGGGTGACTTTGGGAGCGGTGTGACCGGCCGATGTCCCATCGGATGAGCATGGATAGGTGCCAAGGGAGGGCTGGGGGTGCAGCCACCCCGGGGAGTTCACCCCGTGTTAGCTTTCAGTGGGTTGCGAGCGGGTGCTGCTGGCACGGGATGGGGGGATTCTGCACCCCGCCAGCTGAGCTCCCCTGGAAGTTCCCTCTCTGATACCCGAGCCCTTTCTAAGGGAGCCGTTGTCCTTTCTACCTGACCCTATTTCACGTTTCTCACTATACATCCTTTAATCTGCCTGAGAGAAAGTGGAGACGTGTGGCTCTGCTGCTGCACAGCCTTTGTACCGCTCCCGGCACTGTGCAGGAGCAGCGAAGCTGAGTGAGTGCGAGGTGCAGGCAGGATGCGAGCACCCTGTGTCCATCGTGGCTGCAGATGTGCCAGCTCTCCCCGTCTGTCCTGGCTCCCCGCCCTGCTTTGTTCTTCTCCTTTTATCGCTTTCTGGCCTCCGCTCTGTTACCACTTTCTCTCTTTTAATAAGCGTGAAATGAGAGCCTCCGGGCACCATCGCGGCGTGGCTTATTGCTGCCTCTTATTTCCCTCTCCGTGTTAGCTCCTGGACGAGTTCGCAACGTTATTTATTTACGAAATAAGGTAGTACAATTCATTCCATTTCCTTTCCCCCTTGAAACGCTTTCTGCTATTAGCTGATGGGCTGTGCTCTTTGTCTCCTCGGGCTTGGAGGAGCCTGCTGCAGGACTGCCAGGATGCTTGCTGCGTGAAAAGCCAGGACAAGAGTGACTTGGAAGCGCCGTGTCTCCAGCCTTCCCCGAGCCGTGCGCCTCGGCAGCACCTTCACGTTGGGCGCTCAGCGATCCGCACCCAGCCGGAGCATCGCGGCTTGTCGTCCCGAGTTCTTTATTCATTTATTCTCGCTCGTCGGGTGGGGAAGAGCAGCTTATTTCTGAAAGGTGTCACCCCCTTGTCATTCCTCCTTCGGTTTAAGTTCAGCTCAGCCAGCAGCTCGTGCGGGAGGCCGGCTTGGCAGCGAGGGGAATCCGAGGAGGGCCTGACCCTGCAGAGGGGCTCCTCTCCTCACTGCCGCGTCCTTGGGGAAGGACGTGGCCGATAGGGCTGGGGTTTTCTTGCTTCATCTATAAGCAAGCAGATGCTTCATCCTTTTTGTTTTATCCCTTTGCCCTGCGGAAGGCAGAACATGAAAAAGGAGAGAAGCCAGTCCCATACAGCAGGGGTCGGGAGGGGGGTTTGCACGTCCTTGGCACGGGTCACTTTGGGAAGAGCCTGCCTCCAGGAGGATGAGTCCTGCGCTCAGGTCTCCGGCTGGGGTGGCTTTTTGGCCCTGGGGGCCAGGAGCTGGGGGCCTGGGCTGGCTTCCCCCAGGTCGCTGCTGCTGATGCCACCTCTGGGACTCGCTCTGCTCCGGCCTGAGCACCTACGTGCAGCCCCGCAGGAGCGCCGGCCCGGCCCTAGCAGAGATAGATGCGCGCACGCCTGTTTCTTGTCTTTCAGAGAGGCGCTTGCCCAAATATCGCAGTTTTACAGCTGGCTGCTTTGCTCCCACTTTGAAGTGCGTCCCTTTTTAGTGCTGCTGACCATATAAGTAGAGATACGTGTTCGCTTTTGATCAAAGCGAGGTGCAGGGGTAGGGCTGCGGAATGGCGAGGGCAGCGGCCGCTTTGTTCTCCAAAACTCCACCTCGCGAGGGGGCCCTGCACCCACCGACTGCTCCCCCAGGGAAAAACACCTCCTGATTTAAACCCAGGGGGGTCAAAGCCCCCTTTCTGTGCAAGTGGCAGCAAATATTCCTGGTACACTGGTAGGATCTGGGCTGGGGTGGTGAGTGCCATGGCGGAGCAGGATGAGGCACCGTTTGGATTTGCCGTTCGCGAGGCACAGCGCTGCCTCCTGCTGCCTCCTCCCTTGCGGGACCTCGAGCACCTCCTCGGCTGGGCGTCATGTGCAAAGGTGGAAATGGATGCCCCGATTGATTTATTGGGTATTTAACACCGAGAGCAGGGCGGAGGCAGCGTGGGAGGAGCGGGCAGGGCCGTGAAAGCTCCCGGTGAGCAATCCTCGCCGTGTGCCGGGTGGTGCGCCATCGATAAGGGCGGCTCCGGGGTGTTTGACCAGAGAAGGAGGAAATCAATTCCCTGGTGACTGCTGTGTCACCCGGGGTGCTAATAGGAGAGGGGCATGTCTCCGTACAAATTAATTCAGGATTGCTCTGGCTTTTTGGTAGCAAAAGCACGTTGTGCCTACTTAGACAAGTGCTGCGTGGGGTGGGGTTTTCTTTGCCATCTGCAAGGATGCTTTTTTATTTTTTAAAAAAAGAGCTATTTTATTTATTTATTTTTTAAAAAAGGGCTATGAAAACCTAACGACCTTCCTGCTGTAGCTCCGCAAACAGAAATGAGCACGGTGGGGACTCCCTTGTCCCAGAATAGTTTTCCTCCAAGCTCTCCAGGTCTTCCTGTCCAAGTCTCTCGTTGCATCAGGCTTTCTGAAATAATCAGCCCCCGTGGTTATTTCAGTTAATACTAATTAGTGGCGTGAACTAATTAATGTGGGTTGACTTTCCTCGTCTCTTCCTAATGCGTTTTTAACCCACTGACACATTCCAATTAAGGGACTCATGCAGGGACCGGACTGAAATGACTCAGAGCAATCACAGTTGGAATAAATCGCGTGCCTCGCTGAAGGTCACTAATATTTTTCCAAATTGATGGAGTTGTGTGTTTGTGCCCGCCAACGGGGAGGTGACCTCCTTACAATAGAAATCCAAAATATCTTCAAGTTTGCCTCCGTGGAAGCACATCCCTGGGGACCACGTTGTGCCGAGAGCGCGGCACGGAGCTGGAGGAGGCTTTTCTGCAGGGCTGCAAACTTTGGGGCAAGGGGTCTCGACCTCAGGAAGAGCCCGCTTGTTTCCAGCTGTAGCTGTGTGATGGTAACAGAGGTCACTCTGCATGCTGCCAGCCTGCTTGGGCTCGTGCGAGAGATTTCTTATCCCCTTCGCTGGGTTATTGTCCTGCACAGAGTGCTGCAGGCTCTGGCCGTGCCCCTCTGTGCTGACAAGACCCAGGGGAGAGGCAGCTGCCTTTGGGCTGGGGGAAGCCACGAATCTGGTGGTGACAAAGCGTGCAAAGCTGCTGTCACGGTGCTTGTAGCTTCTTTAATAAGATGCCTGTCCTTGTTTCTCCTCAGGTTGGTGTGGTGTTGGTATTTCCTGGTATTTCCTCAGGAGCACAAGGAGACCAAGCTGCAGGGGTGCCAGCAGCAGGACGTGCCCATGAGCTTTCGTTCTTGGTCCCTTCCCGTCTGACCCCAGTTGGGTCATGATGCTGAAATTCCCCTCTTTTTTCTCGGTGACAAGCCATCCAGGTTTTGCTGGGTAAAGCCCGTGTTTCTGGATTTCAGCTCCTCCAGCTGCTGAGACGAGCTGTGCAGTTCCTCCCCGGGCAGTCTCTCCCTGCTGCCGGCGGGTTCAACCTCGAGCACCTCGTGCAGCTGCTGGGTTAGAGGAGGTGAAAGCACCCTGATTAAACTGCAGGAGAGAGCAGGCAGCAGATCCGTCATGAGTATTAATAGGGCTGGTCAGACGATATTATGCAAATGATGGGAGAATAGACAGTTTAGTTATTCATCTTTAACCTTTATTTTTGTTTAACGTGACCTTACCCGACGAGTCTCCCGTTACTGCCGCTGGCTGTTCGGGGCACGTCCGTTCGTTCTGTTGCCAGCAGCCCAGCAGCTAAGCCCGTGTTCCCGGCCAGTGGCACCGGGCACAATCCAGATATCCGTCCTGTGCATGCTGCTGGTGCTGGTGGAAACGCCCCAGCCCTGCCGGGGGTCGGGAACTTTGGGCTCCATTTGGGTTGAGCAGCCTGGGGGCACCCAGCACCGCAGATCTTCCCGCTGCGTGTCCCAGCGCCCTGGGGAGGGCAGAGCTGGTGTCTCGCAGGTTTCCTTTGGCCGATGCAGTTGAAGGCTCTGGCACGTCCTTGAGTCACAGCAGGCTCTCGTGAGCTGTGTCCAGGCTGGCAGGACTCGCTCGTGGGATGCCTCTCGCTGCAGGTTGCTGCTCAGTTCCCTGCAGACTTACACGTAGCTGGGCAGTGTTGGCTTTGGCCATTCCGCTCTGTTTTCTTGGGATTACGAATGGTATAGGAACATATTCCAAATGAGACTGAAGTTCATAGGCCCCTCTGGCCAGGTTCCACTGAAATAACACCGTGGTTGTGCACATAACATCTGATCGTGGTGCTCCCTGAGGATGGGGCTGGGAGAAGGCTGCGGGGAAGATGTGAGGAAAGCCTGAATTTGTCTCTTGCATTGCAGGGTTTCAGCGGACCCCCCCACGCGGCATTTGCCTTGAGCTACGACCCACGAGCGGCGAAAGAGAAATACGAGCACGACCCTGCCTCTCGCCTGGACTACGAGAGCGAGTTGTCCATCCGGATAGGTAGAGCTGGGCACCATCCAGGCAAGCATCCTGTCATATACCAACCGCAGAGTGTGCGGGGAAAATACCCCGTTAAGCTGGCACCTAGACTGTAACGTATGTGATTGAAATTAGATTGGCTTTGACACGTGCATGCAGAGTGCACCTCCTCTCCCCTCTCTGGATCTGTCTCTGTGCTGGCTCTCGTTCCAGGAGTCATTACTTCTGTTTCTCCTTCGGTTCTCAAAACCACTTGCACGTCTGTCTGTGCCTGTGAATTATTGATAATTAGATATCTCATTCACCAGGGAAATGAAATCATCAGCTTATCTTGAAATAAGTTTATTTGGAGCGTGGGTGCAGCGAGCAATAACCGTGCCCTCTCCAAGTAATGCCACCTTGAAGGTGCCCCACAATGCTGACCTTCGGTGGCCCTCCCCAGTTATAGATGAGGACTGGCCATCATGCCATCACTCCTTATTTTTAGAGGTTAATAGAATTTTAGCTGCCAAAGCGTGGAATATAAAATGTCCTGTTGGCAGCTATCTCCTCTTCAGATAGCTTTTAAAGAAGGAACTTCTCGCTCGAGGTGGTGGCGCCTTGTCAGGTGTCCCAGCTCCAGGGTGTTCGTGGGGGACGGTGGCGGCCCCCTTCGCGCCCAGCTGCCTGCCTCGGGTGCAGCACGGTTCTTAGCCTGCTGCTTAACAGCAGCTTTTCAGTAGACAAAGAAAATGTAATTTGGTGAATTAATCTTATTGCTCCTCTGCTTTTTCTTGGTTGGAGAGAAACTAAAATAGCAGTTTACAATATCTCGAGTATAACTGGGAGCAGATTGAGACGAAGAAATGATCCTCCTTCTTGCAAAGAATGGTGCAACCGGGCTCTGTTATTTAACTGCATTGCTTAATTGCATGTTTCTTAAAGTGTTTCAAATCCTCAGGATTCTTCAGGATCTGAAATATCAGCTTGGAGTTTTCCAAAGGGATGAGAAGAAGTTCTGCGCTAGACTCAGCGGGCTTCAGGTCCGTGACGTCTCGTAGCTCCTGGGACAAGCTCACATTTGAAGGCTGCTCTAGCCCTGCAGTCTGTAAGGCTGTTGCAGGTTATTTGTGATTTTGTAAGGTGGAAACTTTTACATCCCAGATGCATTTTAATTTTATTCTTCAAGAAAAAATTAGGTAGTCCTGTGATTTTTCAGAAAGTTAAACTGCTGGGTTTTATGTTTTCTTCTTCTCTCATAGTTGCAAACAATAACAGTGCAAATGGTTTTGAGAACAGAAAATTTCCATTAGGCTCAGTTGTTTTTCCTCTCTCTGGGGAAATGGTATTAAGAATCTACAATACGTTAATTCTTTTATTGTCTCTTGTTATTCTTTTGCTTACCGAAATGAAGTCGGTGTTTTCACAAGATACATCAGGCCTTCCAAGAAGGCAGCTTGGGCTCTGCTTGGCTGCGCTCTTGGGAATGCTTTGGGAACGTAATGGGTATTTTCCAAGCCTAATGGGTACTAACTGGAATGTTTCATACTTAATCACTGTTGAATCATTGACCCTTGCTTCATATTTACGTGTTTTAAAATCACTAAAGCTGCGAAAACAAAACAAAACAAAAAAATCCCAAAGCTGCATTGTTTTGCGGTTGTCTTTACTGCCTGGGGATGGCGGTGAGGAGAGGAGCAGGGGGACTGCTGTTGAAGTGAGGGGAGGAAGCATAAAAACGCAGCTCCCCAGAGCCCTGCGTGTCTTTGCTGCTGGAGATTTGGATGTATTGAACTTGGCTGTGAAAGAGCAGAAGCGGCTGCGGTCGCGCCTGGTTAGTGGGATCTGTGTAGCTGCTGAGGGTAACCAACAAGCGAGAAGGTTTGGTTTAGACCTGTAGAAAGGGAGATGGAGGAAATGCAATGGCTAGATCTATCCCATATCCATTCTTTTGGGAGAAAAAAAATAAAATCGTGCTGCCTTTCTTCTCAGCAGCGTGTCTGGGGTGGCTCTGTTCCTCCCCATCACTTGAATCCCTTGGTTTGCCGTCGCGTGCAGGCTGCGGGGAGCGGGGAAGCACGGCACCATCCAGCCTGGGCTGGGCGCCTGCTCTCCTGCTCTCTCCCTCTGCTCTGCGGATGCGTGGCCGGGGCTGTTCTGCTCCTCCTGCCCCCGGTGCCCTCCCGCAGGCTGCTGCCATGCCCGGTGCCCTGCCCGTTCCCGTGGGCTCCCCGGGGATGCTGTCCTGCGGCGGGGCAGAGCACGGCCTCCTTCCCACCCGATTGCAGGCACTGATGTGGCTCCGAACGGGATTTTATGGGAGGTGCTGAGGGCTGACTTCTCCTGGGTGCATGGAGTAACGCATGTGTCCGTGTGAAATGGAGTATAGGCGGATTTGGCATGAATTGCTGTGAAAACGTGTGTCTAGACTCAGTATTTAGTGACCGGGGTCACCGCTAGGCTTTCGTTACTACAAACCAAAGTGAATCCAGCCTTGTCTTTGCTATACCTGGCTAGGAAGCGGACGTAATCTGTGTTTCTTTCTCCCACCCTTGGAACAGATTGCGATAAAGGTGGGGAGGGTTTGTTTGCGCGTTTGTTTTGTGACTGGTGCGCAGAGAGGGAACGGGGCCGTGCTGCCTGCAGCCGGGTGCTGCGAGCTGCCCCCACCCCACAACCTCACCCAGGGCTCGGGCATCTCAGCACGCTTGGATCTGCTAAACCGGGGGGAAAAGCTTTGAGCAGGTTCGCCAAAGGCTGCAGTTTCTTGGCGTTTCTGCAGGACTGGGAGTCTGCGTCTGGCCCCTTAAATCGCAGCTACGTGCGTGGTGTGCTTGGGTAGTTCTCAGAAAGGATTTACATACGGCATCGCACCTCGCAATCTGAGCCGTGACTCATGCTTCCACAAGCTGGATATTGAACAGCGAGGCGCGTTGGTTCTCCGGCGCCCTGGTGCGGAATGATTCACGTCGCTCCAAATCAGATTACGGAGCCGAGTGGGAGGGCAACGATGTTCCCAACCAGCCTCCCTCGCTCTCGCTTTAATATTCCTGCGGCTGTACTGCAGGTGAGAGATCTCCTGCGTCCAAGGAGATGCTTTCTAGGTGCGTTGTGGCGGAGGAGGTTACAGCAAAGTGACCGGCAAGTGCCTGGAGGAAAATGCTAGGTCTCATGGCAGCGAGGGGCTGGGAGCGCCTTCAGCTATCGCCCGCTCCAGGGCACAGCGGTGCACGGACGTGGTGCGCGTCTGGCTCCAAACGCGGTTCAGTCCCGAATATTCAGGGGTAGCAGCGTTTGCTTTAATGACTTGGCTGACTTTTGGAAGGGCGAGGTTTAGGAAAGGGCACTGTGGTGCTCCTGCACAGATGTTCAGTAAGTAAACCCAGATGGGAATAGTAGTCGGGGGAAAAAAGCTGGTGTCGGAAATAGTGTAGTTAAGAAATGAAATTTCATTAAACGGCTTACTTTAATGAGCCGTGCTGATTGGGGACGTCACGGACAAGCCTTGCTACATAAAATTTCTATTTTTTTTCCTTAAATTTGAGCTGCAGTGCTGTGCAGGCCTCTCTGGCCAAGGCTCCTGTGATGTTTTGGCTGGGGAGGCTCTTGGGTAGGACAGGCGGGTGTGCTGGTGGCACCGCCAGTGCCAGCCCCAGCACTGCCCCCAGACCCCACTTCTGGGCCCGTTTCAGTAGCATCACACAGTCTCTACTCTTAATTTTCTGCCTCCTTTCTGAGGCTGTCATTTTGTCCACTTCTGTTTCATTTTTTCCCGTACAAAGGAAATTATTTTGTACCGGGGCTGCTGCCGCCGACTGTACGAGAGAAGAAGCAGACCTTGTCCATGCAGCGTCTCTTTCATCAGGGCACAGGCAATTAAAATCCCGTAATGATGTAATAAACTTCTGATGAAAGGAAGGAAAGGAGCTGTTGAGATAAAAGAAGAGCCAAAACCTCTTAGAGAGCAATAAAAAGAGAGGACATGAGTTGAATTGTTGAATTGTACGATGCAGCAGGCAGCAGCGCGGGTATTGCTTGCCTCTGTCATCTCATTGTGTCCCTCCAGCCAGAAAATCCCCTCTTTGCCCTGTTCTTTCTGAAATTGTGGCAGGTTTGTGCAGCACTTGCTCGGGGAGCAGCAGCTGGTGCCATTTCCACTGCCTTTAGGGGCTGTTCTCTGCTGCGCGGCTGGTGCGGAAGCCTCCATTTACTGGTTTGGGATATAGCGAGGTATTTCAGAAAACTGAAGCTCGGTGTGGCTTGGGGATAGCGTTGCAGCAGAGGCTTTGCAGAGGCTTTGCAGAACCCAGAAGGAAACGGGTCCCAGCCCCACAGAGCCCTCTGCTCTCGCCCTCCTGCCCACCAAGCTCCAGCTCCAGCCCCAGCTCTGCGCCGGCAGCCCCGGCACCGAGGGGCAGATCTTCTCCCCAGGAGCCCCCCGTGCCCCTCGTGGGGGCGGTTTGCTGCTGTAAATTCCCCGTAATTTTCCTCCTTGTTCCCTCCTCCCAGAGCAGGAGCAGGGGCCGTGAAGGAGCGCTGCCGTGTAAACCTCTCCGGCCGTGGGGCCCGTCGTGATTCATCGCGGTAATATTCAGCCGGAGCCTCGTGTGTGCAGCCGAGAGGTTCATTAAGTCGTTACAACTTCTCCTACACGGGGATCCTTCTGCGAAATGGGATGGCTACCAGTTTTAGGCGGTCCCGCTGCATTTGTAATAACGTTGACACGCTCACACCGTGCTTGGCCCGGAGAACGGCGGCGCTCCGAAGGCATCAATTCATTTTGCATGTTAATAGCCGGCCTTGATGAGGAACGCCTCTGGCTATGTCTGTATTGATCTAAAAACCTCCTAATGCCCCTTTCCGGAGCATTTCGAGCCATTATTGGCCATCCTTGTCAGGCTGGGCTCTGCGCTTGGTTTTTATGGTCGTGACTAAATGTGGATTTATACACCCAGAGCTTCGAAACTACAAAAATTCGGAGCACACAGTGCCTCGAACTGATAAACAGCCTCCTTCAAACGTAGGCTCGTGCCCCTATTATCCTGGTCAGAACCTTGCTCTCCTTTATGGAGGAGCAGAGCCTGTTTTTACCCATCAGTTATCAGTTGCTATTATCAGTTACTAATAGGGAGGAGGAGGAGGAAAACCAGACTGCAGCAACACCAGCAAAACGGCTCCCAAATTCCTTGGGTGGTTTTCTATTTTTTTTTTTTAGGTTCTCTTGGGGTGTTGGTGGGTCTTCATAGAGCTCAGCCGCCCTTCGAAGCGGAGAAGTCTTTAGCTGGAGCTGGAAGGTTGTCAAAGGTTTTGGGCCCTTGAGGAACAGCTGCTCCGAGTAAGGCTGGGGTAGCGTTTGGGAGCTTTGTCCTTTGTTTCGTTCCCGGTTGAACAGAGCTGTGATGTGCACGGACAGCTGCTTTATCCGCCCATCGAGGCACGAGCTGCCTCCACGTTTGCTGCCTTCACGGCCGCTCGGAAAGCCGGGAGCGCCGTGCCGAGGGGAAGCAACCGGCCCTCTCCGCAGAGGACATCTGCGTGTGACGTGCTCCTGGCACCTCGCACCGCTGCCTGCCGCTCCACACTAGCAGTGCCTTTCGTGGCTTCTCGTTAGCCTTATTTCCTGGGCTGCAGCCAGCGTTCTCCCGAGTGAAGCGTGTCCAGAAGGGCTCAGCCTCGCTCCCAGCTTCTGTTTCGGTCTGCTCAGCTACCGGAGTCGCAGGAGAGCTACGGCGATATTTGCATCATCTCCCTCTCGGTGAGACCTGGGGGAGCGCTCAGCCCCCTCGAGCGGTGGTGCAGGTGGACGAGGACGGCACAAGTTGAGCTTGCTCGGCGTCAGGTGTGGGCTGGCACCGTCGGTGTCTGTGCCCCGCAGGTCCTGCTGCAGCGTGTGTGCTGTGCCGCAATGCCTCGCGCATCCCGCGCTGCCGGCACGGGCACGGAAGGGGCCAGCTGCTACCTGAGGACGGAAAGGCTTTTGTCGGTGAAGTGCCTTTTCCTGTAAACCTCTCATCCCGCCTGTGTCAACGCAGGCACGGATTTAAGAGTGCGAGGACGTGGCTTTCCTGCTCTCCTGTTTGCTCTGCAGTCCAGCTGTCTCTTAGCCCTGAAAGCGAGGAGTTTTCAGGCGCTGCAGCGCGCCCAGCCTGCGCGGCCCTGCTCGGGCTTCAGGTAGTGCCAGGGACCGCGCAGCCTCTGCTCCGTGCTCGCTGCTCTGCTCTTGTTCCATTTAAGCACGATCTGTTAATCCAGGAGACTCATTAAAGCCTGCTGAGTGACGTGCCGGTTAGGACCCGTGCTCTGAGATCAGCCCTGTCAGCGAGCAGAGGCGCTTTCCGTGGTGCTTTGGGCTCGTAACCGCAGGAGTCATTTCCCAAATCGAGCCTCGTTACCTCCGTGCAATGTTATCAAGGAGCTTTAATTTCCTGGCTACACCTGACAATCTGTTACCTCTTTTTCACTCGATTTTTAATGCTGCATCCCTATAAAAGAGGCTATTCAACCTCATCTCCATCCTCTGCCTGGTGATTCAGCTCTGGCAGCTCGGACAAGCGTGCGCGCACGTGCGTGAGCGCGGTGCCGGCGGGGACTCTGGTGCTGTAACTGGTCCTCGAGCTATAAATCTCCTGACCTAGCGAGGTAACAGGGCACTAGAACATCCCTTGAGGAATATCTCCAGCACTTGTCTTCCCAGAGTGGTTGTCCTGGGGCTTGGAAGCTGCCTGGTTTGCTGGAATCCCCCCTCAGCCCTGGTTCGGGCTGGAAGGGGATTGGCACAAGTGAGGCTTGGGAGAGCAGCACCATTCCCCTGCAGCTGCCTCCAAGAAACCCTTAAATCTCGAGGTTTATTAAACTGAGCTGAACCAGCAATCAGCATCGTTGCCTCTGGAGTGGATGTTTTTTTGTCTTCATTCGGTAAGCACAATAATTCATTTATTTTCTTGATATGGTTCTTCAGTTGAGTGGGGACAGGCGTAATTCTCATTCACCCTAAGGATGCTTTTGGGGAGTGGAATGAAAGTCAGGATCTCCAGCAGCCGCAGCGTTGCAGCAGTAGGAGAAAGAAATACCAGGGCACGTACCATGAAGTGTATGAAGGAAATGGAATAAATTACATCAGGAAATGGGTTGTTCCCCACATTAAAACTTAATGATTTTAGGGGTAGCAGTGTATAAAAACATAGCACAGCTGTGTTGTCAGGGATGATGCCTCTTCAAGGGAGTAAAAGCGCGTCTCATGGGCTCTGTAACTGGCGGGCTGGGAACTTGGACAATCCCAAACCTGCCCGAGAGGAGCTGAAGCAGTCCCCAGCCCCCTGTGTGTGTATTTATAGACAGTTTGCTGATCCGCTGCGTGGTTCTTACGCCTCCAGGTGACCTGCACGCTCTGCAATGTGACCACAGCGGGGTCTATTTATAGGAGAGCCTGTGCTGCTTTGGGATTTTTAATTGTTGCCCTGTGCCTGCTGCTTGGGGGTGCTGGGCGCTTCCAGTCTCTGCTTTGCTTCAAGCCAGCTCTGAGCAAACGCAAACCTCTCCAAAACCAGAATGATGATTCTCTGGGTGCACAAAGGGGCACGGGGGAACATGAATTTTTATTGCATAAAAGCCTGGGCACTTGTGCAAGGCTTTTTTTGTCTCTGTAAGGCTGCACAAATGTGTCCTGATCCTCCGAGAGATGCCCAGAGGTCCGGCAGGCACCGCGCGTGCCGGCTGAGACTGGGGATTGGGTGCTGGGATGCCTTTGTGGGGCTGAACCCGTGACCCTAAAACATGGGGATTTAAGGCTTTGGCCCTATTTCTGATTTGCAGCCGGTGGGCTGCGGCCGGGAGCTCTCGGCGAGGTGTCGCTGCCATGGAGCGGGCGGGGAGGCTCTGGTGCGGAGGGTCAGGAACCTGTATTTCTTTTGAGGGCAGCGGGTTTGTTTTCCTAATCATGGCAGCACTCGTGTGATTTGTGGTGCTGATTTTTTTTCCCCCCCCATCTGATTTCAATTCCAGCACGTTTCCATTTCAGGTGACGGTGGCCTGAGACAGTCATTTATGTCCAGGCTCTCTCCGTGCAGCCTTCTCCGTGTGGTATATGGCACAGGATGACGGAACATGCCTTTTCACTAAAAATCGATGTTTTGTTTCCTCCCCCCCAGGAAGCTTTCCCAGCTACGAGCATTGATTGCTCTGATAAACACCACGCTCATGCCTTAATTGCTCTTCGGGGCGGTGGAACCAGACCTCCGCTCGCTGGCCCCGCAGCACCTTGTGGGGTTGGCTCCCCGGGGTTTGTTTGCAGCCTCGCAGGGGAGGGCGCAGCAGAGAAGTCATCCTTCACCACGGAGCACTCAGCTCGTAAGAAACAGCGAAAGAAAGTGCACAAAAAAAAAAAAATAAATGTTTGCCCAGGTAGAGTTGTCTCACCCGATGGCCACGTGCAGAGGTGCAACTGCGCTGCCCGGGGTCTCCGGTGTCCTCTGTGGGGCACCCTGCAGCTCCTGCACCGTGGGGGTGCTGGGGATGGGGCTGCAGGCACGGGGTGCCTGCCCCACCGTCCTCCCGAGGAGGATCGGGGGTGTCCTTCGTGCACATCACGGCAGCGTGTGATCCCCTGGCACAGCCGTGCACCCTGTGAGCGCAGCGTCGGTGCGCCCTGGTGCAGGGTGCTGTACGGTTACTGCAATTTCCTCCTCTTTTTTTTTTTTTTTTTTGTGAATCTCGGGGGGGAGGGGGCATTTTGACAGCCACCGCAGGCGCACGTGGGAATTGGGAAGTGAAGGTGACCAGAGAGGTTTGGTGGTGAAACAGGGCAGACGGTGGGATCTTAAACGTGTGCTGGATTTTTTTCTGGGTACATCTGTTTGCGTGGCTGTAACATCCAGCGTGCGCTGCATGCAAACACACAGCGTGTGCTCCGTACGGACCTGGCTGGCTTCCTTATTTTTAGCTTGCAGCCCTGGGAAAGATAGCTTCCAGAGCCATTGTGATGGAACTTCCTTTTTAACCTGTCCATATCTGTTTCCGTGTACTTGATACTTAAATGTTAATTACTACTTGCGGTATGCAAAAACTGCATGAATATATTAGATGGGGGGTTAATTATTAATGTGCTTTTACAAGCATAATTTTTGGTACTAAAAGGCCTCCCTGGCTGTTTAACCGAGCAGTGCCAGACGTGGTTGGATCTTCAGACTTCTCAGCTCCTCGGAGGGTTTTGGATTTCTCCGGGCAGAGCAGCTCGGCGCCGCCCTCCCTCCGGCTTTCACCTTGTGCTGCCTCTGCTTGAACGTCTTTGGGCTGCTTCCCCCACGACCTCCCCCTTGTGCTCGGGGCAGGTTTTGTGCCCGTGCCCCTGGCAAGCCCTGGGGGCAGGGGGTGGCAGGGACCCCTCTGCCCCGTGCGCCCTAACGGGGGAAGGTCACCCTCTGCAGGGAGACGAGCAGGACAAGAGGAGAGGGGTAGAGATGCTGCTTTTGGAGGTGTGTGGAGGTGACAGCAGCCAAGTTTTGCCTGCAGCGATGCGTTTAGGGGCATCCTGGGGAGGGCCAGCCCTGCTGCTGGGCGCAGGTACCCCGCAAACCCAGCCACGCGACCTGCGCGATGCCCGCTGACCTGCGCACCCCTGCTTCTGTCCGTATCTTTCTGTTTTCAGAGCTCATAGGCAGGTGGGATGTGATGGCAAGTCTGCTTTTCAAGAATTTGGTGTGAGGAAGAATTTTTCAAGACTTTTGGCAGCTGCTGTGCCCTGCTGGGGCCGGCCACGTGGGCTCTGCTTTCCTGCCACCTGGCAGCGGGTCGGGGTGACCGCAGGGGTGGGCCAGCATTTACCGGGGGCTTTCACAGCCTCTTGTTGGGCAAAGATGCTTAGAGACAAGCCGGATACGTGTCAGCTGAAGGATCAGAGCACTCGAACAATATTTTTTGAAGAAGACTCTGATGTTAGTCACGCTATGCAAATCCCAGAGCTGCTGCAGCGCAGCCATCACCTAGCGCACGCCTGTCTTCAGTGACATCAGGGTGACTTCAGCACTATCAATATTTTCGATGTTATTTTTAGTGCCTGTGCATCCTGACAGGCTGGTGAGGAGACAGCTGGCTCCACGGGCTACCCCGGGAAGCGACGTCGCAAGCAGCAGAAGGGGCCGTGCAGCGGAGCCGCGCTCCTCCCGGGGGACCTGCGCCCGGAGCGGCCCCCGGCGTGCTGGGGGCTCCCCTGTGCCGCAGGGTGCAGGAGGACGCCGGTCCCGGGGTGGTGCTGGGCTGCGGAGCCGTGCAGGAAGGAGATATTTGGGTCTTTGCATATGGTGGTTTTTACCATTAAAATCCCGGGCTGCTGTTCCGCAGCTGTTTTGTCCCTGCCCCTGCAAAAGCAGTGCCTTGTGCGGCCGGGTGCGTGCCCACCCCGGCTGCGTTTCCCCGATCCCACGGGTGCCGGGAAGCCCAGGGACCCTGCTCTGGGCTGGGCAGGCTGGAGAGGGGCTGGAGCAGGAGCTGCAGCACGATAACGGGGTGATTTTTAAGTATTCAAAAAGCTCTGCGAGGGGCAGAGGTAGCAGGGGCCGTGCTCCTGCAGGTCCTGCACTGCGCTGAGCCCCCGCTGCCTGGGAAGGTGTGCGCTGTGGCTGAGGCTTTGTCGGCACCCGGACCTCTGCCCTGGCTCTGCTTCGTTTCAGTTTGCCGGTGTCTGAAGGCAGCGAGCTCCTGCTGGTGCTTTTCCAAGGAGAGAACCCTAACGGCAGAGGTTCCCTCTCATCTTGCCTCTTTTCGAAAGCAGAAGGGCTCTGAAGCAGCCGCCCTGCCTCGGATCCCTCTGACACCTCCTGACCCATCCCGGAGCCGCTCGGTGATGCCCAGGGGACCCGGGCGACCTCGTGCCTGGTGGCCGTGGCCCCGGCCCCATCCTCACCCAGCCCGGGGCAGGTCCGCGCGGGAGTTCTCTTGTGCCGGGAGAGCTGCCGAATAAATAACCCCAATTAGAGAGCGTCTTTCTGCTTTTTAAATGGGCTCTGCTGGGCTGAAATGACTTCTGGTTTCAAGCTGTGCCTGTCTAATGGGTTAGCTGCTCAGCCACCCTGCCCGTCGCCTAATGTCCTTCTCAGCGGTGTGTTTTAAATGAGGGCTTTATTTCATCCCCGTGTGGGGTGCAAGCGGCGTTCAGCCCGGCTGGGCGGGTGATTGTTGGCCTCCTGGTGGTTTTTCTTCGTGTCCTCTGCTGCTTGGTGCTGGAGGAGGCTTCTCCCAGCTAGGGCGAGAGCAGAGGGAGCAGGGCTGTCCTCACCTCGCAGCCCCCCGCTTGGAGACTGCGCCCTGAATTTCTCCATCTCTGTTCCCATGCAAAATAGCTGCAGCAGAGCGCTCAAGTGATGCTTTTGAGTTTTTCTTTCTTTCTTTTTTTTTTTTTTTATTTTTTCGTTCAGTGGGCCACGGAAGCAGGAGGGCTGTTGGGGCTGGAACAGCCCCGGCACCTCGAGCAGGAGCCAAGCCGCGTGCTGGCAGCAGCCCCTGCCTGCGAGGGAGGCACGACGCTGCTCGGGCAGGGGCAGGATGCGGCCCCTCCTGCTGCCTCCAAGCCCCCCGCGCCCCCAGCTCCTCCTCTCTCTGCTGGTTAATCTTGATTTGGGTGCTGAAGCCCACGGCTTAAGCGTTTGTCCTACAAAATGGATTTAAAAAAAAACGTTGATATTCTTGCTTCTGGCTGAAAGTGCCCCGCGGCTCTCCAGGCTTGGTGCAGCGCCTGCTCAGCAGCAGAGCTCTGCCCCGCGCGGCGTTTTCAGGCAGCTTCCTGCCATCGGTTGGTGCTTGCCCCTTTTGGACGTGGTTGCCTGTGCAAGTGGTGCCTGTGCGCTGCGCGTCCCTCCCCTTTGCTGCCGCGGGGCTTTGGCACTCAGCTTCTGGGGAGCTCCGGAGGAGAAAAAAAAAAAACACCTTTTTTCCCCCCCCCCCCTTTTTTTTTTTGTTAAGGCTTGGTGGTTTCTCGTCGCTTTTTCTTACAAGCTCAGAAGCAGCCTCTCTTTTTTTTTTCGAGCCGTGTGTCTCTGCGAGTCCTGAAGCTGCAGCCTGTTGGTTGCCATCTGCGTCTCGGCACGGCAGCAGGCTGCTCGCCCCCGGCCCCGTTGTGCCCTCCCCACCCTCCGCACGTGCCGCTGGGCCCCGGGGCAGCTGCGGCGACGAAGCAAAGCGGCGGCTGCTCCCCTTCAAAGCCCCGGGACGGATCTGCCGCAGCAGATGGTGCGAACCGCCTCAAAGCCATTACGGAATCGCACTGAATCTGCAATTACGTATAATTAAAGTGCTGCTTATTTATTGATTCCTGCTGCCAACGGGTGGCTCCTCTTTGTTAGCGAGGGGATCCGGCCGGGCGCTGCGGCGGGGTTGTTTCCCTGCAAGCAGAAGGCGGCGCTTCGTGGCATCTGCAGGCAGAGCTCGGGTTTAAAAGCAGTCACTGAGGCGCTTTCTGTGCTCTTTCTGCCCAGGCGTGTCTCTTGTGTGCACGTGGGGACTGTCCCCCGTGCCACATCCTGAGTTTTATGCTCCCGGAGCCGGTGGCCCGGTGCTGCCCCAGCCTCGGCTCCGCCACGGGCAAGGAGAGAGCTGGGAAAATGCAGTTTGTTGGGTGAAATTCTTTAAAGTTGTGCCTTATTCTCCAGGTGGACCTCAGCAGCTTTGCGAGACCGTGGCGAGGTGTCTGAGAAATTTGGCTTTTAAAATTTCGATAGTGACGGAGCGCTGTCCGTGCGGGAATCAGCAATACCTTCGGCTCGAAACTGGAGTTGGCTCTGGGGCTTAGTGCTTAGGGTTTTTTTTTAATAGAAACACAGATGAAAGCTACTTAAAACGGTCCTTTATGGAAATACTAGAGGAAAATTTATGGATTTTTTTGCCTGTGTGTGTGTGCTTCCCAGCTACAGTCCTGCACCGCAGCGGAGGAAGGAAGGAAGGAAGGAAGGAGGGCCGATGTGGGTCTGCAGGCTGAGTCATCCTCAGCTTCCTCACCCCAGGCTGGGACACGTCGATTTGCTTTGGATTCGAGGGTAAAAGGAAAAGTAGCCTCGCTAATCCCCGTAATGTATGTTGGTGGTGGTTCAGAGCCCTTTTTAATATAAAATTTTGAGAGGGTTTTGCTGCCGTTGCCCACCTGACATGAGCTGCAGGTCAAGCCCTGGTTTCGCTTTCCTGGTTTCACCCTAGGGACTGCCTAAAATAGGAACATCAGGAAGTTAACGGTGGGCTGGGAGGTGCTGTCACGCAGAAGGAAAAGCCTGGGATGCTTTTGTTGGCATAGGAAGGTGTCTCCTGCTCTCTGGACAAGGCTCAGTTTAATGCGTTTCCTTCCCCGTGGGCATTGCCACCCGCAAGGAACGGCTTCCCCGGGGCAGGAGGGAGGGGGTCCCACAGAGCACGTTGTGCTCTGTTTGCAAAACCCACTGTCGTTGTTCTGCTGGAAGGTGTTCCTGTGGACCGGGGGGTGTCCGGCTTGCGTGTGCGATCCCCTCGTGATGCGGCCCTCCAGAATTCATCCCAGTGCGCCAGGGGGGGGCCGCGTTCCTGCCAGCAGCCCGATGGGTTGGTCTTGCTGGAGAGGGGGCAAAAACGCAATCAGCTTGTCCCCGTGGGGGGAGCCAGATTGATTTTTTTACCTTGTAGGGCTGAGCTGCTGAGAACAAAGAGCACTTCATTTATTTTTCTCAGAAACCAGGTATTAATTTTACTTTTCAGCCTGTGGGTGTAGCCCCTTTCCTCCAGCAACCCTTTGCTGCCCCGCCAGGCAGGGGAACTGGCAGATCTGGAGGCTTTGGTGCTAAACAAAGCTGCTAATTCTGGAAAGGTGCAGTTTTGCTGAGCGTTGCGTTCGGAGCAGGGCAGCTCCTGCCTCTAGATGGGTGCTAACGCGTCGGCTTGCACCGCTCCTGTGTGCAGCACCCTGCGTGTGCGGCTGGGCTGCAGGCGTGGGCAGAGCGCCGTGGAGCGGCTCTCGTGTCGGTGTAAGCCTCTGGGCCCTCACGCATTGATTCACGGGTTCTTATTTTCCAACAAATTTAATTAATTTGCGAAGAGAATTTCTGTAGCTGAAGCCGCAGAGGCCCTTTTTTGGATGCAATAAAAGAATTACAGATGACTTTGAATGAGGGGCACGCGGGGATGGAGGAATAAGGGGAAAAATGGGGAGGAACTGAGCAGCTCAACTCGGCGGTCTGTAGTCTGGTGTCTTGGAAGCGATGTAAAGAGAAGGCTTCATGAAAAGCAGGTGGCAATAGCCACTGCTGTGCTTCTCTGTGGGGTGATGATGGCTGCGGGGGGGCGATGCCAAAGCTCCCCCAGCAAGGGCCGTTGTGCTGCGCTGCTGGCGAGCCCGTGGCTGCAGACGTGCCTCTGGGGCTCGCTGGTGGAGGTCGGCTTCAGCCCCATCCTGCTGCTGCCTCCACGGCTCTGTGATCATCATCTGAGCCCGCTGCGGGCCGGGCTGGTCCCGTCTCATTTCCTGATAAGAGCCCGGTGTCCTTTTAAGCAGGTAATGGGGTTCCTTTCCTTCTTACTTCAGAAATTCGGCGCGTCTGATCCTGCTAAGATCAGAAGCTGTTCCCTGCCAGAGATCAGAGATCTGAACATAGCTCAGCCCTCTGAAATGAAGTGATTAAATTAACTCAAATGTGTAAAATTTCAGCGTAAAATGATTCAGCAATACGCTTTATCTACTGGGAACTCTTTAAAGAGCTCTTGGAAGTTAGCATGAATTACTTTGCTTAAAAGGACCTGGTGCATGTAATTACATCTAACGTCGTGCTGCTGCTCTTCCCCACGAAATTAATCTTTAAACACCGCAGACGTCAAGTGGCGAGGCTTTTGGCACTTCTCCTCCTCTATTTTGACACGAAGTCAGCTGTGTCACCCCGAGGGGCGAGCAACACCTTGGCCTCATTCTTACTGCAGGTTTCCACCACGTGTGCGGCTGGTGCCGTGTCACCTCTGTCGCTCGGGGCTTCGCCAGGACACGGCTCCGGTGGCAGCAAGGTCACCGCGAGGCGTTCTGCCACATCGCTGCTTCTTGTCCCGGTGAGATATCCTGCTGTTTTTTAGGGATGGGGCCAGGCTGCTCCCATGCCAGGCGCTCGCTCCCTGCTGCTCCCCCTGCTCAGGGGACCCTGCTCCAAACTTGGGCCACCTCCGTCGTCCTTCACCTCCTCGTGGAAGCGGCTGCTGAGGCATCATCTTCCCCACGGACAGGGGTTGGAGGGTGGTGGGAGTGAATTTTTGCAGCTGTGGAGGAGCAAGGCGCTGGCTTTATGCACGTGGTTGAGATTTCCAGAGGCTTGGTTTGGCCGGGACAAACTTGGGACGAGCTCTGCTGTTTCTTCCCTTTTCTTTTTTTATTGCATTTCTCAAGTGCCTCCTTGTCTGAATTAAGAGCCGCATTATGGATTCATTTTCCCGTCCTCAAGCGCACCCAAGTGCACAGCAGCAGCTCCCTGGGACCAGCACAGGCATCGCCTGGCAGCCTGAAGGATCACCGGCGGCAGGAGATAAAGGGGGGCAGCACGGAAGGTCCGGGTACGGCCTGGCTGCCTCTACGGGACCTCTCGGGCCGCTCTAGATAAAGGATGGCACGGAGGGCTAGAGCAGTAATTTCATCCAATTTCACCCATCCCCGGTGATGGATTGCGGGGAGGAGAAGTTTCTGCGCCCGGATCAGGGCTGCGGGGACGGAGGTGGCACTCGTAAAGTGGGGCACAGGGCCAGCAGGGCTGCTCCGGGGCAAGTGCCACAAGCGCTGCAGGTTGCCACTCGTGGGTCCCGAGGGAGCAGTGGGAGCACGCTGTGCTTTTGGGCCTGGAGGGGGAATCGGGGAAGGTGTCGGGGTGAGATTTGGCAGGGTGGGCAGACCCAGCCAGCAGCTCCCCTGCTCTTCCTTCCCTTCTCCCCCATTACTCTGGGGTCTGTTTTCAGGTTGTTCCCTGTGTGCTTTTTTCTTTTGGTGGGTGCAGGCTCCAGGCTCCCCTTTTGCTCGGCAGCTCTGCTGCCCTTTGGGGGTGCGGGACCGGGGATTGGTGCCAGCGCAGGGCCTGCTGGCGTGCTCCGGCATCCTCCTGACTCCGAACTTGAGACGGATCCCGGCAATAATCGTGTGTCTGAGAGCAAGTGGTAGTCAGTCATGCTGAATTAAACAACCTTTTATGAAAGCTCCTGTGCACGCTTGGATAAATGAAGGCTCCTAATAGACAGTGAGTCATGGCACTCTCGATTTATCTTCCATGCTGAAAGCCTGAGCAGATGCAGGGACCTCTTTTATCTGCCAGAAACATTGGAAATGAATTTGTTATGTGGGGTGGGGGGTGGGGGGGGCGGAGGGGTGAGATCCTGCCAGCAGCCTGGGCTCGCAGTCCCCGCGGCATGCGAATGAGTGTCACAGGTGGCCCTCTCTGTCCCCAGCGCGGTGCCGTGGCCGATGGCACTGGTTTGTGCTGGGGAATGTGGGGCGAGGAGCCCGTGCTACCATCTCTGAGCACTTTGTGGTGCTGCTTCTCACCGCCCGGCTGCTCGGAGCCGAAGCACGGTGGCACGGGGAGCATCGCACTCCTGTAGCCTCTTCCCTGCCTGCTTTTTGTGGGATTGATCCCTGCACTTCTCCGCCGCTTTTGCTAGCGGTAAATTAATGATATTTTTAAAAAGCGCCCTTATTCTGAGCACGGGCAACTGCAAGGAGCTCCTCGTTCAGCGGCTTTGTTCTGCGTGCAGCCTTGCTAGCAGCTGGGCTTTCCTGGTGTTTGGGGACTCGTTCCTTAAAAGCGAGCCTTCTCCCTCTGCACTTCCATTTCCAGCTCCCCTGATCCGTGCTGGCGGCTCTGATCAGAGCAGACACGAGGCTCAGGTCCCTGCCCGCTCCCCTCCGCCTCGCTGGGAGCCTGCAGCGCGTGGTGCCCTCCCCGTACCTGCCTGCGAGGGGGGATAGCAGCCCTCCCAGCAGAGGTGCGGTGCTTAATTACTCGCAGTAATTAAAACCTCTTATGGAGGTGCCAGATAAGAGCAGCGTGCCGGTGCGACGGCGGGGAGCAGCTGTTCGCTGACACCCATCTGCTCCTTTCGGGGCTCCCTGAAATTCCTGCCGTGCCGGCAGAAGGAGCCGGAGGGGAACAGGAGCGGAGAGGTGCGGGGCGAGCGAGGAGGGCTCCGGGTCCTGGCGTTCACCATCAGCTGGGAGCTCTGTGCCGGGGAGAACAGCTGGACTGAGAGCCAGGTGCTGGCAGCAGTCCTCGAAAAGAGCCTGAAACAATGAAAAAAAAAAAAAAAGATGAAAAAAGATTGATGGCGGTGTCCTCAAAAGGCAGAGCGTGCCGCTGCTGTACCGCGAGCGATGCGTGGGCACTGCTCTGAGCGTGCGTCTGGCTCGGCTTCCCGAGGGCTGTGGCTGTTAATTCTGATGCGGTTTCTCTTCTGGGGCTTCCTCGTGGTCAGAAATTGCAGGAAGGCGGACGGGAGGGTGGCAGCAGGGGCTGGCACCCGGCGGCTCGCTGCGGAGGGCTGTGCTGGGGAGCGGTGCCACCCGCCTCCTGTGCTGCGGTGCTCCCCCCCCGCTGCGGGTCTCTGCGGCCCTGGGACCCCCCAGAGCCGCTCCTGCTGCTTTTGGCCCTCACTCAATGCCTCTTTGTTGCACAAGAGGTGGGGCCCGGGGTTGGTTTTGCGGAGTGGTTTCATCCCTGTTCTCTTTTCCATCCCAGTCTGATGTGCCTGAAATAAGCTGGTTGGAGACGGGTCTGCCCCAGGAGAGCTGGCAGTGTGGTGGTGGGGCAGAGCTCCCTGCGCCAAGTCCCTGGTCTTGTGTGCGTGTGTACGTGTGTGTATGTGCGTGTGTACGTGTGTATATGTGCGTGTGTACGTGTGTATATGTGCGTGTGTACGTGTGTATATGTGCGTGTCACCTTGTCTCAGCTGCCCTCCTGCCTGCTCCGTGCCGCACCATGCAGGGCAGCGGCCTCCGATGACCGAAGGGAGATGGCAGATTCAAACCAGCCGCCGAGGGCTTCCCAGCGCCCGGAGCTGGCGGTCGGAGGAAGGAAGGGTTGTGCTGGCCGGCATCGCCTCGCACAGGTGGTGAGCCCGACCTGCTTCTGCTAATTGCTAACGGGCTGCTGACACCTCATGGGCAGCCTCGGGAAGCTCTGCTCGGCTCTGCGCTCCCCGTCCTCGCCCACGGGGTGCGAGCCGAGGGTGCTGAGCGGCCCTGGGTGCCTTCCCGGGGTGCCCACGGGGCCACGGGCAGCCTGCTCCCACGCGTGCCACCCTCAGGGACCCTCGGCTGGCTGCGGGTCACGGGCACAGCCCTTGTGCTTCGCACCCCTGCTCCCAGCACCCCGGGAATTTCTCCCGTTTGTGCCCGAGCAAACCAGGGCCTGAGCCTGCTCGGCGTGGGAGGAAGCGTCGATGGAGCCCATACGCCACGGGATTAAACACAACTGCTGCCGGGCATTCGTTGCAAGTGCTTAAAGTTAATGGAGCAGCCAGGGCTTGTGGAGACGGGCGGAGGGTGCAAAGGGGAGCGCTTGGGCTTCGGGGAGCGAGAGACGTTAATGGCTCCACGGGCAAACGTTTCTGTAAGGGGCTTGGAGTGACTACCGGGCCTTTGGGAATCTCCGAAATTTGCAAGTAATTTTGATTTATCTCAGCCGTTAGGGGAGAGAATTGAACGTGCCGTTATTTCCTGCACCTCGGGAAGGGATGGCAGCTGCTTGTGTTACCGTTTTCTTTAGCAAATTGTTCTCTCTTTCCCAGGCCACCCCCAGACGAGGGGTCGGAGCAAGCTTGCTCATCTCTCCTGGTTTTGACAGAGCCGCTCTAGCACGTAATACATGTTTTCAGCTCACGCAACAACAGAACAAGTGCCGGCAGTACCGAGAGGCGCGGGGTGTCGGGCTGGGCTGATGTGTGCTGCTCGTGCAGGTGTGGTTGTGGTGGGCATCGTAGCAGTAAATGAAACGGCAAGGGAGAAGTGCCTGGGTGGAGGCTTCTGAAAGGAGAGCGTTTCCTCTGGTGCTTTTCTCCCTTCGCCCTGTTCCTGTGCAGGTTCGCGTGAAACAGCTTGTGTGAATAGCCTGCGAGTGGCACTTGGTCACAGCTTTCATGAGTCTGCGGTTCTCCTGGGCTTGGCTCTGTCTCTCCCTCCTTTCTCCCACCGGTTTTGAGACGGGAGCTAACGAATCTTTATAAAGAGCTGTACTGAGGGTGCTGATTTATCTCATGCAAGTCTAATCCGAAGGAAGAAGCCCCTGGAGCCCCCAGCGAGGGACGTGCCGGTGCCGTGGAAGCGCAGCCGTTCCTCCTTTGTCTGCGGCGCTCCGGCTGCTGACAGCTATAGATCCCTGCCCGGCGAGGCAGAGAGTCTCGTTGCAAGAATTTGATGGGGAAATCGATGGGGAGAAGATTGAAGAGGGTTTTGGTGCTCTGAGTGATCTGGCTTCCGGCATCTGCAGCCAAGGGGGGCTCCGAGTGCTCTGGGTTCCCACCAGCGCGTCAGCTCGTGCTGGGAGAAGGAAGGCAGCGCTGGCACGCCGCCCGGGGCTGCTGCTCCCCGGGGTCCCTCTGCCTCTTGCCCAGAGCTGTCCAGGGCCCTGGCTGCAGGTTCATTTTCAGCTGAATCAAGACCCAAACGGGTTGCATCGCTGGGTCCTTGCACAGAAACCTCACGGGGCAGAGGGGGGGCTTTGGGCAGCCGTCCTCGTTCAGGCGCGCTGAACTTCGCGCAGAGCATTTGAGAGCTGCGGTAAGAGAGCAGCACGGCTACATCCAAGCCTAATTGGGGAGGAGGAAGAGGGGGAGGTCTCCAAAGCAGATGTGAAAAGCTAGAGGAATCCGTTGCCTCCGTAGGCTTTGATTTTAATTCAGGAGCTGAAGTAGCGCAGCAAAGAGATTTCTGAGTGCGGCGAGCGAATCGTGCGTTCAGCTGGGTGTGCGCTGCTCACAAGCGCAACAAAGCTGAGCTCGCTGCTAATGTGAGCAGTTTTCATTAAATAATCAAAAATAAAAATCCGTTTCACATGTTGATAAGGAGTCAGTTGGATTTTGTATTTTGCCAGCAGTTTAAGCCGTACTCAAAGCCATTTATCTTTCTCCGGTGCTGGCTGCAGAGGATATGAAAAATGCAGCAGGCTGCACATACGTAATTAAACTTCTGGCAGAATCTTTGCCCTGTGGCTTTACGAAGAAATTCAATAATGATAAATGGAGTAGGATATATAGAGGAGTTTTTGTGAACAAGATTTAGAATGGACGTGGCACAGATAATTATTTGCCATATAATTGTCTTGGCGCCCTCCTTGCGAGTACCCCGATCTGATAGTGTCAGCTTTGTGTCTCTTTGAAAAACCCCCCTTGGTCCACTCTTATCGCTACTCCAGTGTGCTGCTGAGGCTTTCCTGACTTCCAGCCAAGCCCACGCTTAGCCATGATTGCTGTTTTGTTCCCCTTCCCCGCAGCCTGCCCAAGCTGCAGTGTTTCAAGCTGGGAGTGCTTTGGGTGCCGTATTTTGCCTCCCCTCCAGCGCTGCCTCCCCGACCCGTGGGCACAGAGCTGACACCGAGCCCTTAGCATCAGCCCTCTGTAATTAGCCCTTTTTCCCTGCTGCAGTGGGAAATAAATAAAACACGGTTTCTCCCGTATGCAGTCTGTGGTCCTGCTGTTACACGTCAGCAGGGAAAATTGTGCTCAGGTCGTCTCCCTGATTGCGGCGTTGCTGCCTTTTCCCGGGCTAATGCACGGATAATTTGCATGAAGTCATTTTGCTGCTCAGATGGTGAATGCAAACTGCCCCCTGTGCTTCTCCTGCAAAAGCTGGGTCTGCTCTGTTTATTTCCCGTAAACCTCTCCTTTTTTCTGCTGCTCCCCGTTGGGCACCACGGCTTCTGCCGAGCCCTTTGGGGCCACGTTCCCTTTGCAGGTGTGATTTTGTCACACTTTGGTGCGAGGAAGGGGCCGGATGCTTGGTCGGAGCCTTCCTCTGCTGCCTGAGGCTGGCTGGAGGGAAGGGGCTGGGGTCCTCGCCCATTTTGCAGCTAACTCCAAATGTGCATGTATAAAATCTAATTTTCATCAACTTTTTTTTTCCTTGTTCAGTAATATCACGCAGGCTGCTTCCAAGTGGGGGCAGAAAAAAGCCTAGTGCAAGTAATAGCTCTGTGCTGGGAATGAATTAGTATCTTAGCAGGCGGCAGGCTCGTGGTAAGCGAAGGAGCTGGCCCAGGCTTTGGCTTTCCTTAGCGAGAGCCGTGAAATGAATCTCCTCTGGCAACTCGATAATGGTGAGAGAGAGAAACTCGACGGGGATTGTCAACGGAGCAGGAATAGCTGAAACCTTCCCGGGGACGCTACACAAGGAGCCATGTGCTGGCCGTGTGCTCCCTGCCCTGCTCCTCCGTGGACGTGGGGACAGCTGCAGCATCCTGGGTTTTGTGTTCCCGACGCTCTCGGTCCCCTGTGGCCGTGGGGGTGCAGGACAAAGCTGCGTGCGCTCGCCGCTGGGGCCCCCAGCCCACCGAAGCCCAGCAGAGCTGATTTCTGGCTTTCTTGCTGACTTCTCTCCGGTGCTTTTGGCTGTCAGGTTGTGCTCCTGGCCACGTGTTCAGCAAAACCTGCTTTTTTTTCTCAGTGCAAATTCACCCAGGGAGCGGAGATCAAAGCCTGGAAGAGGGAACTGGAAAGCCTTTGCTGCGATGGTTAAACACCAGCAGTACCCCTGCTCTGCCTTGCTGCGGGAGTCCTTGGGGACAGCTCGGTTTCGTGGTGAACCCGTCAAATCCGGGGATAAGGAAAGGCAGCAGAAAGCCCCATAAACCACCAGCTCCAGGCACTGGGGGTTGAAGTGATGGCGCACATCATTTCTGCGTGCTGGCAGGGCTCAGTCTTGACGGCTGTGTCAGCAGCACCGGGCAGCTGTGCCCCAGCCCGGGGCTTTGCGTGCTGCTTGGGGGCACGGAGCACTTCTGGGCACCCGGACCTGTGCTGGCTGCCTCCTCCTGCCTCTGCTTCCCGTGCAGAGAAAACCCTGCAAAGGGTGGCACTTTGGTAAGCGCTCTTCTCCAAACGTCACCCAAAGCATTCTGCCTCCCCCCTGCAAAGTCCTTGACCCCAGGGGCTCTGCTGTGGATTAGGCTGTTTTTGGGTCCGGGGGGACGTGTGCCGAGCTATGCGAGTACCCAGGGCCTGGCAGAAGAAGGAAATTTCATCTGTAAGTGGCTTTCGCCTTGCTTGTCCCCTTGCTGGGGGTCTGCTGAGCCGCGGCGCAGCCACGCCAGCTCCTGCTGCCGTGACCCAGGGTTTTTCAGCCTTTGCCCCGTTTCCTCAGCGCCAAAAAAGTGATAAACCCTCGGTCGGTCGAAGTTTGCCGTTTCGTTTTCTGCGTTTTGAGGACCGCTTCGGAACGCCTTCCAGCGTCCGTTTCTGTGTTTCAGATGGCGAGACGCGAATTGCTGCCGCCACCCCTGCTCTCCCAAGGTGACCCCGCGTGCCAGTTTGCACGAGCACTTGACGCTGAGGTTTTGATGGGCACTGCAAAGCACGCTCTGCACAGCGCGGTGTGACAGCGGGGCGTTCTCCTGCCTGGAAGAGGCGCGGGAAGCGGTTGGCACTCAGTCAAAACGCTCTCAGACAGCTCCTTGCACCGCGTCTGCGAAAGGAGGCTTGGGGTGGGTGAGTCAAGGGACAGGAGGGGAGCACTCGGGGAAGGGAATTACGTAAACCCGCAGAGGGGGAATTATATTGTCTGAGTGTCAAATCTTCTTTAATACGTAGCCGTAGCTGTGCTGAGTGAGGTTAAGGAACTCGGGCGCGTCGTTCTGCGGCTCCCTTTGCCTCTCCAAGCGGAAGGTGAGCGGTGAGGGTTTCATTCTGTGCAAGCTTCATTGCAGTGCTGCCCAGGGCTTCTTCCTCCCTTCCTAGCCCTGGCTGGGGCTCGGATTTAAGTGGCAATTTTAAATACCTGGTTGAAACGGAGCTGATAGTAATTGTCCTGCTGGGAGCAGAGGTCTGGGGCAGCCTGGAAGCCCGTGGTGAGGTGTCCGCGAACAGCAGCGACAAATCTTTCGGTAGCGGTACAAACAGTCCCGGATGCGGCTCAGTGCTCCCGTTCCACGGGCAGGGTGAAATCAGAACGAAGTGATGGGGCTCTCCTTCGTCCGTGGAGGAAATGGAGGTGCTGGCCTGGGGGCAACAGGGCAGGGGGGCGCTCTGACCACAGGTCCCCCAGCTGCTGCCCGCCGGCTCCGTCCCCATCGTCCTTGTCCCCGTGACAAGGGGGCAGGGGGTTTTGCAGGTGGGTGCGAGCCCTTGGGGCGATGCTGGGGGGCTGTAGGAAGAGGAGAAATTTGTGCTCCATCTCAAAATCCCCTGGCCCATGGGCTCTGCAGTCTGCGCGGGGGGAAACCCCCTGCCCTAAGCTGACACAGAGCGGGGGGACACCTTGCGCGCTCCTTCGGCCCTGCTTTGGTGGGTGTTTTTCCTTCTTTTTGCTTTTTCCTTTCGGGTGGGAAGGCAGGAGGCGTCCATCTGCCACCCTCTCGGCTGACCCAGCTCTGTCTTTGTGTACCCTCAGACAAAGGTGAAAACGGGGAGCCGTACCAGAGGAGGAAGGGCGCAGGGACCAGCCTACCCGATGGCCCCCCGCCGTTCCCCGTGCCCAAGGACAGCGCCCCGACGGGCGGCAGCAGCAGCAGCTGGAGGCGGATTCTGCTGATGATCCTCGCTATAAACCATCCACAACATCCCAGGTGAGGCCCAGCTGTCCGTCCGTCCGTCCGTCCCTGCAGCCCCTTCCCAGGGAGGGCGCTGAGCCGGGTGCCGCCCCGGGAGGATGGCACGGGGCTGCCTGCTTTCCTCCCCCTCCTCCTCCTCCTCCTCCTCACAGATGGCACCTGGGTGCCTCGGGTGCCTTTTGCCGAGATCTGTCACATCGAGCTGTGCTATTTGCACAGGGCTGGAGCGATGTAGGGCCTTGGCAGCGAAACCCTGCGCGAGGAGGGGCTTCGGGAAGGATTTGTGGGCTTGCTGGTGCGTCCCGAACATCTGCAGCCTCGCTCTCCACTGCCAGCCTGGTGTGGGCAGGAATTGTAAATCTGAGAGCATATTGAGAAAGATGACACCGAAAGACAATAAAATTCTGGTCTGTTATTTCTCTTCTGGTTTGTGTACCAGCAAGAGATGCATTTTAAAGCACTCCTTCTCTGCGGGAACACGCGCAGTCGCGGCTTTCTTATTCAAGGGACGGAGTGCGCCAGTAGGTGGAAAACTGCAGAGCCAGGAGTCTCGGGCTGCTGGGCTTCGAGACTACAAAAAGCAATGCAAGATGAGATAAATTTATAACAGCTGAGAACATTCAGCCGATTTCCAGTTCTTGGTGATGTTGAAAGCAATGTGAGGCAGCCTGTTCAAATGCTTGCTTTCCTGGGTTTGTCTCCCATCCCTCCTGCTCTCCTTCCACTTTTCCCCCTCTTTCTTTCTCCTTTCTCAGCTCTCTCTCAGGTTGTAGCCTGAAGGGGAAGGGGGCATAGGAAGAGGCTTTTCCCTGTAACCTGGGTCTGTAAACTTGGGGAAGAATGGCGAGGGCCTTCCGAAGAGCCGTGGTTTCCTAGCTGGCGTGAACGTGTGGCTTGTTGGCCGAGAGGCTGCTCTCGCTAGCAGCGCAAGCTGCTCGGGAACAGGGCTGGCTTCTCCGTCAGCGCAGGGAAGGTGGAAGCTGCCTTCTGTTGCCGTGTGCTTTTAGATTTTGAGAGTGACTTTTACTCACTGCCAGGGCATCGGCTTTAAATTCCACCAGTGGCTCAGCTCCCCTGCTCTAGCCGTGGTGGGAAGGCTCAGCTCCTGCTCTGCAGTCCCAGCTCTGCATTCCCCCCCTGCAAGGGCACCCCCAGCTCTGAGTGACAGCAAGGAATCAAAACAAAGACGAAGCAGGCTGCCTGCTCTGTAGGGCTGGGATACGCGTGGGCGTTCGTTCTCCTTGAGCGTTCAGGAGCCGCCGTCCCTTCCAGCCTTGCTGTGCCTTGCTGGTCTCTTGGCAATAATTGCTTCGTTCCAGCCGGTGAGCGCTTCCCGGAGCTTCTGGTGCTGCTGCCCGCGTGGCTTTCGCTGCCTGGACGTTGCGGGTGATCTCGGTGCGTCGCCAACGCGGGCTGTTCTGCATGTTAATGCTGCTGGTCTTGTCGGCACCGGCACCGCGGCTTTCCTCTTTTCATACCTTGTCCCTTCCCCAGCTGTCAGTAGCTGCAGGCCAGCCGTGCCGGCAGCGGTGCCAGGAGCTGGGAGACGAGCCCATGGTGGTGGCAGAGCTGTGGTCTGCAGTGGGACTTGGTCCTGCGGGTGCTGGAGCTCCTCATGCCGCGAGGAGGAGGAGAGGGCCATCGCTGCGGGCAGATCTGGGGGCAGGGGTACACCTCCAGGCTTGGAGTAACCTCTTATAATTACGTGTGGATAGCTCAGCTGCCTTAATTCAGCTCCGTGTATTGCCAGGGGAGGCAGGGGCACGGCAGAGGAGAACCTCAGCCTTCTGCAAACGCGCGGCAGCCTCTCGGCCCCTGCCCACAGCAGGGCTCACCCCTTCCCGTGCCCAGCAGGGCTGCAAGCAGCAGAGCAGAGCGGCTCCTTGCTCCTTTTCATGGCACGGTGAGGTTGTGGGGCCGGGTGTGAGGCTGGAAGGGATGGGATGGGTGCCCGGGGAGCTCACCAGGGGCTGCCTCCGCTTTGGGCTGCGTGCTGGGGGCTCGGCAGCAGAGCTGAGCACCCAGAGGAGCCCTGTGCTGAGCTGTGTCCCTGTCCCTAAGCCCTCTGGCTGCTCCTGCTCCTCTCGCGTTTAGCCCGCGTGCTGCCCAGGCTCTTTACAGAGTTACAGATTTACAGAGCCCCGCTGTGCACCTGCCAAAGACAATTCGGGAGCTTTAAATTAGCCGCACGCAAACACAAGAAAAGGGGGAAGCGCCCGCACCGAGAGAGCGGTAATTGGATTTCATCCTGCAAATGAAGTGCCAGGCAGCCCGGGGTGAGGAGCCGGGCTGCGTGCGCGTCGCGCCGCCTCGGGCTGTGTTGGCTGGGGATTCCTTTCGCTGTCACTGGAAGAAGCAAGTTTTGAGGAGGAGCGAACAAAAAGTGTCACCCGCGGCGGGCAGCTAACGGCAGCGTGCCCCCGCCTGCTGCAGCGGCGCCGCTCTAACCTTCCGTCTCCAGCAGGAGCGCAGAGCCACCCTCGGACACTCGCAGAGCCTCAGAATTTTTCTGGCACCTTAAAGGTCACGGCATTAAAAGTTAATGTGCGGGGGAGCTGCGTGAGCGCCGGGTCCTGAGCCGAGTCCTTCACCCGCTGCTGCTCTGCGTCCCGCGGGGGGCTCGGCGCGGCGGGGCCGGGGGCGCAGCGGGGTCAAGGCACAGCGGGGCTGCCTTGCGTGAAGCACCGGGTGCTGGTCTCGGCCTCTGGGTGGTCTGCGGGGTCCTGTGGGACAGGGCCAGGCCCTCGTTAAAGCCCTTTTCCTCTGCCAGCGCGGTGCCGTTCTGCGCTGCCGGTGCCACCAGCTCCCGGCGGCACTCCCCGGCTCCGCTGAGGCCTCTGCCTGCGGCGCGGGGTTTGGAAACACTGGAATGCTCTACCTCAATTACCGTCCTCAGCAGCGGGAAGGCTGACACTGTAATTAGCGCGGGCTCCCGCGGCGTAATGGCACCGTGCTTAACGCGTCGGGCTGTGCCGGAGGAGGAGCTGCGAGGGCGCGGGCTGAGCTGCTCCGTGCAAGCCCAGAATTTGGGATGCTCGGTGCCTCCCGGCCGGGCTCACGCTGCCACCTTTCCCTCCCCGCCCCGAGGGCTCCATCGCTCCCAGGGCTTTCTGCTCTTCCCTGTTCTTTGCGGAGCAAATCCCCGGGGGTGAGCGATGGTCTGGTCGCTGCAGTGGCGAGGACACAGATGGAAGGGGCTGCTCGCGGCCACGCTCGCCTTGCAGGAGCTCTGCTCTGCTCCGGCCACGTTCGGGCTGGGAGGTGGTCGGTGCCCCTCGGGGCTGGGAGCTGTGGGGGCGAGGAGAGACCATAAATAGGAACCGCAGCGCTAGGACGTGGCGGAGCCCTTCTCTCCTGCGCTGTCTGTGTCACCGGGGGCTTGCTCCCTTGTAACCCGCAGCGTTTTACCCCTGAGCCTGAGCCCTGCCACCTCCCTGTTTGTGGTTTAAATTCCCGCGGGGACAAGGGCTGGCCCTGGGGAGGCACCAACACTTTGCTGGGGTGCTAAAAGCAAGGCACGTGGTTCCTCGTAGCACCGATGTGCATCGGCCTGCGGGGTTTAGCTGGGAAACCAAAGCTCTGAGCAATTTGTTGTGGTTCCCCCCCCCCCCGCATTTCCCCCTGCTCCCCAGCGCCGCAGGGAGCTGCAGCGCGGCGCGGAGGCGGCTCAGCACCAGCACCACGGCCACGGCTTTGCCCACGACGTGAGACCTGTGCCTTGGCCGCCAGCTCCGGGCATCAGCTGCTCTCCTTCAGCACGGGCAGGGCCTGGGCTTCGGAGCCCGTCGTGGTGAGCAGCGTGCTGGGGGGGGATCAGGCAGGGCTGGGGAGCAGATCCGAGCCTGCTGGTGCCCAGCCTTGAGCTCTGACCGCTGGGCGCGCTCCCTCTTGCCATTGCCAGCAGAGCGCTGTTTTTATTTACTCCGAGCCCCAGTTAGGGATGAACACATTTTACTTTTGGCAGTGCTCTGTCTTTCATTTCAGGCAAACACGCTGGAAGCCAGTTAATGTGCGGGCGAGGTGATTGAATGGCGGGAGCAGCCTCCTGCGTTCCGTTTGCGCTTGCTGGGTTCTGCAGGCAAGCAAAAGGTTTGCTAATCCGTTCCAAAGCTGGGGCTGGCGATGTAAAGAATAAATTGATAATGACAAGAGATGCCAAACTGCAGAACATTGCTGCTAATTAATATTCATATATGCCAGCTTCAGTGGAACATTAATTATGTATTTAATCAAGCCCTGTTTATTCTGGTTCGTCTTTGTACCTTAGGTGGTTGTTATGCTGAAGACTCGAAATTAATTGAAATGTTACTGGTGTATCGCAAATAACAATTAGCGAGGTGTGAGTTTAAACTCTTTTTCTCTGTGCTCTCACGATCAAGGGAGGAGGGAAGGCTGCAGGGCGGAGCTCGGGGGGCCTTGAGTGTGGAGCAGGCTCCCTGCTTTGCTCCGCACCGCGCAGAGGCACGGCGGCTGCTGGCAGGTTTTTGGGGTGGCCGTTTCGGCTGGCTCTGCCCGTTGCACGCTGTGCTCTTCACCTCCACGGGGACCCCAGGAAGCTCTGCTGTGTGAGCAGGTGCTAAGAAAAGCACGTGCTGGTGTTCACACTTCGCCCCTCTGCAGGGAAATGCATCCTTCACGTGCCCTGCAGATTCCTGAGGACTCGCTGAGCGCTCAGCTGGGTGGGGATCTGGCAAATGCAGTCCTACAGCAGGGGCTCAGCGCTGCCCCTGGGCTTCCTACAGCTCTGCTCTGAGCTGGCCGTGGCGGCATGCAGAAAGGGATGTCCTGGGTGCGTGGGGTTGGAGTGATCCTCAGCGTGGAAACGCCACAGGAGCCCACGTGCCTGCCCCTGACGTTGAAGGGGAGATGGACGGGACCGAGCCAGGTTCTGCAGCCGTCCGCACACCCAGGGCGCTCCGTGGAGCCACGTTGTTCGGGGGTCTCTGGTGCACGGGGCCCCTGGTGGCTTCAGCTGCAGCCCGAGGCATTTTCCATCGGGCGTCTGAAAGTTTGCAGCGGGCACGTGTGGGCAGCAAGGGGGAGCCGCAGGCGTTTGCTCTGCCGGGCGGTGGAAACGCAGCGGTGCTCCGCCTTGCTTTGCTCCGACGTTTGGGAAATGGGCATCAGCAGGCACAAGGGGATGCTTCCAGCCGGGGTGACGTTGCCAAGGAAACCCAGCCTGAATCTCCTTTTTTCTTTTCTTTCTTTCTTTTTTCTTTTTTTCGCGATGCCGTGGGGCCAGAGCAGCAGGCAGGCACCGTGCGAGGTGGGACCCAGTCCCTCCCCAGGAGCTGCGCGCGGAGCCAGAGGAGTCAGTTTTGCCCCAGCCCTGTCCTTTGTGCCCCAAAACATCTTGCTTTTCTACATGCAGTCCCTTCGCTCCGCGTTTGCTCCCTAATTCGACTTCTGCAATGTTCCTGCCTCAAGTGTCAAAGTTGAGCGGAGGTGTCTGGGAGGAAGCAAATTGGAGGCGGCAGCGGGAGCAGCCCCCGCAGTGACAGCGTCCCCTGCTCGCCCTCCCGGTGTCCAAACCTCACGTGGAGCCACCTGAAGGTTTTTCTCCACTTCCCAGTACCAGAAACCAATTAACTGGCTGGATTTCTTTTTTTTTTCTTTCTTTTTTTTTTTTTTTTTTATCATTTGATGGAAGGAAAAAAGCAAGCCCACAAGTGTAAGGAGCAGTGAAGTCTGGGAGCTAAATATGGAACAAATGTGAAGGCACCGAGCAGAGGAGGGAGGAATTATTTCAGTGGCACAGCGGGGCATCGCTACTGGCGAGAGAGGAGAGATTTTAAATGGAAAAACTTTTAGGTGGTGACATCTAGAAGGACAAATGAGCCTGCAAAGAAGCTGCACTGGGCCGGGGGGCGCTCCTTGCACCCCCAGGAGACGGTGTCCAGGGGTCCCCACCTGGGACTGTGCGTGGGGATGCGGACAGACGGACAGCAGCCCTTGGGCAGTGGTTCCTGGGGTCCCTCTCTCCCTGCCTGCCCAGGAGGGGAGATTTAGCCCCAAAACTTGTAGGTAAGTGCACCGAGGGAAGGTGCAGCCAGGGCGGAGGAGGGGACGCAGCTTTGGAGCTCTGCTCTGCGTCATCATCGCCCGTCCCCGAGGAAGGCGCAGGGGCTGGCAGCGAGCGCTGCCGCCTTGTTTTGTCCTGAGGAAACCGGGGTAGGAGGGAAGTCCGCACCAGGGCCTGGTAAACGTCAGAATGATTCGAAACGTCCTTGTTTGCAGCTTCACCCGGGAAGGAGAACGGTGCGGCTGAAGGCCTGCGGGCCAGACAGTGCCAAACCCTCCCGCCGCCCTCTGCAGGGTGGGGTTTGGCTGGGGAGAGCCCTGCGAGCGAGAGCTGCCCGCTTCGACCCAGGGCGCTTTCTTTTCTTTATGGCTTCCCACAGCTTGGGCCATTTTTCCCGTCCTTTTATGTGTCTCCTGCTTTATGACCGTCTGGGGGAAGAGGAGCAGACGGTGTCCTTCGGTTCTGGTACTTGGCTGCTGGGTGGTTGTGCGCCTGCTGTGCCGCTAGCACCGCGAATGGCAGCTTCGTCCCCGAGCACAGGCAGAGCCGCCGTCATCCCGCTTAGCGGCAGCACGGCCACGGGCAGCTTCTCGGTGAGGTTTGTCCCCGTGTCCCCCCAGGGTGGCATGACACATCCCGGGTGTCCCCTCCACGAGATGCTGCCTCACCTGCGGTGGCCGGGTCCGACGTGCTCCGCAGGAGGGTGCCAGGTAGGGTGCTGGGGGCTGCAGCTTTTTAAACCAAGGCAGCAAACTCCACCTGGAGCTTGTCAGACCCAAACCAGCGCCGGGGTTTTCTGTTGGGGCGCACGCAGACGTTGGGTGGGTGCGAGGATGCAAACAGGTGGCCCTTGGCCAAAAAGGAGGGTATGGAGAGAGGGGTTTGTGGGCAGCTGCAGCAGTGCAGAGGCTGCGTGCTGAGCCGTCAGAGGGGTGTTCCCTGGGACGGTTGGATTTCCAGGCTGGTTACTTTGTCATTAACAAACCTGACTGAATTCATTCTCCTGGGACAGGAGCTCCCGCGCACCTAGCCTCTGGAGAGGAGGCTGGGGCAATGAGTGTGGTACCGCAGCTCAATTATTAAACCGACAGAAACTGCGGTTGTTTATATGAATAATTCTGAGATATATGCAGAGTTTGCAACACTCGTTTTGCGTTAGGGCTTTTTGTTGGTCTGTTGGCACTGAGAACGTGTTGCGGTTGCTGAATTTAACGCGCGTGCGGCGCTCCCAGCGCTTCAGCAGAGCGTGAGGCTGGGAGGGAGCCGCTGTGCACGCTTCCCTCCGAAAGGCCGCGGGCCGCCTCCCGGTGCCACTTGTGCTGCTCGCGTTCCTCTCGATGATTATTCTTGGAGCACCTCGCTTTTGTGTTGAGAGGCATTGTTTGCAGCGAGAAAAAGGAGAAGGGGGAGTATTGGCTCGGAGCTTGAATTCCTGAGAACGGGGTGAAAGGGAGGCCGAGGGAAGGTGCCCGTGCGCATGGTTGGCACCTCGTGCGTGCTCTGCGCCTGCAGCAGCTCCGGGGAGCTCAGCTCTGCCGAGGGGAGCAGAGGAGGGGCAGGACCCGGTGCAGGGAGAGCCGCGTGCCGGGGGCACCCACAGCATTTCGCGGCCGTGACTCAGCTGTGATCCCGCGCAGCTCGCTCGGGTAAAGGTTGCTTGAACCTTTCATTAACCCGCCGGTAATTGCAGCTTCGTCAGCACGTGCTTTGACATTGGCACGGATTAAGCACCTCGATGAATGGGAAGCACTTGCTCGGGGCCGTTACGCTTCTGCGGGGGGGGGGGGGAGCGTGGGGAGGCGCGGGGCTGCAGGGTGCCGGGGGTGCCCTGCTGTGCCCCGCGTGGTGACGTGCCACCGGCACAGTGCCTTGGGGAAGCATCGTGCGGATAAGAGCCCGACTTCCCTGGAATTCCCTGTATTACGCAGACACGGTCGGTAAGACTTCATGTGCAGCCTGCGAGGCAGCTCGTCGCCCCGCGGGGATCAGGGGGGCTGCGGCCCTGCAGGAGGGGGAGCGCGTGGGCAGGGTGGCAGCGAGTCGCAGGTCTCTGGTGCCCCGCTGGCAGCGGCTCATATTTCAAAAACTCATTTGTAGGCAGACACCTGGAAAGCCAGCGGAGAATGATAATGTACGTTTATCTCTGCGGCATCATTTTCAGTTGACGATCAGCGTTTTGTGAAAGGTAACAGCCACAAAGGTGACAAAAGCCAATTAAATACAGTACTTTCACCAGCTGGGATGAAAATGTGCAGAAATATGCATGTGGAAGCTCTTTTTCTTTCTTATCCCCATCAGATCTTTCAGGTCTGTTGCATTAAATATCTGTGAGCAGTGGCCTGAGAAATCATTTGCGTGCTAGCAAATGAAACATTAAATACCGGTGATGGATTCGGGTTGATGGTGCCAGGCAGGGTGTGTGGTCGGTCCCTGCTTTTCGGGTAGTTCTGGGTTATTAGCTTGGAAAGAGGTTCGTTCATCCAGAGACACGTTTTTGTGCTGGAGCTTTAGGACGTTGGGCAGTTAATTCTTTAAAAGGAGGTCCCTCATTTGTAAGCGCTGGGCTGTGTGCAGCACGTTTTTAGCCGTTGCTGCCCGATGGTTTGCAATGAGGATTTGTTCCGAGTTGTTCTGCTTTGGGGAAGGCGGGGAGAAAAGAGGAGTAAAACGGGATGGTTTGGCTCCTGTGGGGTAATTCAGCAGGTGGCATAGGGGAAGTACCTCGTCCTACCCAAATTCTGCCCTATTTAATGACCCTATTTGATATTCTCTCGGGCTGCTTTTTCCCTTATCTGTTGTCATCAGGCACCCCTGGGTGTCCCATGTCACATCCCACCAGGTTTTCTCTGAGCTCAGCCTCGTGGGTCCCTTCTTGTTCCTCTGCTTTAAACCAAACACTTCAGCCTGAGCGGTTCTACACGGGTGGGTGCAGTTACACTCTGCAAGACCCAATTCTGCAGTCTTTTTTCACGCAAAGCTCCTGTGAAATTGCCTGGCATCCCCCCAGATAAGGCGCTGGGGTGGGGTTGCAGCTTAAAACCCCCTTTAATGAAGGGTAGCTCCGTGGCGTTGCGCACAGCAGCGGGTTTTATTTCCTTGTCGGTCCTGGCGCTAAGCGCCTGAGCAGCGGGGATTTCAGCTGTTTGTTTTTCCAGGTGATGGGAGGCTCGGTCCTGCCATCCATCTGCTGCTTGCCAGCGACGTGCGGCTCGGATCAGACCTCTCCACCGGTCCCTGGAGGCAAAGCCGCGCCGCTGGGCTTCGTCCCGTGCGATGGACGCGGTGGAACCGAGCCCTCTGGGCGCGTTTCAGCTTCTTGCAGCTCGGTGCCTGCACCTCACGCAAAACGTGGGGGGCTTCGCTTCTGGGGGGTCCGGCTCCCTGTTTGCCAAAGCCAGTAGTCCCTGCTCCCGCAGCTGGGAGGTGTCACAAAGATGTGAACGAGAGCAGAAGAGGAGCAAGAGGATAATTAGCTTTCCAAGAAGACTGAGCAGCTCCTGGGTCGGTACTGGGTAGCTGCTCCCCCACGTCCGCATCCTGCTCTCCTGCTGAGGACCGGCTCCATCCCCTTCTGCACCACACCGCCCTTTTTATGCCCCTTTTATTTCACCCTCCCTTGTCCATTCCCGCTTTGGAGGGTGGCTGTGCGCATCCCATCTTGCTGCAAGTCGGGCTGCTGCAACGCTGATTTTCTTATTTCCTGCTGGAGATCCGCGCTGTGGTCTTTCAGGATGCCTTAGCATCACCGTGCTCACGGGGCACGGAGGGATGTTTTGCACGCATGGATTTTCCTGCTGCACTTGAAGGTGGTTACGGGTTCGTCTGGCTGTGGTTTGAGTAATTTGCCACTGACTCACTGTGCTATGCGCTGTGTTTTTGCTGGTTTATTTATTTTAATTTGTTGGCAAGCTGGTCTTCGTTTCCCTCAGTGTCCATCGAGTGCGTGACGAGCTCGTAGGTGGCTCGGCCACGCCATCTGCGGCTGCTGTCAGCCAGGAGCAAACTCCTGGTGCAGCAAAACCATCGGTGGATCCGAGCAGCCCCTGGGGGTGAGAACCCAGCCCGAGAGGCACGCTGCAAAGCGGGGCTGCGGCGCCTGCAACGAGCAGAAGGTCAGGGGCGAGAGCGCTCCGGCAGCCACGTCGGGAGCCTGGGGTCTGTGCTAGACGTGCCCGCTGTGACAGCCGGGGCTTTGGGGGAAAAACACGGCTTCTGAGGCACTGTGTGTGTGCGTGGGGCTAGGGAAGGCTGCCTCCGAGCAGCTGCAGGGTTTGTGTCTCAAATGCAAAGGGAGATCTACTGCTCTCAAGCTCGAGCTCAAAAAGGAAGAAAGTCTTCCTAAAACTGCTTTAACCTCCTGCTCGCTACTCTTACGATGGGGAACGCGTGGAGATGCGAAAATCACTGAAATCTGGTAATCTCTGCACTTTCTATTGTGGTAATGGCAAAAAGATGTTCTCTAGTGGGAACGGGAATTTGATCTTGGGGAGAAAAACTGAGAGTTTGAGTAGTGGAGACAGGGACATGCTTAAACTCTCTTAGAAATACAAACCTCATTATAGCAAGATTAATTTTCCACGAGGAGCTTCCAGTTCTTCAAAGGCCGGGATGAATAATTGACGACGTGTCGGCATCCATGGCACCTTCCGAAAGGACGCGCGTTCGTCCGCTGACCCAGGAGGATTTGCTTCGCCGGCCCCGGCAGGAGGAGAGGTTTGACAGCACTCACAGCCCCCTGCGTGCTCCCTCCCCCGGGGGGGCCGTGCTGCATCCCCGGCAGTTTCCTGCAGGTGCGTTTTTCGGAAGGCGCCGTGCCGAGCGCATCCTCTCGGGGAGCGGAAGGCACGGGGAGGAACGAGCAGAAAACAGGTGCTTGCCGTGCTAGTAATAAAAGGACGAGTGGAAAAGGCGGTGGTGTTAGCACGCAGCCTGCGCTCTGTGTTTCCTTGTGAACAAGAAGGAAATTTCAGTCTTTCAGGGAGCGTTTGTCGCCCCGGGCGGCGCTTCCAGGGGCGTTTTGCTTGGTCCTGCAGAGACCTCGCAGAGGAGCAGCTCCCGTCCCGAGCAGCAGCGGGCTGGGGGCTGGAGCAGTCGCAAAGCTCGGGTTTAGCTTCGTGCAAACCATCTCCTGCCCCGTCCCCTTCTGTCCCTCGGCCGGTGCCCTCTGGGAGACAAAGGTGAACCAGGAATGTCCTACAGTCTGCTGGAGTTTTTTTGTTTTTTTTAACACTGCAGTAGGATATTGTTCCCTATCTCCAGCCTATGCTCATTTTTCTGCTCTTTAAGGCATGTAAGAGTAACAATAAGTGGGGTTAATTTGCTATATACTGTAATTTATGAAGGCTCTGTGAGCGCTGCTCGCTATTTAGTAGTTTGGGTTTCTGGGGGATCTGGAGGGCTTTTGCTTTTGGGTTGCTCTTTGTGAGCAGGCCTTCCCCTGGGGATTACGCGTGGCTTCCCGCGGTGCTGCGAAGCTCATTTCACGCTTGGAAACGAAGCTGGAAACGGCAGGGGCTGAGCGAGCTCCCGAGGTGTCCCTGGGTTGGCGCTGCGCTCCTGTGGCACTGCGGGGCTGCTCCGGGGAGCAGCGAGGAGAGGTCCAGGTCCCGCTCGGAGGGAGCCGTGATCCCGCTCCCGCCTCGTAAGCTGCAGTGAATAGGATTTCAAACAGCGGTCGGTTTCATTTCACCCGGTTCTTTCAGCGTGATGAGCTCACCCGGGCTTGTGCGACGGGTGATAAGGGAGAGGTCTGACGGATGCAGTAAGCCATCCCGCCTTCAAGCTAATCCTTTGAACTTTAAAGCTGCCGTGGCTTTTTCCTCGTAGGCTGGGGGCTCTGCACGGCCACACAACCCACGGCAGAGCTGCGGCTTCTTTCCCTGGGGGAAACTGACCCTGGAGAGCAGGAGGGCACAGGAGGGATGCTGCTCGGTGCCGGGGCAGAAGTCAAGCCGGAGAAGCAGCAGGAGGCCCTGTAGTGCTCCTCAGCACACTTAGTGCTTTGGGCTTTGCTGCTGGAGGTGTTGAAGGGGTTTTTTTTGGGGGGGTGAGGTCGGCTGTGGGAGAATGAGCAGAGGGTAACGAGCGGAGATGAAAACGTGTTTGTGCAGTGAGCGCCGCAAACCCAGAGGTTTGTGCTGATCCTTCCGTTAGCACAGGATTAGTCTCTGATCCCTGAGAAACGCCTTATCAGGTTAAAGCGTCTTGAATTGTAAAGCCAAGGGAGTCCAAGAGAGGCAAAATCCCCTCGTTTAGCTGAAATAGGAGCATTTTCCTGACGGGGGCTGGGATGGGTCAGAATTTTGTTTCTGCTTTCTGCAGCCCCACGAAGCGATGCTGAGCTCGCGCCGCAGCCTGGGGCCTGTTCGCCGCGGTCCTGCAGCCCCTGCGTGTCCCCGTCTGGTGGGTGCAAGAGGGGTGACAACAGCTTCGGGCCCTGGAAGCCTCTGCAAATCCCTCTGTGGCACGGAGAGGTCCCCTGTGGGCTCTGCGCGCCTGCCTCCACCCTGGGACACCCCACGCCGTGGGGCTTCTGTCTCGCCCCGCGGGGAGCAGTGGCCCATCATGTCCCTCAGTCGTTGAGGATTGCCTGGGATCTTTTTCCTTTGGGAACTCTGCCTCGGCGGTCGGACAGGTAATATTTAAAGCCTGATGATGCCCCGAACCGGGGCTCGGGCCTGAATCCCCGGCAGGTAACGAGAAGGCTCCCCCCCAGCCACATCAGCGCCCCGATGTCCCCCCGGCCGCTCGCACGACCACCACGTGCTGGTCGACACAGAAGCATTGACTCCCTTTTTGTGCCTTTACCAGCCCGAGGAAGCCGCTCGGGCTGTTTGTAAGTTGGGTACGTGCAGAACGCCCGAGAGGGGGGCTGCAGCCGGGGGGCTGAGCTTGCTGCGAGCTCCGAGCGTGGGCAGGCTGGCAGCGAGCCTCCCGGCGGCTTCCCCCGCTCGGTTTGTGAGCGGGGCTCGCCGCTCTGCAAGGCTTCGGCTTTGACGTCTCGTCTGGGAGAGGCCGGACCCGTGGTTCCGAAGCAGCCGCGTCTGGGTGCGATCCTGGCAGGCTCTGCGCGGTGACGTATCTGAAGCAAACGGCAGCAGCGTGGGTCCCGGGGCACCTGCTGGGTACAAACGGAGGCTTCCCGAGCCTCGGCAGCGCCCACGCCACGTGCGGGCTCCCTGCTGGATCCGTACCCGCGCGGAGCTGCTGAGCTCCCCTTTGTGCTGCCTCTGGCTGGGGTGGTGCAGTTAATTTCTTCACCGTAGCCTGGCTGGTGCTGCGTCTGGGGCTTGTGCCGGCCCGGGGTCACCATCCCCTTGCTGATTCCTGGGTGTATTTGTGCTGCCCCAGCTCTCGCCCCTCTCCTGGGAAGCGGGAGCTGGGCGAGCCCAGGACCCGACGTTGCTCTGTCACCTTTCCCGACCGTGCTGCAGCTCCCACCATCGCTGCTTCTCCCTTTCCGAATAGGCGGCTCCCCACGCACCATCTGTTGATTTTGTAATTTGTTTCCACATATATGTGATTTGTACTTCCATTAATTGTGCTGCTGAGCTGCTTATTCCGTGAGGTTCGCCGTACAGCAGGGAAAATCGCTGTGGTTTTTCCGCTCCGTCTAAGCTCTTCTCGTTATTTACACAAATCGGCGCTCTCGTCCTTTGAATTTTGCTCTCTGGGCAAGTCTCACTTCAAAAGAAATGTTGTGGAGGAGCGGTGCCAGACTCCTTTGTGCAGCGCTTCATTGTGTCCTCACCGCAGCCATTAAATGTCTCGAAAAAGCTCTTCCCCTATCCCCTCCCTTAATGCTTGCGCGCTGCGTGAACGCCGAGCGTGCAAAGCCATCACCAGCTGCAGGTGCAAAGCTCCTGGCACTCGCAGCCTGCCCGTGGCTCTGGGGCTGCTCGTGCATCCTCCAGGAGGGTGCTGTCGGGGAACACGAGCGCTTTGCACAAGCACTTTGCATCTGTGCTTTGCACGAGCACTTTGCACGAGCACTTTGCACGAGCACTTTGCACGAGCACTTTGCACGAGCACACGATCTTCCCTGGCACCACCGCGTGCCTGGGCTGCGCTGACTGTTTTACTGGCGGAGTTACCATCCAGCCGTGGTGTTTGAGGGACGCTCAGGGGTTAGGGACCCGCACGCGGGGTTGGTTCTTGGGGCCGTTGTTCCCTGTCTCCGTCCTAAGCCTTGGCACGAAGCTCGGATCAGGGCTCCGGGGGCTCGTGGCGTGCTCCGACTTCTACGCCTGGAGCAGAGGATGCAAATGCTGATAACGAGAGTTGGCGCTGCCTTTCGTGGGGTGTTTCCAAGGCAACTGGAAATTCAGAAGACCACAAACATTCCACGGGCCTGTTCCTCTGAGACCTCCTCCTCGAGCGCACAGGCACACACCGTGGGACTTTTCAGCCTGTCTGAATGTGCCTCTGAGCAGTCCCTGCTGCCCCCTGCGTGGCTGTCGGAGCGGGCAATCGCCTCCTTGAAGGCTGGCAAACCCTCTCCAGCATCCAGCCACGCAAACAGGTTTGCTTTTGTTCCTGGAATGGTTCCCCCCGCGGCCTGACTTGGAGGGGAGCGATGCCAGAAAAGCTGCAGAAACAAAAGCGTGAACTGCCAACAAAGGCAAAAGTGGCAGCGGTTTGACGCCTCCTTCAAAGGAGGTGGAAGGTACCTGGAAGGTACGAGGGAGCTGTTCCAGCAGCAGGAGGGTCAGAAAAAGTTTCAGAGGGTGAGGAGAAAGGGCAGGGAGGGAGCGGGGAGGACGTGCAGGACTTGCCCTGCCCCGTGACCTGGTTCCACCTCTGGCTCTTTCCTTTGGGACTGGCCTCGATGTCTTGCAGAGATTGGGTTTCTTCCTGCTTTTGGGACTGTCTGTAAAGGCGTCGTGCCCAAATTGCGGCACAGGACACAGAAATCTCTTGCTGGGAGCCTGGTCCCAGCGGAGCGTGGCCCCCAGGGCTGTAAGGAGAAGTTTTTTTCTCTCCTGCAAGGCTCTTCCACGGCACCGCGTTGTGCGTGGCTCTGCGGAGGGCTTTGCCCAGCCTCAATCTTTACGGGGGTGTTTTGCACCGCTACACCCCTTATCAAAACAGCATTTTAGCTGCTGGGGATTGGGGCCTTTTCCCGTCCCATGTAAGTACAGAGGTCTCTCCTGTGTGGTAGCTCCCCAGGAGACCGCTGCGCTGTGTCGGGTTCGCGGTGGGAGCGCGTGCAGGTCCCGTGGCAGTGGCAGCGCTTTCCCAACAGGCAGCAAATCTGCGTGCCCGGAGCTTCCCATCACGGTGCTGCCCTGCCCACGGTTCTGTGGCACCCCTTGCTGCGGTGTGTGAGCTGCAATGGGAACAGAAAGAGGATCTGCAAAGAACTTGGGTTAAAATGAGAGGGGTGATGAGCTGCCCCAGGGCTCTGCTCCCCTGGCTGCGCTGCTTTGAGCTCCGTTTGAGGGCAGGAGGAGGGACGGCCTCGGGGCTGCTGCAGGATCTGACCTCGGTGTTTTTCTCCTTCCCGTTTCAGAGGGTCTGGCCGTGGGAGTTGGATTCGGGGCTGTTGGAAAATCAGCGTCTGCCACCTTCCAAAGCGCCAGGTAAGGCACAGCGCTGCTCCTGCTCCGCGTGTCGGAGGTTTTGTGCGCGTCTTCGTCCCCGGGAGGTTGTCCCCTGTCCAGCACTGCTGCCGATGCATCGACTGAAGTACACGTGGGGGCAGAGGGGGCAGGAAGAGTTCCCATTGCAGCTGAATTTTTGTAGCTGCTGTGCTTGTCTCAGATGGGGAAAAACCCTTCTGTCAGTGATGCCTGGTTTGTGGAATGGTTTTGTTTCTGCATCGCTGGGCAGATAAACGGTGCTGGGGAAAGGGATGGAAAGGAGGCAGCTTGTGTCAGCTCCGTTCCGTCTGGTTCTGGGGGCTGAACCGGCACAAGGGCGCAGTGAAACGGTTGCCGGGCAAGTGCCTTAGGGCCAGCAGTGAGAGTTTAAAGGTGGCAGCGAGCAAGAACGAGCGGTGGTGGTGCAGGTAAGGGAGAAATGAGGACGCCTGGTGAGAAGCGGAGCCGCAGGAGCTGCTTGGCTCTGGAACTGCTGCTGGCACCCCGTGGCTTGGACGCAGCACCCTCCTGCGGGTGCCTCTCCGTGAGTTTGGGGGTGCTGAGGGGCTGCTGCGTTTGCCTGCCGTGGCTGGGGGCTGCTGTGTGCACCCGCAGCAGGGACCTGGGCTGGTGCTGGGGGCTGCAGGAGCTGGGCTCGTGCCCGGGACCGGTCACAGGGACACAGAAACGCCCGGGACAGGACCGTGGTGTTTCAGAGCGTCGCTTCTCTTGCTGAGCTCGGTTCACTGGGAGGAGTGAGGCAGGGGCAGCGTGCGTCACCCTGTGCCACCCGGGGGCTGCCCGCGGCTGCTGGCCTCGCAATCCAGGGGCAGGGAGGTGCGCACAGCGCTCAGCGCGCTCTCACCAAACGCTTTCGTTTTTCTCTTTGAATTTTATATCTGAGGCTTGTTCCACGCTTGCCCTTTGTTTCCCAGACCCGCGTTATAATGTATTCAGTGGGGGGGGATGTGGTGTGTTCAGCCTGTGCAATACCCCTCCCAGCCCCTCTGGCAGGTGGGTGGAAGCACAGTTGGGTGCCAGCGTCAGCCGCCTCGGTGCTGCCAGGTGGGATCCGAGGGGCCCCAGGGCTGCGTGGGGAGCCTCACATCCCCCCTCCCCGGGCTGCCACCATCCCCTGCCGCGTTCACATTGACCAAGCAAAGAGGCAGAGCCTGGAAGGGACACGAGCAAAGAGAGCATGTGGGCGATGCCCGTGGCACCTCCGCTGCGGATGGGGGGACCCCACCGAGGGCAGGGGCTGGCGCTCGCCGCGCTGCCCCAGGCGCTTTGATTGCAGCAGGTAGCATCCAGATCGGCGCTGAGCAAGGCACGATACGCCAGCCCCACAACCGCGTTTCTTCTAACCTTTTTTGCAATAAAAGGCTGCTCAGAAAGTCTGCAGAGACTCCAGAGATGCTCGAACAAAAGGACGCTTTTTATCAGCTGCTCGGTGAAAGCTCACAAGGCAGAAGCAGCTGGCTCTTTCTCTGTATTTACAACGGCATTAATCATGTCAGATGAAAGGTGGGGTCTGTACCAGGAAAATACCAGCGCGAATTTTGTCAGCTGCGAAAGGAGACAGAATAACTTGGTTGCCATCAATCTGTCTGTCACTGTCAGCTGCGGGCAGAACAAAAGCCGCTTCGTGTGGCTTCTCCTCCGGGAAGCTACTTGCGAATATCCAGGAATAAAGATTTCTCTTGTCGCAGGCTCTTGGAGGAGGGAGCAGTGTGGGGTCCCGGTGGTGCCTGGGACAAAAGGGGACAAAGCCCCAGGGTCCTTGGGGCCACGAGAGATGTGCCGGGGCCGTAAGCGCCCCAAAACTGCAGGAGAGCAGAGCAGCTCCGGGCTGCATCGCCTGCCCCAGCCCAGCTTTGCCCCTGTCTGCCCAGCACTCGAGTCGTTCCAGGACTTCGGTGCGAGCACCAAGCGCGTGGGATCGCGGCTTGGAAACCTGGTGAGATGGCCCAGCTGCGTTACACGGGCTTAAAAACCAGCTCAAACCCGACGCGATTCCACCTCTAATGTGAGAAACAGAGGGAAATCTGACACGTTTGAAGAGGAAATTGCCCCAGGTCAGCCCCAGCGCTTCGGGGACGTGACAGCTACGATCTCCCTCGTGTCCATTACTTTAAAAATAGCGTCGTACCGAGATGGATGCATGACTCAGTTTCCCTCCTCCCTTCTGCCGTCGTTTCTTCCCCCCGGCCGTGACCGAGTAACTGCGTTACTGCCGCGCTGAGCTGCAGCTGATGTGAGCTGCCTTTCAGGAAGGTTCATTAGTTCAAACCTTGGATCGTGCGAGAGTGTTTTTGAAGGCTCTGACGCGTTCGGAGCCCGCCAGGATGCAAGCGCCTGGGGACGCAGTGGCGGGTGGATGTTCCCAGGGCCCGCCGTGGCTTCCCGTGCTACCAGAGGACTTTCCTCGCTGGATGGAGAGGTGCTGGCTGGCTTCGGGAAGCGCTGCCGGCACCGCGTGGATGCTGACTGATTGCATTTCTCCCAGCGGGGCGAGACCTCGTGGGGAGCCTGGGCTCACTCCAGCTCGCCATAGGGCTCGGGGGACGTACGTCCCTGCGGCATCCCGAAGGGCTGTTTCCAGAGCTGTAAGCTTTGCGTTTAAGAAGCGTGTTTGCAGAGAGGGAATTATGAAAAAGGGGAAAGCACAGGGGGAAGAACACCAGGCTTTAGGTGCCGGGCTGCTCCGCTGGGCTCTTGGGCATCTCGAGCAAGATCTGCGTGGGAGCAGCGGCGTGCACGGAGCTGCTGCGGCTGGTAAAGCAGGGTCCCTGCCTCGGCCACCCGCCTCATCCCACACCGGGCTCCTGCGGGATCCTGCCCCGTCCCTGCAGGATCTGGCCCCCGGGGCTGCTGCACGCCCCGCAGCTCCTCGGGGGTCTCGGGAGCATCCCGGTGCCGCGGCTCCGCGCTGCTCTGCTGCCCCCGGGCGTGCGCAGCCCGTTCCTGCTCCGCTCGTTGGGCTCGGCTGCTTGCAAGGGGGCTGCAGAACAAGGGGCGTGCAGGAATCCCTGGCATCTCCGCAGCAGAGCCCCTTTTTTTTGCATCAGTGTGCGAGAATCTGCGCTCCTTTGGTCGGGCAGAGGTTGCCTGTCCCCGCTGCGTCCCCACCGGCGGCACGCCGAGGGCTTTTATCAGAGCATGTTAAGCTGCTGTTAGGGTGTAAGGTGCCTGAAGAAACATCTGAGCGCTGCTGGCCTGCCAGGACCGGGCAGATTTTCAGTGGTACTGGCGTGTGGGGATGTCAGAAGTGCAGGGTGAAGGAGCCTCCAGGTGCTACAGGGCCAGGACCCGTTTTGGTCCTCAGCACGCGTCGGGTCGCTCCGTGTCCCGTCCCTCTGAGCCTTGCGGAGCAGCCCCAGGCTGTGCTGGCAGGGCTGGTCTGCCCCGTTCCCTGCGGTTATAAGCACGCTGTGGATGGTCCCAGGGCTGGACACGGCCGCTCGGGACAAAGCAGGATCCGTGCAGGAGGAGCCGTGCCCGGTGTGGGCGGCCGGGGAGCGCGGCGAGCCCTGGGCATGGGGACCCGACCCGTCCCCTCCAGATGTGCGCAGGGAGGAGCGAGCTGCTCCTGGCTGCCCTCCAGGCAGGAAGGTAAAGAGGAGGGCAGCCGGGGCTTAAAAAAGCTCCGTTACCCCCCCCGCCACACCCCCTTCTCTTTGCATGAAGCAGGGAGGGAAAAAAAAAAAAAAAAAAAACAACTGACCAAACCTCCCCACCTCGTGCGGCTGATTTAAAAGGAACCAGATGGGGCTGGAGCCACCGAGGGCAAAATGGGCCAAATCCACGCGTCCCTGCGGGCACACTGCGGGACGCGGGGCTGTGCCGGCCGGCAGCGCCGTGCCAGGTGTCAGGGTCACGGTCAGGGGGCCGGGGCTGCTCCCCGATGCTGGTCGCTCTCCTGGCGTCTCCATCCACTGGCACCGTGGTGCAGGGGTGCAGCCAGGGTGGTCCCCCCCACTCCAAGCCCGTGGCGTTTAGAGGACAAACCCACCTGCTTTAGTGGCCATCGTTTATTTCTTTAAGCCGACGGATGCTGGGGGGATCCTCAGCCCAGTCCCGTGGGGGTTTGCAGGCAGAAATGGCTGGAGCTGGCAGGGAGGGGAGCTCAGGAAGACGTGTGCCCACTCTGCTGTCATAGCCTGCACCGTGTCCCTTCACCATCCCGCTCCCAGTCCCCCAGCAGCAGAGGAAGGACGTAGCCCCGCTTTTTTTGGTTTTTCTCCCCAAATCCCACTGATGTGCACAGAATCCGTGCCCTGGATAGAAATGCGAGCAAGGACAGGGAGGTGGCGTCCTTGGGGACCTCTCCTCTCCTTTCCTCGGAGGCTCTTCCTTGGGGAATCGGCACCAGGAGCTGGTTTTCCTCCGTCCCATCCCCGGTGGAGATAATCCCTCGGGATGCTGCGCGCTCCGACGGGCGGTGTCGCTGCTCCCACCTCGAACGCAGGTGCCGGGGGCTCCCCCTCCCCGGCTGCGCTCAGCGTCTCCTGTTCTGCGTGGGTGTAGCTTCTGGGCGTTTCATCTTGCAGCCCCAGTGCTGTTTGATTGTCGTCGGTGTGTAGAGTTTTAAAAATACGCTGAAAGGTTGTCATTAAGGCTGGAAAACCTCGGAAATGCTGGAAGCAGGGATGGCGGCGAGCTTTTTGCTGGGATCTTTGTAGGCACACACTGTGCACTGTGCTCCTTGCCTGGGTGCCTTCTCTCCCAGCCCTTGACGTCCGCCTCTTGGCCCTCTGCAGTTTGCCCCGTGTAGGACAGAGAATGTGTGAGCACCTTGGAGCCCTGGACCGAGCACCCCTGCGTGCAGCAGGATGGTGCTGAGTGCCCAGCACCGCGGCTGCTTCCCATTTCCACGGGCTGCATGCAGTGCAGGAGCCCCAGGGCCCCGGTGCCCTGCAGCCCTTAAACTCGGTAAGAAAGCAGCCTTTGTCGTGGCCAGGGGCTAAGTCCGGTCACAAGGGACAGTTTGTGCCAGAAAATATTCTTTTTTAAAAAAAAAAAAAAAAAAAAAACACGGGAAGAGAAGTTGAACCACAGCAGCGTTTTTCAGAAGCCCCCGTTCCTGCTGGGTGCCACGTGGGCAGAGCGAGGAGGTCTCGGGTTTGCCCCGCGGGCTGGGGGCTCGCCCCGTGGGACCCCAGGGAAGAGCCGTGCCCGAGCTGTCCCCGTCCGTGCGGGGTTGCTGCTCCTCTCCTGCCTGACACTAGGTGGTAACAGCCGAGCTCCTGCCGGCCTGTGCGTACATAAAGGACTAAAAACCTGAAAAATAGTTTGAAATATTTTGTTACGTCGTGTGTGGTGCGGACACCGGGTCCCAACAGGGCACTGGGGATGCAAATAAGTTAAAGGTTAAAAATTGGGTAGGCAGCTTTGGGGCAAAGCTGCCCTAGGATGAGACCGGGTACCTCCAGGAACCAGGGAGATGCTTTCTCCCGCGGGTTTGCATCGCTCGGCTGAAACTCAGCCCCCATTTCTTGGACTTGGGCACTGGAGCAGGGATCAGGGTGTCCCTCCTCGTGTCCCCTGGGCGTTGCCGGGGCTGGGACCTGCCTGGGGACAGAGGCACCCATGGCTGCATCACCCAGGGAGCGCATCTCGGTTAGAGCCCAAGCGCCTCGGGAAGGTCCCGATCCCTCCTTCGGCAGCACCGGGACAGGCAAAATCCCACGGGGTTTGTTCTGTTGCTCGCTCCTCTGCAAGCTGCAGGTGTTGTTTTGCCAAGGAGCCGAGCCTCACTAACCTCAGATGCTGTCCCCACTGTAAGGAAAGGGAGAGGTGCCTGGTTTTGCTGGTGGGGCACGCCGTGCCACCGAGCTGCCCCGTGTCTGCTCCTGTGCAGCTGCAGGACACCCCTGTGCGTGTGCAGGCGGTGCAGACAGCTGTAGTTTTTCCCCGATGACGATGGGGATGTTTCCTCCCCTGCAGCACAATGGCTCCCATTCATCAGCGTTGTGCTGGGAACGCTGGCCGGGTTTCGATCTCTTGTGCCCGCAGATTGTTTCCTGTCCAGCTCTGGTAAAACAGACAGAAAGGAGGCTTCGGGTTGACGGGCAGACTTTGACTGCGGCTTGGAAAATATTATTTCATGGGACAGCCTGTGCCTCCCACGCTGTGTCTCTCAGGCTGGGGAGAAAAAAAAAAAAAAAAAAAAAGGAAAAGAGAAAAAGCTGAGGCTTGATTAATGTACGGAGATTGAAACCAGGCAAAAATTTAATACTGTGTTTTCTTTGAATGAATGGAAATCATTGTGGGCTGAGGCAGCAGAAGACACGCTGGGTGTTTCTCTGCCGTTCGCACACGCACACACACGATCTCCGTCTCCTGCTCATGAATAGATCCGCGGTGGAGCTCATAAAGCTCGGGTGGGATCGAAATGTGGGGTCGACTCCTCGCTGCTGGCCTCTTTATCAGATGGAGGATGTGCACGGGAACGCCTAATGGAAAAAAAAACCACCTCTGGTAGCGCGAGGTGGGGCTGCATGGGGAATTCCACGGCCCCCGAGCTCCAAGACAAACGCTCATTCTCCAGCCAGGCTGCTCCTTCCCCAAGCACCGCGTTGGGGCCTCTGGTTACAAAACAAAACTGTTGCGAGATGCTTATTAAGCACCTTTTAATTAACCTGTCCCGAAGGTATGTGTGTATTATCGAGCGGTGGTTACCTACCCGGGTCGGTGTCCCGAGGGAGCTGGTCTTTTCCGACTCGTGAATGTTTTCCCCTTTGCCAAAAGGGAAGACGGAGACGTAACGGGGTGAGCTTTCACCGCTGCTGGCGCTCCGGGGAAGAGGAAAGTCTGGAAGGTGCTGGTGACCCACAAAGCGTTTGCTGCAGCCCATCGGTCTAAACAGGACGCCCGTTCCTGTGTCCCTCGAGCGAGCACGGGTGCCTTGTGGCTCCTCGGGTGCAATTCTCATCACCGCTAATTAACGGCGAGGGCTGAGGAGCTGCGGCCCCGCGCCGTTGAGTGGCAGCGGGAAGGTGCTCGATGTGCTGATGGTGAGGATGTCCCGACCTCTGCGAAGGTGCAGAAAGGCTTTGGGAGCACAAATGCATGGTTTTTGCAGCAAAGCAGATCTCAGCTTAATTAAATGAGGTTGCATGGGTGTCCAGATAGGGCGCTCCCCTTGCTCGCGGGGTTGTGCCGGGACAGACGCCCCACGCTCACCTGCCCAAGCAGCAGAGCAGATAAAGAAATGCCCTCCTGCAAAATCCTCGCACCTCTCTGCCCTTCAGAAAACAGCGTTTTATTGTAAACAGATATTAAACCACTTCTTGGTCATGAGAAAAAGGAAGCAGGTGGCTGGAAAGCGAGCTCTGGCTGGAAAGCAAGACAAGGCAGGCTTGAATCGCTTTCCCCACGGGTGATCTGTTTACAAATATGTGCGAAACGTGTCAGGCAGTGTCTCGCCCTTTGCTTGCTCCTCTCGATGCCTTTCACAGGAGCTTTTGCCATTTCGGATTGAGTTTCCAAAGTTGTTTGGAGCCTGAGCAGGCACTGCAGGACTGCTTCGAGGCGCTCGGTTTGCAGCACAGCGAGGGCTCGCGGTGATAAGCAGAAGCCAGACTGACCGTGGTGTTTTGGCTTAACCCCATATCCAAAAAAAAATTGTTCCTGGGAAGTGAAATCTGCATGAATAATTAAATCACAGGCACCCCGACACGCTCAGCCTCTCTCAGAACAGCTCCTTGTTATGGTGCATGGTTGGTCCTGCAGGGAGGAAACCTCCACGGGCGCTCAGGGCATGAACCTGCAGAGGGAAACCTCTGTGGCCTGCGGTGTTCTCACTGAGCTGCCTTCAGAGCCGCCAGATGTTTTCTGCGCCGGAAAACGTTTGTTCTCTGCAGTGCCTGGATGGTCAGGAGTCCTGCGGATGGACCTGGGCAGTGCTGGTCCCAGCAGCCCAGGGCTGGTGCCTGCCTGGGGTAACTGGGGCGCCGCAGCTCGGGTTGCTGGAGCCGCTCCCCGCACCGCTCCTTCTGCTTTCCAGTCTGTTGCAGTGCCAGGAAGTTAAAGCTGGGGTCTTACTGCGCTTTGCTGCTCAGTCTCTGGTGCGGAGAGGTGCAGGGATGGAGCAGAGACCTTGTTTTCCGGTCCTTGGATCGGGAGCAAAGCGCAAACATTTTCCTGGTCCTTAAAAACCTGGTAGCTGCGTTTGCTCACGTCAGCTGCGTTGCTGGAGCCTGGGTTGAGTGAACGTGGATTTGTGGAGGAGACGTCCCCAGCACAAACGAGGTCTCTGGACCCAGCGAGGCCCGGGATCCTCTTCACTTCATGGTGCTGAATCCTGTCTCAGCCCGGGTGCTCCTGCTCCTGGGGGTGGGTTTTCAGTGCATGGCCGTAGGTAGCAGCAGCTGCAGCTCCCCAGGCAGCCGGCTGCGAGTGCTGTGCGAAGTCACATCGGAGAAAGGGGCCAAATCTTCCCATGTATTGAAGGATGCTCGTAGGGCCGGGTGCCTTCTGCAGCCTGTATTTGTGGCCCTGTGCAGAGAGCTCCAGGCTTAGCGGGGAAGTCTCCAAACCGCGGCTGGGAACTGGGCTGCTGGCTGCGAGCCCCTCGCCTGCTGTTAGCGTTTACACCGCCGCCTGGATAAACAGCCTCCCCTCCTCTTCTCTCTCACTTCTTCCTCCTTCTCCTTTACTTAAGTGTCTAGACCGAGGAGGGTTTTTGCCTGATTCGTAATACTCAGCAGAGACAGCTGGCTCTGTGGAAAGTCTGTGCAATGGCTGCCTGCCTCCCTTCCCGTGGTGGGCACTGCGTGAGCAGATCCTGAGGGACGACACGGACCTTTGTGTCCTTTGCTATCAACCGTGCTATCGCTGGAGACCCGGGGGCCCCTTTGTATCTGCCCGCTTGCCTGGCAGCTTCCTCCCTTCCTCCTCTTCCCCTCAGCCTCCCCATGCTTTTTGTCCCTGCCCTCCAGGTGTACATACGCCGCCACTTTGAGTCATCTTCTCTTGCATAAGCTCCGCCTGGAGGGCTTGTTTGATGCCCGGACTCACTCCCCAAAAATTCGCCCCGGAGAGGAGTCAGGGACTCCCGACAGAGCAAATCCCCAGCGCCACCCGGGAGCCTCGCAGCCCGCTCCTCGCCCTGCTCCGCTGCGCTTCCTGGCCCCGCTTTGGGACCGAGGGGGTGCCCCTTGGAGGATGCTCAGCTTTGGGGCCGTGCCAGGAGCTGCTGCCCGCTCCCAGGGGGGCCTTGGGTGGGTGTCGGGGCCCTGCTCCTGCCCCCACCCCGGGTTGAGGCCTGGAAACCTGGTGGCTCGCCTGCCCCTTCCCGCGAAGGTCTCTGCCCGGCTTTGATCTGCAAAGCTCGCTGGTTCAGTTCCTGTTCGCGTTAAAATAAACGAAAGAGGGCAAAGAAGAGAGCAGAGGAAGAAAAAGCCATTATCCCTGTTTATCTTATCAAGATAATGCCAAACAAGGCTCACTTTGAGCGAGAGGCTCACTCTTTGCCGCCGCAGTGGCCCGTTCCTCTCTTTAGCAGCACGGTTTAAAAATAAACCCTCAGAGGAGGGGAAGCGACTTGAATGAAGACATTGTTACTGTACAAGATGCGATAATAGGGCCTTTTATGGCTACATCTGTTAGTAAATTGTTTAGTTCCAGGTTTTGGGGCTGCATAAAGGAGCCGCGCTGGGGCTTTTCCACACTCTCCCCCGGCGCCTTTTAGTGGTGACGTTGCAGGAGAGGGGAGAGGAGAAAACGTTTTCCTACTTCTAATTTTGCTCTTAGCTTCTGGTGCTGATCCTCATCAGCATGCAAGTGCAGACACACGGTGCTCATCCATCCCCTGGTGCTCATCCACCCCCCCGGCCATCACCCGTTCCCCCCACGGCCCCGCCGGGGCAGCCAGTGGCTGAGGGGCCTCCTGCAGTGGGTGGCAGCACCCTTGGGGTCCCATTGCCTCCAGCCCAGCTCATCCGTCCATCTGTCCGTCCGTCTGTCCATCCGTCAGCTCTCTGCCTGTCGCTTCAGATGTCCAGGAGACGACGAGTGAGATACAAACACGCCTACGTGTCTGCCTCTGCATAGCTGGGCTTTGGCATCTCTCAGGTTCTCCTCGCCCCCAGAAGGGAAGAATTAGGTCTTTATTCACCCAATTTGTCCGCTTTTCCTTGCCGTGCGCGAGGCTTTTGTTCCCTGTAAGCGATCGGGGCCGTGCGTGTCGCTGGCTGCCGAGCTTGTTGTGCACGGGAACTGGAGGACAGAGCAAAGAAAAAAATTAAATAATTCCCCCAAACTCTTCTGCCACCCCAGCTTGGTCTCTGCGCTGAGATTTCCTTGCCGTGTAACATTTTCTATGCGAAATGTGCTGATGGTTTAAGGAATCGTACAAAAGGGAGAGGGTTGGCGGGTTTGTATGAAGCTGTAAACGTTAACTGGCAGGTATTATTGGGAATTTTTATAGGTGGGCCGTAATCCCAGCCCTGCTTTTGGACCACCCAGCTTCTGCGTGTTCAATTTTTAAAAATATTTTAATAGCCTTTAAAAGGTTCTGTATCTCCCTCCAGCTCTAGCCCTACCCGCGATCAGTGCAGCCACATCATTAAATTCACTTGATTTAAGCGCGTGCCAATACGAATATGTAAAAAATTTAAATTTGGGTGGGCATTTCTGCAGCTCTAAGCTGAGTGAAACAGAGTTAACAAGGTCTTGTGTTAGGGTCTTCTTAGGGTATTTAAAAATAGCCCCAAACTAAACATTTCAAAGTGGAGGAAGGGGGCCCTGGCTCACGTTGCAGTGCAGCTGAGGGTCATCTGCAGGCAGAATTCCCGTCCTTAGGGTGCTGTTTAGCTGGATCGGTGCATGTGGGTGCTGGGTGCTGGCTGGTGGGGTGGCAGCAGGGACACGGGGACGGGGAAGAGCAACGTGGATTTCTGCCCCAAGGTGATGGTATTTCAACATTTGGGCCAAACGGCTCCGTGAGGCTGCTAATGGGGCACAGCTGGGGCCAGCGGCGGGGCCCTAACCCAGGTGGGGACGAGCTTGAACTGAGCCAGGATGCCCAGAGCCCCGTCCCTGCTCTGCTCTGCCCCAGGCTGTCCTCACCACCGGCCCCCCAGGGCACCCCCTGCTTGCAGGCACCGTCCCTGCCCCGAGCAAGGCTGCAGGATGGTGATCCCGTGGGTGCTGCTTCCTCTGGTGCTTTGCAGCCCTTCCCGAACTGACGCACGGACGCATCTGGATGTTGGCAGGGATGATGAGCTGGGTGCCACACGGTGCCGATGTGAAGGTGCGCGGCTTTAGGGGGTCGGGGCAGCTGTGGTGCCCCGAGGTGGCCGCTGCCCTCGGCAGCCGAGCCTGCCCCGAGCCTCCATCCACTCTTCCTGGGGCTGAATTTCCTTTTTTTTTTTACGCTTTTCCTTGCATCTTGAAGGGAGATTTTGGAAAAGAACATATTTGAGAGCAGATTGTTCACTTTGAAGTCAGCATTTGGTGATCTTACGCATTTATTTCTTTGCTCTGAGCAACCTGCATGTGAAAGGGCAACCGTAAAAGGTTCCAAATTTTGCTTTTCCCAAAGCACATTGGAGCAGGGAGCTGAGTTCGGGTTATTTCAGGTATTTCCCTGTACGAACGTGTAACATCGTTACGTGCACATGAGAGCACCTCTGGGTGAAAGGAGCTAACGCTGCGCGCAGCAGTGCAGCGGTGGCGTTGGGCACGGGAAGTTACGCTTTGAGCTGCTTACAAATATCTTTTAGCTTTTTACCTAGGTAGACCTTGACTGTGCAAATGGAGATTTGTCGGTGGTGCAGGCTGCGCTGGGTCGTGCATTTCATTACACACCATCAGGCTGAGCAGAATTAGTGCAGTCGCTGCCGGGAGCGAGCCCGGGTCCGTCTCCTGCTCGCTTTGCCAGCACCGGCCCTGCATGGCCGCAGCCAGGCGAGGTTTGGTGCTGTGGGCCGGATCCTGAGCGAGCAGGTGGGGTTTACAGGGGCTCTGAGGGGAGCTGGGTGCAGGTCGAGCCTCCCTGAGCCTTCCCTGCTGGGGTCAAAACACAGCGAAAGAGAGAGGAGAGCAGGAAGGCGCGGAGCCGTGAGATGTGGCTTTGTGCTCCGCGGATAGGGGGAGACGTGAACTTTTACCCCGTGCGTGAGGCTGACTCATAAATCAAACAGGGACATAAATAACCGGGCAGATAAGGGCACAGATTCTCAACCCCCGGGGGAGTAAACGGCCCCGACACATCGGGACCCCCCCGGTGCGATCGGGCTGTCGATGCGAGCCGACCATAACAAAGCAGTTGCTGTTGGCCAGCCTTGCACGACGGCCGCTTCTTTGCTTGTCTGCTGCTCTGATGTCGAGGGTTGGAAGCTGCTCTCTGCAGCAGCCACTTGCCGTGGGACGTGTCCGGTGCTGGGACAGGAGGGTGCCCACTGCCACCACCTTTTGGCTGAGCGACGGCCCCCGTTTGCTCAGCGCCTCCCGGGGGATGCTCCTGCGTTCTCAGCCGGCTGCCTCCGAGGGCTTCCCCATCTTCCTCGGCCAGTTTATCCGGAGAGGTGACGGCTCGGAGGTTGGCAGGGGGCAGGAGGATGCAGCGAGGTTCTGGGGGTGCTGAGCTTCGTGTCTGCGGTCGGCTGAAGTGGGTTGAAGGAGGAGGGGAGGCAGCGCCGTGCGGGGACCGGGACGCAGAGCAAACCCGAACAATGGCGGGCTGGGGAAAAAACAAAAAACAAACAAACAAAAAAAAACCCTATGTGTTTTAGCTAAGTCTGTAACCTAAAGGTAATACCTGCATTGAAAGCGTGGCGCTGGGTAAACACCGGAGGAAAACAACGCATGGCTGCGCCGCTCCAAGCACCGCCTTGGGCGAGCAGCGAGGTTGTTTGAGGAGTGTTTGGCGGCCCTGGCTCGGCGAGCCCGTGGTGTGGTGTTATTTTTGACAAAAAGCTTTGGGCTGGCTCTGAACTCTTTGCCATGGCCTCGAACAGCCCGTGTCTGCAGGATACGGCCGTGCAAGCGTTATGGGGGTCCCCGAGCCTGCTGTGAGCCGGCGTTTTGCACGAGGGGATGTTGGTGGCATCCATGTCCCCTCCCTGCAGCCCTGCTCCTTCGCCTGCCTCCCCCTTTTGCCTGACACCGGCGGGGATTTGCCTCGTGGAAGCTGAGGAATTTCTTGCTTTTCAGCTAAAGTTCACGTCCTGGTTGCCGCGCTCGGAGGCGAGGGAGCGGGTTTTACGGCTTTGAACTTTGCTTGCGTGCCTTTGGGATAAATTAAGGGTAAAATTTCCTAAAATTGTAAATGTTTACTGCGTGCGGATCCAGAGCCGGGTGTATTGAAGGCTGGCCGGGGGCCAGGCGAGCAGATGGGACGCAGACCGTGCGGCGCGCAGCCCCGGCCGGTGGGTTTGGAAGAGGCAGCGGAGGGGCGAGAAGTGGCACGGGGCTGGGGGGGGGGGCAAGGCCCAGCAGGGCCGGGGCTGTGCCCGTCGCTGCCCTGTGTGCACGCACGGGCTGGTGAAGGCCCTTCCTTGGGCCTCCGAGGGGGGAAATCATCTCATGCACGTGTTTGTGCAGAGGCGGCTGCGAGCAGCCCCGCTCCGGGCTGGTGGTGCCCCGGGAGCCCCGTGGGTGTCGGAGCAGAGCACGGCACCAGCAGAGACCCAAAATGAGCTTTTCTGCTCCCACCAGCAAGCTGGCAGAGTGGCTTGCACAAAACCTCTGTAACCTGTCAAAATCTGTCAAAATCGGGCCCGTTTTCTTGCGCTTTTGTGGTCTCGGTTTGAGATGTTCATCCGTGCGCCCGTCCTGCCCTTCCCTGCCTCCTGAGCTCTGCGCCTCTTGCACTGGTTTGTGCCCCAAATTATTCCCTGCCACCTCTCCCTTTCCTTTGCTTCCTTTCAGCTTTGCTGCCCGTCCTTGGTGCCCTTTGGGAGGCTCCTGGCACGGGTTGGCTGCGAGCTCTGCTGATGACTTCCAACATAACAACAGGGCACCCGTTTTTTGGGGGGCTTTCACTCCCGTATAATTTCCCACCTGCCCGTATCTCTGCACAACTGGCGAATCACTCGGTGGCTGCCGGCCCCCCCGGTCTCCTTGCTGGCCAGGAGGACAGCTCAGGGCTCCTGGGCTCCCGATGTCGCAGGATGGGTTCACCCGCCGCATCCCAACCGGGGACGGACGGGTTCAGCGCCGCATCCCTGCCTTGCGTGAGAGGCGCCAGTAAAGCCGAGGCAGAGCTTGCGTGCCGAGGCAGCTGTGTTTAACAGGTAGGGCAGGTATGGGGAAACGCTCAGGGCCCCGCGCTCACCGCAGGGCTCCTTCCCACCTGCGAGCCCTGATCAAACACCTCGACGGGCAGCCCGAGTGGGAAGCCGTGATGTAATCTCGGGAACCCAAAACAATCGGCCCTTTCATGGCAAGACGATAACAATCAAAACAGTATGTAAGGGCCTGCCATGCAAGAATACACATGCACATTATACACTGGAGGGAATTGAAAGCCGGAGTGAAAAGGGGCTTGTTAAGAATATGTAGCCTGCTTTCATAATCAGTTTGTAAAAGAATAGGCCCTTGAAAACAAGGGTTTAGGCTTATAGAAGGCTTTCTGTGCCTTGACCTTGCAAATATGCAGAGATGCCAACTTTTCTTTTTTTTGAAAGTGAACTTGGAGCCTCCCAGCGTGGTGCCGCGGCGCTTGGCAGCGAGTGGGGGTACGTCCCCGGGGGGCGCGGGTGCTCCCCTCCTGCCACGAGGAGCTGGGCCTCGGCGGCGCTCAGCCGGGTGCCCGAGATTTTACCTTTTCTTCCTTAAAATGGCGGCACTGGGCTCTGCCAGCATCTGCAGAGGTGTGAGGTGTGCGTGGGACCGGCGGTGGCGCTCCTGCTCCCAGGTGGAGGGGGTAGGGGGCACGTCGCTGGGCTCGCCCCGTTTCACAGGTGGGGAACCTGGGGCAGAGCGCTGGGAAAGGGAGCGTTTGCAGTGTGTGTTGGCTCCTAGGTCCTCGCCCCTTTGAAGGACACCTGAGGCCCTTGTTCCCTAAGTGGCAGAGACGCACAAGTGACTTCCCTGCGTTGGCCGGGGCGCTGGTGGCTAAAGGAGCACGCACATCCCCAGGGTCTGGTGTGGTTTCCTCTCTCTTCAGGTCAGTGCACTTTGTACGTTGAAGGTTATCCTCCCATCTGCAAAATGTCTTTTAGCTGGACGTGGGCGACCCATCGGACAGGACGGGGTCAGCTTCACACACCCCAGTACTGGTTATTCCCCCCTTCCTCGCTTTAGGGACCCTGACGTCTCTAAACATTTCATGCCTGTCCCCTGGGCTGAAGCATCTCGTCTCCTTACCACCTCCTCTGCGTCCCGCTGCCCGTGGGCACCCAGAGGCACGGCCCCCGGCCAGCCTGCTGCAGGCTGTCTTTGTGCATCTGTTTTACAATGTGTTTCTTTGCAGCAGGGGGAAGCCTTCCAAGAATCCCCACCTATTTCCGTAATAAGGACGCCTTTGTTTTCCTCGCGCACAATGCAGCTTTATGCGACTCGCTTGCTTTCTTCCCAACCGTGTAGCCGGCAGCTCGACACGGGAGCTGCCGAGGTGTGAGGTGTGTGCGGATCGGCGGCCGAGGGCCAGAGGAATGTCTCCTGGGATGCTTTTTGTTCGCAGCTGGGGCATCAGAGCTCGGTCTCTTTGCCTGAGCACCCGGACATCTCCGAGCCGCCGCGCTGGGCAAACAGAGGTGGCCCCGGAGCGGCGAGCGGAGGTGCCCTTGGTGCAGCGAACCGAGGCAAAGCAAATAGGAAGGTTTGTGTGTTCCTGGCCCCCGTGTTGTCACGGAGCCCTTCTCATCCTGATGGGATTAGCGTCTCTGGGAAAGGCTCGGGAGGCCCTAAAATCCAAGTGTTCAGGCAGAGCTGCGGTGGTAGGAAGCGCTGGAGGAACGAGGGGCTGCAGCGCGTGGGGAGCGTGGGTTGGGTGAGCCTTCAGAGGGGTAGATGCCTTCAGATGACGTGGGGACAGTGTCACCCTGAAGCTGAGCCCAGAAGGTCCTCTCTCCCCCGTGGATGTCCCAAGGCAAGGCGCTGGGGCTCCGGTGGCCTTTGCCTCCTGCGGTGCCGCACGCTTGAGCTGTGTCTGCGCCCGACGGCTGGCACCCACGTGGCACGATGCCTGCACCCGTGTGCCTTGCGTTTTTGCACCCGTGTTCCTTGGGAAAACAGGTTAAAACCTCGCCTGGAGCAGGGGACGCGTGGCTGCTTCCCACCGAGGGGTGGTGGAATTGGGTGGCCTGGCCCTGGCGTGTCCCTGTTGGGGTTGGAGCACCCATGGTGCGTGACCGTCGCTCCCCGTGGGTGCAGCACCTCTCTCCCCGAGCCTTCCTCCCTGCCAGCAGCTCTACCTCCCCTGGGCAGGAGAGCCCGTGCCCCCTGAGCCCTCTCCCCCAGGACACCCCAGATACCCTGGGCATCGGCGCTGCCGTGGGCTGGGGCTGGCCCCTGCTTTCCGGGAGCCCCGATGGGTTCGCCAGGGGCGTGCATGGGAGAGAGGGGAGGAGGAGGGCAGGGGCAAGCCCACCCGTCTGGGTTTCTCCTGCTGGGTCTCTCCTTGGGTTAAATTCCCTCCCTCGTGCCCCTCGGGGCTGCCTCTCTGCCCGGGCAGCCCCGCGGCAAGGGGTCAGCGAGGGGGGAGCCCGCCGCTGCTTCCCGTACAGACCCCTCCATTCACACTTCCCTCTCCCACCCCATTAATTTGTTGTGGTTGGGGCTAGTAATAGCTGCTTTGTGTGAAGGCGAGGGAGGGAGGAAAAAAAAAAAAAAAAACCAGCACACAGACAGCGGCTCCAGTGTTTTCTAAAAGGGATGTTTTTCCCCCTCCGTTCTCTCTCTCTTTGCCTTGAATAATGTTTTTGATTGTAATAGCCTGTCCTGGTTAGGGAAACCCACAGCCTCTCCCCCCTTCCCCTCCCCTCTTCTGTAAACCGTGGTAGAAGTTTAAACAACCCGGAGAGCTTTTTCTCACCAGTCTTATTTTACTAATAGGAAACAAGTGTTTGAGGCAGCAAAGGGAGCTCTCAGCTGCTGGCCAAGGAATCGCCGACTTCGCAGAGCGCCGCTGGGGCCGGGTAGGGGCCGGGGGCTCCTTGAGGCTGCCAGCCCGAGCCCCCCGGGGTGGTCGAGTTCGGTGTCCCCAGGGACCAGGGACAAATCCACGGCACGCCACACGCCCCAACCATGGAAAAGGTTTTCGTTAGCTCCTCGTTAGCTCAGCCCGGGGAGACATCGCTGTAAAGGATGAGCCCGGATCGTTTTGGTGCTTGCCACGTTTTTGTTCCTTGAACGACGAAGGGAAAGCCCACACCTCGATTTCTTGTTTTTTCACCCCAAATCAGACACTTGCAGTGAGCTGGAAGGGACCCTGCGGGGTGGCACAGGGTGCTCTGGAGCTGGAGGCTGCCGGCAAACAGCTGAACGCAGGGGCTGAGAACTGCAGGGAGATGGAGAGCGAGGAGAAACCTCACCCAGTTCTCTGCCCTCGAACATCCAAACCTCTCCTGGCTGCCCTTGAGTTTTAAACTCTAAAAGACCCGCGTTTTCTGCCTCTGGGGACATGGGGCTCTAATTGGAGCAGTTCAAGTTTACCGTGCCTTCCTGTATAACCCCCTTTATCTGGCTTTTTATCTTTTGTGCCTTGAGAAATGGTCCTCACGGCAGCCTGGATTACTTTACGGACGGAAAGGCCTCTCCTCTCTCCCTCTCCCTCTCCCAGTTGTGTTTGGGTCTGGCTGCTGTTGGGGTGCCACTCTGCTGGCCCCAACCCCTCCAGCATCGCTGGAAGAGCACACCTTATTTCAGCAGTCCGCTCTCCTGAGCTGCTCCGTAGCCAGGATCGGGCCCCGTGCATTGCTGTGTTCACGTTAAATATTCGCACGAGTAGCCCCAGGGCTAGCTGTGCTTCCATTAAAAAGGCACGTCTTTAACAACATCTCTCTTTTTCCAGTTCCTGGCCCGTCGTTTCCACCCGACGTAGCTGCAGGTACCTACGCGTGCTCTTTTGTTTGGCAGGAACCTGGCGATTGGGATCGGCATCCAGAACTTCCCGGAAGGCCTTGCTGTCAGCCTGCCTTTACGCGGCGCGGGATTTTCGACCTGGAAGGCGTTCTGGTAAGCAGAGCTGCTCCCAGCCCGCAGGAGCCAGGACCCTCACCGGCAGCTCCCGTGAGCGGGTGCCCTGGGGGTGCCCTCGGGATGGGCTCGTGTTGGCCAAGAGCTGCTTCCCGTGGTCTCCATGGGGCAGGTGCTCAATGTGGAGAGTTTTGCCGGGGCTGATGTTGTGCTCCAGACCTGCCAGCAGCCTGGGAGAAGAGCAGTGGGTGCTGCCCGGTGCCCCCGAGCTCAGCCCCGAGCCCCCAGCTCGCCCCAGCCCCTGTGGTTTGCTCCAGCCCGGCTCAGCCGGCTGATCAGTGCCTGCGGTTAGCTCCCAGATCCTGCCCCCAAGAGGTCTTTTTTTTTTTTTTTTGGTTTTGTTTTGGTTTGGTTTTTCTCTCACTTCGCTCTGGGCCGCGTTTCAAACCCACTTTGTTTTCCTCCTTTTCCCCGAGGTAAAAAAGCCGAGGGCATGAACTCTGCAGGCGCAGGGCCGCGTTCCTGCCCGTGCACGTGTGCTCGGCCGGGTGATGGATGGGAGGGCAGGGGGGGCTTGCAGCCTGCTCCCTCCGAGCTTTGTTTTCTTTTCCTCCCACCCACCTCCATTCAGGTCAGCGCAGCCAGTGCTGGGACTTGCACCAGGGCTGCTGCTGGAAGGGAGCTCCCGTGGTCTTGGGGAGCTTTATTCATTAAAACAGCCCCAGAAGGAAAGAAAATGAGGGGGGAGAGCAGCGAGGCTGTGGCCAGGTGTCCTTTTTGGGACTGAGCTGTGCTGGTTGCAAGCATTTCCTTGCTGACCCAGCCCTGTCTGCGACCTGGATCCCCAAACCCCACAGAGATGTTCTGGGGGGAAGGAACCGGATCGTGTCTTAATTCCCGTCCTGGAAAAATCAGCTGGGTTTGGTCAAATCACCTTTGTCACCTGTCTAGAGTGACCCAGGTGGCTTGGTTTGTGCGGTGCAGCGGCGCTGCTCTGCCCGGTGCTGGCACCTTGGCCTGGTGTCCGACCTCCTCCAGGACCCGGTGGCACTGGGGAGGACACCGTGCCCCACGCCGCAGCCCCTCTGTGCCCACGCGGGGGCTTCCCGGGGTGCCCGGCGCCGTTCAGGCTCGTTGCCTTGCAGGTACGGGCAGCTGAGCGGCATGGTGGAGCCCTTGGCTGGCATCTTCGGTGCCTTCGCCGTGGTGGTGGCAGAGCCTCTCCTCCCCTACGCCCTGGGCTTTGCGGCCGGAGCAATGGTCTACGTGGTCATGGACGATATCATCCCCGAGGCACAGACCAGGTGAGCCCCCGGCCGGCACGGGGAAGTACTGAGGGCTCTGGAAGATCCCTTCCCTTCCCCAACGAGGGTCAGAGCTGTGCTTTACCCACCCTAAAAGCACCCCACAGCTCCCGGGAGCTCACGCCTTCATTTTCTCCCTGCAGCGGCAACGGGAAGCTGGCTTCCTGGACCTCCGTGCTCGGCTTCGTGGTGATGATGTCCCTGGACGTCGGCCTCGGGTAGGGCAGCTCGCTGCTCCCCGCGGGAAGGCTTCTCACCAGCGGCCGTGGTGGCATTTGGGACTGGACGCGCGTTATCCTCTAGACTTTTTTTTTGTACATGATTATTATTTTTATTTTTTTTTGGATCTGGTTTGGTGTTAATTCCCTATGATTTGGTCTATCTGCTCCCCCCAACATCACGTCGATGGTTTTCAAAGCACAAACGCGGGTGGTTCGGTGCGGGTCCTGCTTTCCTTTCGCCACCAGATTTTCTGTTTCCCCTAGAGGGCTGTGAGATGCATTGGCCGGGCTGCAGGTCCCGCTTTGCTTTTCCTTCAGTTCTGGGGTGGTTTCTCTGAGTCAGGTCGGTTTTGATCATCCTCGTTCTGTAGAAGGTCAGGAATTCACTGTTGCATGCTTAAGCTGCTCTGCAGTTACGTCCCAAGGCATCTGAATGAAGTAAACTCAATTTCCACCCCTGGTTCTGGAAGGCAGGTGGAAATTTTAGGGCTAGGATAACGTGCAGCACCCTGTGGGACAGCAGGTCTGATACATCCCGCTGGTCCTGGGCAGTGTTTTAGGGCTTTAGTTGTTTTGACGGATGCAAATAGTCTAAGCAAATAAAAATGAATTTTCTTGGTATCTCTGCAAGAGGAAAATACTGTTTTTTTCCTAAACTTATTTCCTAAGCAGGGCTTTGTTCCAGTGCATTGTGGCTTGTCCGATACCCAGAGGGTTTTCTGGGAAGAAGAAAAAAAAAAAAAAAAAGGAAAAAAGGAGAGAAGAATGTTTGTGTTTTCTAGCATGCACTCTGTGAGGAGGCAAGGTGTGGTTCCCCGTTGTCGGTGGTGTGCTCCGTGGTTGTTGTGCAGCAGGACGCATTGCCGCGCGGGCCCACGGCTGTGGGGCATTACTGACAACTGCTCTTTTCTGGCTGCTGTTTCAAATCGTTGATAGCTCCCCAGTGATCTCCTGCAGGAGTTGGGGCAGGCTGCTCCCAGAGGTGGCCCTGGGGGCTCTTCAGCCCCCTCTGCCCAGCTCGGTGCTGAGTTAACCTCACCGAGGACCCGAGAGTGCCAGAAACTCTCGTCCTCCCGAGCAGCGTCGGGATGCGATAGCTCATCAGCGGGAGTTAATTACCCAGCCCGAGGAGCCAGAAACACGCACTGAATGTGTCTGCGTCTTCGTCGTCTTCCTTTGGAGCATCTCCTGTCCCCTCCCCGTGCCATGCCACGGACGAACCCGTTTCACGCTCACGTGGAGAGCGAAATGCAGGAGTGGGGCGGTGTAAAGCACGCCTCGCCCTCCACCAAGGCTGCTTCATTTTTCAGGAAGAAGGGGTTAATGAGATTCTTCAGCAGGATAACTGGATCGCTTGGCTGCTGCTTGCATCTCAGCCCCTCGGCGGCCGTACCTGTGGGCACAGGGGGTGCCAGCCAGCGCGGGTCCTGCTGGAAAGGCTGCACGAGGGCAGCCGGGGGAAGAGGCTCGAGTAAACTCGGTTAGAGCCATGCATTTTTGTTCAGTTCGTTGTTTCGGTTGGATTTCATTTGTACTTCATTTGTATGTCACTCTGGATGATACAAAACTACTGTTTGCCAATGGATTTGACCTCTTAACTGTGATTGGTTTCAATAAATGGGAAATTCAGAGTTTGCACTGATTTATTTCAATGCAGTAAATCCGTACTTTGTCTTCTCCTCCCTCTGTTCTGCTGCTTTTCTTTTCATTTCTTCTTTAATGATTCTCGGCTTGTCAAAGGTCCTGCTTCTCAACCAGAAGGCAAGCATGGAGAAGGGAAATAAGAAGAAAAAGATGAAGAAAGGCACCTTTGCCGTGCCTCATCCAGGCACCCACGGGTGTGTTTCGCTCGGGTTTTGCAGCAGACCGGCCGGCTCAGCCCAGCCCCAGCTCCCGACCCCGGCTGGTGCTTTATGACTCAGAAAAAAACCCGACCGCAACAAATCCCTTGAGGGAAAAAAAAAAAAAAAGAGTGTGTTGGGGCTCTTCCTGTTAAAAATAGCTGTGGCTGTCGGGTCCCCAGTGGAGGAGCAGCGGGCACGGGGACGGGAGCGCTTGCCCAAGGTCAGGCGTGGAGGCGGTTTGGGGACAATGGCCCTTTGTCCCCGGAGCCGCAGGTGAGCCGGGCAGCGGGGCCAGGCTCCCATGGGAATCGCCATCGCCACTGTTGCCCACCTCGCCCCTGCCACTTGATGTTTTTGGAAGGCTCCAGCCCGCTGCATTCAGCCCAAAAAGCCTTCCCGGGAGGCTTGAAAGCCTCGCGGGCGTCCGCGGGTGGGGATTTCTCGCAGACTGTTTGCAAGCCGCGTTTTCTTATTTGATTTTCGGCGTGTGGTGTAAGTCGGTACGAAAAACACATTATGCGTTTAAAGGCAGCCTCGTAATCAGATTGCTGGGAGATAATATCGCGCAATGCATTTAATCCCGCTTAGATGTAGCCAGCCGAGGTAATTATGTACATTGGACCCGAAGGAAGTGAGCGGGGAGGGCAGGAGGGCGATGCAGAAAACACAGATGAAAATCCCTTCTTTTCTGTTTGTACCCTGGAGGGGAATGAAATTATATATCTGCTTCCCACCGGTGGCTGAAAAGCTGGCCGGGGGCCAGCCCTGGAATTTACACGTGGAAACAATAGCTGTCAATGGCGAGGTGGAGCTGGGAGCAAATGCAATATAAGCGCGCGGCCAGGAGCCGCACGGCACGGAGAGGCGCCGGGGCTGCGGCAGCAGGAGCGGCTCTGCCACGGGCACCGGGCTGGGGGGAAAGAGGGGAAAGTTGTGCCCTGGTCGGGGCAGGGGAGGGATGCTGGGGGCTCACCAGGGCTGGCAGCAGCCTGGTGATTGTTGTGTGTCTGGGGATGGAGGGCAGCGGGGGTCCCTCCCCATCCTTCGGTAAATGTCCCACGTCTCTGCCTCGTGTCTTGTGAAATGGAGGTAAAAACATCGCACTCCAAGCGACTTCAGCTCATGTACTGTGTTGGGCACGTTGGTTTTTTTTCTCTCTTTCCATACTTTTGCTTCAGGACACTCGTGGTGTCGCTAGGACCAGCCAGGGCACCAAAGTGGAAGAACAGACCCCCGGGGCTTTGTCTGCAGTACCTGGCAAAGACAAAGCCTGCCCTAAACAACCTCAGCGGTGTTTGGCTTTTGGCTTTCTTGCTGTTCCTACAGCTGAGCCCTGCCACTGCCACTCAGGGCTGTGCCCCGGGGTGTCTTTGCCAGCTGCCAGCCCAGGCTCTGGACACTTTGCATCAGGCTCTGACCCAGGAGGGTGCAACACTGGGCTGGGGGCTGTGACACTGGGCTGGGGGCTGTGACACTGTGTCAGGGCTCTGTATATTGGGGAGGGACCACGGCTCCAAGCAAGCCTCGTTTCAGGAGGCTGGGGTTCAGCACCGAGCCTCTGCTCCGAGTTCAGCACCACGAGCCCGGCCCCGGGGGCATGCTTGGCAGGGCAGCAGCGAGTGCGGGGGTGGAGGTTTGCTGCTGGCTGCTCCCCTCCCTGGGTTTCGAGCAGTGAGAGAATCTCGCTACTTCTTCAGTAAAGCCTCACTACAAAAACCTTAGATCCTTGGGGTTTATCTCAGAGCAGTAATGGCTTTTTGCTCTGGCTGGAGAAAAACCCAAAGTGTGACCCCACTCCATCCAGAAGCCTCAAACCCCAAAAGGTAAAGCCAAAGATCCGTTCCTGAATAGCACGTCTATGTCCTCTTGCCTTTGGGTTTAAAAATACCTCGTGTAAGTCTGCGGCCTGCTTCCTGGAGGTTTTACGTGTGTTTTGGGGTTTTGCAAACTGTGCTGATGAAGGCGAGCAACCCAACCATTTAGCTAAGAATGCAGAAATCCCCAAATCTTCACAGCCCCCCAGGTGGGTGCGTTTGGCAGCAGGTGGGGCTCAGAGCATTAGGAAGGTGCGGGCGCAAGCACACGTTGTGGAGCTGCTGCCCGGAGACCTTCGCCAAGCTGCATTGCTGCAGAAAAAGCTCGGCAGCGCTGCCGCGGGTGTCTTTTGCTGCTTTTCTTGGGTTTTTCGTCCAGAGGCCGAACCAAACAGACGCAGGGCTGCGGGGTGGCTGTCGCACGTTGTGCAATAACGCCGGTGAGTGACTTGCAAGGAGACGGCGTACGAGTTCTTGGGGAACTCCTCTGCGAACACCAGCCCTGCCCCGAGACAATCGCCGCCTTGTGCTCGTGAGTGGGGCACGGAGAGGCTGCGGGGTGCTCAGGTGTGCGGGACTACACGTGGTTGCCTCGGGATTAGGGCTTTGAGGGGGGGTTGGTCGGGGCTGCGAGTGTAACGCAACGCAGCTGTTTTGCGCGCTCGGGGATGTGCCAAACCACCCTGGGACAGCGGAGGCCATTTGTCCTGCGGCAGCGTGGACCAGCTGGGAAATTCGTGGCTTTAGCTTGGGTTTGGCGTGGCTGGTCCAGAGGCTGTGTATTGGACTTGTCCCCTTGGTTCGGGGCTGCTCCATCCTGCCTGGAGCTGGGGTGCAAGGAGAAGGTGCTGGGCTCTGCTCGAAGAGATCCCCCCCTTGCTCCCTGCTGCTCCCAGCACCCCAGGGGGCTTTCCCCAGTGATGCACAACCACAAAAGCTGCGAGGAATGCAGGATGGCCTCGGTCACCGTCCTTCCTGCTGCTCGGCGAGGGTTTTGCAGGCGGGGCAGGGGAAGCACGGCTCGCCCCAACGGGACGCCGCTCGGGTCCAGCTCGCGCTGAGTCAGGGCGCAGGAATGGTGCACGGGGCGGCGGGGGGTGGCCCCCGCGTGGGCACCGGGCGCTCGACGGGCGCTGGGGAAGGCGAAGGCGAACCGAAGGCGGCTGCGGTTTGCAGGGCTGGGCGGGGACGGCAAACCCCAAGCAAGGGCTTTGCACGCAAGCGAACAATAATCCCATTATTAGGGCCCATGCCGTAAAACAAAACACGGCACAAAGCATTACTCGGGCTTGCAAGATGCGCGCCCGGGGTAGATCGCAGCACCTGAGTCATTGCTTATAAAGGAGTGGATTTCACCTCCCTCCCCTCCCCTTAGGAAAGAAACAATTCAAACCTTCCAACAAAATGACTTCTATTCTTTGTGTGCAGACTTTGTTGAACTTGGCAACGAGGCTGCAATTAAAAGTGAGACTCTCTCCTGTGCGCACACACGCAGGCTCCCGTCTCCAAACTCCGGAGCGAGTGCAGGGTTTGTCTTCCTGCTTCGAGCTTGCTCGGGCGCCCCAAACCCGTCTCTGGCCCATCCGTGCAGCACTGCCTTGCTTCAGTCCACCCATCACAGACCCCTGAGCCTCGGGAACGAGCTTGTTTCAGGGAGACCAGAGCGAAGAAGAGAACTTAGGTCTCAGGCTGCCCTTTTCCTAGGGCAGATATTCTGGGGTCATCGGGTTCCGGCTGGGGTTTGCTGAGCTAATGCCCGTCTCCCTTTTAGGTATGTAGTGCTGCACTCTAAGTGTGTGTATTTAGTCTTGCATGGTCAACCAGCCCGAGAAAAACTATGCCCTGAGTCCGTGCCGGGCTGTAGCTCTCGAATATTTCCCTGGATGCCTTTTCCTGCTGGCGTTGCTAAAACTCCTCGCGGCAGCAGGCCAGCAGCATGGTGGTGGCCGTATGGGAATGGGTCCCGCTGCCACCTGCTCTCTGCACGCCGGTGTGCGGTGTCTGAAGGGTCAGAGAGCGAAATTAGGGTAAAGTGACATCGGTCCGAGACCGTCTCTGTTGCAAAGTCTCCTGCCCGGCGGGTTGTTCTTAATGGAGAAAGAGAGAAAATGGGGCAGTGTGGGATCTGTGTGTGGCACCGCTCCATCCTTAGCACCTCTTCCCTTAACTCAAGGCTTTTATAGCACAGAGGGAAAGCCATCTGGGCAAGGACAGGGAGAGGCTATTCATCAGGCTCTCAGGATGTCCTTGGTTAAGATTTCTGGGCCATGTTTCTGTGCTTTACAATCCTGTGAGGGGGTTCTTGAGAGCAGGGAACTGAGCCCGGGGGGTTATTTTAATATAATCTTGCAAAATGCTGATGATAACTAAAAAGCTTTTGTGTCCAGAGCTGGTTTGCATGTGGGAATTGCTTAAATCTCTCTCGGCCTATTGCATTCTCGTGTTCTTACACGAACAATGAAACTATTACAGAGCCTGACACACGCTCTCTCCCCATCTCATCTCGTACAATCCTTCTGCTGCGCCTGAAGCAGAAAACCAAACCACCGCTCCAAAACCCCTATGAAAATATTACGGGAGAGAATGGCCTGGATCTGCTTCCCTTTTGCTGCAGACTAATTTCCCTGCCATAAAATTACCTCTGAGAGCCAAGGGAAGATTAGCTCATAGGGAAAAGCGCGTGCTGGGGAACAAAGGAGGGAGGTGCTGGTGGGGGCCTGGTGGACGGACGGACGGACGGGTCGATGGACCCTCCGTGGGGCTGGGGGTCTTTCCCCTGGGACAGCCTCAGTACGAAGGGGCTGGATTGCCCCTGGGGTCAGAGCCTGGCACCGTGGGGAGATGTAGGGCTCTCGGCATGGGTTTCACAGCAGCCCCTCGTTGTCCTCTGTTCCTGGGTGGTGGTGGCTGCGCTGCCGTGCAAAAACCCTCCCGAGACCAGGGAAACACATCCAGACAACAAGGGAGCCCCACAGGGCCTCCCGAGTCATTAAACAAATTAAGTTGTTTAGAACAAGGAGGCCCAGGTGACTGGGTGTGAAAGCCCCGGGGGGGGGCCTCTGTAATTGCTGTGTGAAGGCAGCACTGGCGGGTGGAAGGGAGCCGAGGAGCCACGGGGGATTTTTGCCTCCTCCCCGCTTCCCAGCTCCAGGTCGGGCTTCCTGGGGCACCTGGGGACTCGGCCACCCTGGCAGCTGGAAGCCCCAAGTGATGCTCGGGCCTGGCGAGCTTCACTCCTTTAACCGGACCCTGGCTCCCACCCCCGAGGGGTTTCGTTGCCTCTGACACCGTCCTTGGCCTCGCTCCTTGCAGAGCGGCAGAAGAGGCTGCTGAGTGAAGGGGATTTTTCTTCTTCCCTGCGCAAATCTTTTCCCCTGCTGCTCTTTGCAGAGGTGAGCGGAGCCCAGCTCCGTGCCAGCGTGGTGGCTCTTAACCCTCCGTGACTCCAGAAGGAAGCGGAGCAGGGCTGCTGCGGTTGCCAGCTTTGCTGCCTTGCTCCTGGGAGGAGGTCGGGGCTTTGAACTTCTGCCCCGAGCCCTTTGCCCCAGCCCAGCATCGCCGCCGAGGTGGCTCAGGATCCTCCCTGCCCGCTGCACCTCCGCGAGCGTGACCTGGGAGGAGCAGCGGCGGCAGCTTTCCAAGGAAAGATGCAGAATTCCTGAACTTAGCTGCCTCTTCGTTTACAGCGTTAGGCACGCTGTGTTTAGACAAGATGACAAGCTGATAAGGCGCAGCGCTGCAATCTGCCTTGGCGAGCTGCGAGTGGGAGCGGGAGCCTTCTCCGGGCTCCGTGCGTAAGGAGACGCGGGGTCCCCCGGCTCCGAAGGGCTGGAAAAAGGTGCAAGAACCGGGGCAGCCGAGCTCCGAGGCTGTTCCCCTCTCGGGGCACCAGCTCAGCACCTTCCCCAGCAGGTCCCTTGGGAGCTGGGCTGGAGACCTGCTTGGGGGGCACTGCCCAGTCCTGCTGGGGGGGCTGGCCGGGGGGCTGCGCTGTGCCCAGGAGCTCTGGGGTCTTTCATAGCAATACCAGAGGAAAGTGCTCAGCGCTGCCACTTGGAGCCTTATCTTTACCGTGCTGCATACGGTGCGGTGGGGTAGGATGCGCTCAGCGGTGCCTGCGGAGATGCTTTTGCAGCCTGTCGTTTTTTTCCTGGTGTCAGTCGTTTGCTCTGCCCCACGCAGAGAAGTGAAGCCCTGCTCCCGAAGCATCTCCCCGAACCTCTCCCATCTCCCACCCAGGATTTGGGGCAAATCTTGCTAACGCCACTGCAGCCCTCCGGTCCCCCCGGTTCTCAGCAGGGCGTTCAGGGGGTGATAAAGCACTGCACTCGGAGAAGAGCCACTAATTCTCTGAAGACCTTTCAGGTCGCTGTTTTAGGGTTGGCTGTGCAGGGAGCTGCGTGGGCTCGTTTCTCCCGCAGAGCTGTGCTGCAGGAGCCGGGCTCCCGGCCCGTGCTGGAATCAGACACCCTGAGTGCGATCCAGCAAAATCCCCCGCGCCGAGCAGGGTGGGAGCTGCTCCTTTCGAAGGGTTAAGATGCAGACAGGTCTCGGCAAGGTCTTGGCTGTGGCTGCAGCGAGCTGCCCGCACCTCGCACGGCGTGGAAAACCCTGGTGAGAGCGGAGAAGTGGCCGCAGTTCCTCCTCCGGCGGGGGTGGTTTCCCTCTCTCTTTCCCTCCCCCTCTCCTTGAAGCTCTCAGAAACAAGTGCTGTTTTATTGCAGATAATTTACCAGCTGCACAAAGGCTGCCTTGTAACGCTGGGCTCCAGATGTTTAGCATTTCACAGAAAATCTAATCATAAGGTACCTGTTCCGCTGGCGCACCAGCTGACCTGGCTGGGGGAGAGCCGCCTCGCAGCCTTCTCCTGCCTTTCCCAGGCAGCTGCGGGCAGATCCCAGCCCCGCAGAGCCGCTGAACTGGGCGCATCGGTGGTGACCCTGGGGTCTGCTGGTGCTGAGCTGCTCGGGGGTGCAGGAGCTGGGCAGAGCTGGATGAGAGCAGCTTTGCCTGCAGAGTGCATGGGCTCGCGGCTATGGGCGCAGCGGCAGTGCCGGAGGGTGCCAAGGGGCCGTGCAATATCTGCTCCATGCCTGTGCCCCCGATCGAGGGAATTGGGCACCCCTGGGTGGGAGATGCTGCCTCGGGCAGAGCAGTGCCTGCTGCAGGGGGCTGGCAGGTTCCCCAGTACACCAGGGGCTGTACTGGGGGCACTGGGGTGCGGGTCCGGGTGCTGGGGCAGATCCTGCACAGCCCCGAGGGCCGTGGTCCTGTGGGAGAGCGATTGCCTGGCTCCGCTCCATCCCCACCCCATTCCTTTGACTGCAATCCCTTAATTGTTTCAAAAAAAAATAATAAATCACATGACAAAATCGAGGGAGATAATTACAGTCAATTGCCTCCCCTTATCTCCAGGGAGAGCATGTTGGGCAAATAAAGCGCGGGGAATTAATTCTGGCAGTGACCGGGGCTCCGTGGACCAGGCTCTGAATGGCAGGAAGGGCTGATTTACCGCCGCTCTTCGCAGCTATATTCGGCGTTTTATTGCATCTCTAATTATCGTTCCCCACCAGGATCTGGCGGAGACGTCAGCCCGGCACCGTGCCTCCCACTGCCGGGCGTGGAGGGCGGAGCGGCCCCGGCTGCTCTGCGTGGCCTTGGCGGAGGTGGTGGCTCCCCTGGGGCACAGGGGTGACGATGCTCCCGAGCTGTCCCCAGCGCTGCTGCCCTGCTGCAGAGCCACCGTATTCACGGGGCCGTGTTTTTGGGCTGGGTTCCCCTTGCTGCTTTCCTCCCCGAAACAGGGGGCTGCGGGAAATGAGGCTGCAAGGTGCAGCAGCCCTAGGGGTGCAGGCAGCAGGACAGGGGTGCAGGGGTCGGTGACGGCCAGGGCAGCACCCTGGGCAGGGCACATGGACAGCAGCACCCTGGCATGGGCAGGGCAGGATCCGGCCCTCAGTTGTGCTGGGTGAGCCCCCGGCAGGAGAAGCAGCAGTCGCTCTGCGATGCCAGCAGTGCCGAGGCAGCGCGGGCTGGCTGGGGACGCGGGAGCAGCGCGGGCAGGACGAGGCTTTGCCACGGGGCCGGTGCGAGCGGTGCTGGCAGCTGGGGCACCTCGGAGCACGGGGACCGTGGGGAGCACCCCCGGGGCCCTTCCAGCCCCTCATTCGCATGCAGAGAGAGCGAGGGGGAGGGAAAGGGTCCGGCCACTGGGGAGCGGAGACGGGCGGCTGTGCCGCAATGAAGTAATCCTCCCCCGGCACCCGGAGCATATAAAGCACCGCGGAGCACAAGTGCCTCTCTGTCCCCTCTCTTTCTTCTCTTTCCCTTTAATAATCTTGCTCTTTTGTCCCCATACGTTTGCTCTCGGTGCCATTGGTCCCTTCTGCTCGGTAGCTCGGGACCCTCGGCGTTTGCCCGCCAAGGTGCTCACGGTGCCACCTGTTTTCTCCCCTCTCTTTTCCAGGACACCTGATTTATTTACTTTCTTTTATTATTTTTTTTTCTTCTGGTTTAGGGTCTATTAAGTTTACTCCTTCTTCCCCTGCCCTGGGAGACCCGGTTAATGAGTAACCATAGCGTGCTTGGAGGCAGCTGTCTCAGACAAACTGACGGAGACTTTTTTGGAGCTGCATAAGGGAACGTTTGTTCTGCAGCTTCTCAATAGATCCTTGTGCAGGAGGCAAAAAGTGTGGGGAGAGAAAGAAAGAGACACTAAATCATTGGGCTCCTTGAAAATCTTGCTCAGTGTGTGTGTGCGTGTGGTTTTATTCCTCTTTATAATAGATGTTAGATGAGTCACCTTTTCGAGTTTAAATCATGAATTTATCTTCGCAGCGGAGCACACAATGTGCTTTTAACAGCGTTTCAGCTATAAAGTTCTTTTTAAGTAACTTAAGCATAAAACACACAGCCCATATATTCACCGGCATGGGGCTGGAGTCACATGGGGGTGGATTTTCTTTGTCCCAGTCCCCGCGCGGAGCAGATTTGGCACTCAGGGCTCGTAGTTTTACCTGTGCCCTTCCATTGCCTTTGCCCCACGGAGACATTTGGGGCTTTATCAGCCCCCCAAATCAGGCTGGGCTAGGACGTTTTGTCCTCGCTGGGCTGCCCGGTGTGCGCCAGGTGGGAGGTCGAGGACCACGTGCGAGCGGGTCCAGCCTCTGCTGTGCCCCAGGGCTCCCGCGTGCCCCCGGGAATGGCACTGAGACCTCCTCGCGTCCCTGCTTTGCTGCTGTCACTGCGCAGGCAGGTGACGGCCGTGTCCTTCGCCACGCAGCCGCCAGGGCAGCGGCTTTCTCGTGCTGGGAGGGCTGGGGAGGGTGGAGGGGACGCGAGCACGCAGCAAGGCGCAGGAGCACTGAACCGAATTGCCCCTGGGTGCCTTGAAACCCTCTCTCGATGGTCCCTTAATTCTCTGGCTATGCGGATTTCCGTCAGCCCTTGAGTTTAACACGGGCAGCAGTGCGCCTCGGAGGACCTGACGCGTTTGCTGGCCTGGGGACAGCCACCCCATGGACCGGGGTCCCCAGACCACGAAATGCTGCCAGAGCCATGGCAAATCCCACTCCTGCTGTCAGTGGTGGAGCAGAGGGGAAGGAGCTGCTCCCAGGGCGATAGGAGAAGATAGGGGCCCCCCCTTGTAGCTGCTGTCAGGGTCAGGCTCCCTGCACCCCCCTCCGAGGAGCTTTCCCATCTTGTTCACTGTTTCCCCAGGCAGCTCCTCCCAGGGAGGCAGCGATGCTCCGCTTGTGGTCCAGGCTGCTGTCCAGAGATGGGGAGAAAACCAAAAACATGTCACCATGTCTTCCTCCTTTTTTACAAAACCTCATTTATTTTTTTTTTTTGAACTTTGGATTGGTTCAAGGTTTGGGCAAAGATTCAGGTCATTTTTGTTTTACCTGAGACGTGGCTCCCCAGTCCCTGGGGCAACAGCTCTTTATTGGCTCCTGCAGCCATTTGGCACTCTCAGCGAATGGAATAAAAAGCTTTTTGTTTCCATATTTCACTACATTTATATATATTTAGCCGGTTTGGGGAGGGTATTTGGAGGTCAGAGGACTTTCAGAGGTTTCTGTGCTGACCAGGCCTGGAGAGCAGGCATCCTGTGGGAACTCATTCCCAGCTCTCCCTTCCCATCTCTTTATCTCTTTCTCTTTCATTTTATCCATGCTGGTGCCCATCACAGAGCACTGTTGTTTTTGTTTGTTTGTTTTTTTTTTGGTGAAGATTTTCGCATCCCCCGCAAAAATCCCTTCCCTCTCCATGTGCCCTCGCAGGGAGGATTTCCTGTGCGTAAAAGCTTCCACAAAGCTCTCAGAGGCAGCGTGGCCAGGGGCTGCGGAGCGTTTTGAGCCGTGTTCAGCAGGCGCCGGACCGAGCTCCCCTGTCCTCCTCTCACCACGTGCCCCAAGTCCCTGCCGCTGCAGGATAAAGGATGCTTTCAGCTGCCCTAAATGGATCTGTCGGGAAACCGCCGATTTGCAGTGACTTGGAAACATCTGGTTGACATTCTTAAGTCTACAGGCTCTTGTGTAATTATCCTTATTACCTGATCCGCATGCACTTTATCTTGCTTTATGGGTGACTCTGTTCCTGCTCCCTGCCCACGCCACCCACCACCACCACTTTGCTAATTAAAACTTGGTGCTCGCTCCCCCTCTCGCTCTTTTCCCCTCCCCATCTCAGCAGTGGTTGAGGAATGCGAGGCAGGAATGCTGTCCTCTCGCAAGGAGCCTCCAAGGGGAGGTGGCCACCCCCTGAAAACAATGTCTTTGTGTTTGCTGCAGTCACGCAAGGCCGTGCCCGTGTTGCAGGCTCCGGCCCCGGCAGCCCCGGCTCGTGCTCGCGTGCTGGCTCACCTGGCAGCGGCACAGCAGAGTTCAGCAGCTTTTAAAACCCTTCGCGCTCACGTCATGCTCTTGCAAAACCGGGGCTGGGATCCTCCCGTAAATCAAAGCCCAGCTCCTGGCTGGAGGAATAGCTCAGCTCGCCGTTCCAGCCCCTCGGGCAGAGCTGTTGTGGGGTCTGTGCAGGGCACCGGGGCACTTCTCACCCTCCTTTCCACCAGCAGAAGCTGCCGTAGGGGCTCGTGGCCGTCCTTCAGGCGATGCTGCCAGCGATGCCTAACAGTGCTGTGTCCTCTGCACGTGGCTCTGAGGGCAACGGCGGTGGGAGGGGATGCAAAGCTGCCCAGTTAAGTCACCAAAATGGTGTTTCGCCTTGAGAAATGCAAGGCTGTCCGAACAGATGGCCCTGTGCTGCCAAGCTCTCAGCCTGTCCAGCTTAGATTTGCTGTGTAAAGACCCCGTTCCAGTTCTGTGGGGTCAGCAAGAGCCTTTCCATCGCCTCCAGGAGCTTTGGGTCTCATCCTTCCTATGAGCGCTGCCAGCCCATCCTCCCCAGCAGGATGTGTCTTTGCTACGGATCAGCGGGGCGGGCTCTGGGTCCACGTGTCTGTCTGTCCGTCCACTATCCAGCTTGGCTTTATGCCCTGAGCTGCTTTTTGGGGAGAATTTCTGGCTGGGACAGGTGAGCGACAGCACGGCCAGACCCTGCCTGCTGGACGCAGCCCGTTGGAGCCGCTGCTGGCCCTTTGCGTGCTGTGGAGGCGCCCAGGGCAGGCTGCGTGTGTGGGTTTCTCGTGTGAAGCCCTGCCCGGCTGCCCGCCACGTGTGGGCAGGGGGAGGATTCCCGAAAGTCCCGGGAGGATGGAGCCGAGGGCAGCAGGCAGCTCCTCGCTGCGGGCGGCACAGCACCGTCACCATGCTCCAGCCGGAGGAGAATAACCTCTGTCGTTCACTGACCTGCGAGGAAAGAGAGGGAAAGGGCGGCCAAATCCCGCGCTTTGCAAAAAGCAGTGAGCTCTCTGGAGCCGTCCCGTCGTCAGGCAGACAACGCTTCACCCGCTCGGCCCCGAATCTGCAGGGACTTGCAGAGGCGCAGCGCCGTGCTCGCCCGGGCAGCCCCGCGGGACGGCCGGCCCCACGGGACCGGGGCCCCGAGCTGCTCCTCGGCACCGGCTGCACCCCACGAGCGGGGCCGGCGCGGGGCTGGGGGACAGGAGGGGATGGGGGGGGGGACAGGGGGGGGACTCGGGGGGCCGTGGGGGCTGCGGCGGAGCCACGCACAGGCGCTTTTCCCAGCGCCGCTGCTCGTCGCAGCCGGGTGCTCGCCAAACAGGTTTGAATTTACAGAACTGGGGGGGGGGGGGGAATGAAAAAGCAGCACGACCCCCTCCTCCGCAGCGCGAAAATAGTATATATATACATTTTTTTCCCTTTTAATATACCATAAACGATGACCTTTTCCCTCCTTCAGCACGCAGCCAACACAAGCACAACCATGTGACTTGTGCAGCGTTTCGGCTGTGGTTTCTTCAAGAAATTCATCTGGCCTCGAAGCAATTAAGGGAAGGGAAGCATTTCCACTCCAGCTTCGGGCCCTGAAAACCTGCCAGGAGGACTTTTTTCTCCCTTCTCTCGCCTTCCTTCTCCCGCAGCCCCCTTGCTCCCTTGTCCTAGAAAACTCCCAAGGTTTCCACTCCTGGGGGCGGGAAGAAAAATCCCAGCTCGGTGCAGGTGGGAAGGCGCCGGGATCCGCTCCCCTGCAGCCGATGGGGGGAGATTGCTGAGCCGGATTGAGCCCCCTGGGACGGGCGATGTGTGGGGTCACCCCCCCCCTCCCCGGCCAGCACCTTCTGTACCCTTCACCCCTGACCAAAATTTGTCCGGCACCGGGCACGGAGGTGTTCGCCCTCCCGCTGCCACCTGCCTGGGGGTCTCCTTTAGGGCGTTTTCCTGCACCCTACAAAAATGGGGCTGCAAAATGGGGCTGCGGTGAAATGCCCGGGGAAGGACCCAGCCCTTGGGGACCTACGGGTGACTTTGCCTGGACTGGGTGTGCTTGCGAGAGGGGGCCTTAAATTAGCCTGGATGTCAACAGCGCGGTTAATTGCCCCTTCATTCCGCAGGCGGGTTAATAATTAAGTTAAATTAATAATTGGGACAATAATTAAACGGAACAATAACTAATAGACGGGACGACTGAAGCAATTGGGCTCGGTGCTAAGCCCCCGGGGGGGGGGGGGGGGGGTGTTACTCATTTACCCAGCGGTTTAGGGACGAATCCTGCCCACGAGGGCTTTGGTGGCCGGGGGGGGGGGTGGCTGAGAAGCCCCGGGGGGGGGGGGGATGCGACCCCCGGCCTTTGGGGCCGGGACCCCCCCTTGAGGGACGGGCACCGCCAGCGGCCCCCCCCCCCCCCCCCCCCGGTACGGACAGACGGACAGACGGACGGACAGACGGGAGGAGGGCCGGAGGGAGGGAGGGAGGGGGGCGGCTCCCGGCCCGGGGGGAGGAACTACAAGTCCCGTGAAGCCGCGCCGCCCGCTGCCGGGCTTTATAAGGGGGGGGCAATGGCCCGGCCGCCGCAGTCGGAGCATCCCCGGGTCCAAGCCGCGGAGTCTCCCCCGCGGGGGGAGGTGGAAGCGGCCCCCCCCCCCCCCCCCGGGGGCTGTGGGTACGGAGGAGGATGAAGATGAGGATGGCGGTGCCGGAGCTCCGGGAGCGGTTTGGGCGCAGGCAGGAGCCGCGGGGGGGTTGCGGCTGGGAGGCTCGGCCCGCAGGAGGTAGGTGCCTGCTCGGTACTGGGGGGGGGGGGTCCGGGGGGGGGGGGCGGCTGGGCAGCGGCAGCCCTGCGCTTGCTCCCGGGGTCGTTACCGGGGGGGGCTGAGCCGGGCTGGGGCCCCCCCCCCCCCCCCCAGTGCCGGTCCCCCCGGTGCCGGTGCCCCCCAGCATCACCCCATCGCCCCCCCCCCTCCGCTGCTCCTCGGGGACGATCGCGGAAGACTGGGGGGGGGGGAAATGTGTCTTTTCTCGAAGAAAAACCGTGCGGGCGGTGTTCTTCCTGATTTTATTTTTTTTCTAACGATTTTTTTCCCTGCTCCTCCCCTGGGAAAACCTCCTTAGAAAGGCTCCCGGCGGCTCCGTGCCCTGGGTGCGCTGCGGGCAGGTGCCCGGAGGGGCGAGGTGGGGGGGTCCTGGGAACCTGCAGCCCCTTCCCCTGCCCTGTCGGGGGTCCCAGGGGTCTCCCCAGCCTCCGGTGCTGCCTGCCCTGAGCAGGGAACACTTGACCGGGGGCGGCGATGCGAGGTACCTGTGATGCACAAGAGCACTTCTGTGCGAACGCTGGAAAAAAATGAATGAGTCCCTTATTTTGCTCGCTACAACAAAAAGACCCCACCAGGCTAGACCCGCGGCCGGCACCGCACGGAGATTGGTGCTGTCTGCTCCTGGGGACCCAGCACAGGGAGGACAGCGCTGCCCCTCCAGCGTGCGAGCCCTAAGGAGGGCGAGGGATGCTTGTTTGGGGAAAGGATGTTTGAGGTTGCTTTGATATAAACAAGAGGCGTTTTTATTGCCCAGACATTGTTAGCGGCGCTCTTTGCTGGCTCGGAATGCGCTCCCTCTGGAGGGTTTGGAGACCGGAGGGATTGCTGGGCTCTCCTGCTAATTGAGACATCTTTTTATAATCACGGTCACAGCTGGGGGGATGAATGCAGGGGGAGAGGGCTGGTGTGCGGTGACTCAGGCCTTGGGAAGGAAGGAGCTGTGCCTCTGCCGGGCACTTCCCAGGGGAGGTTTCAGCTCAGAGGCTGAGACACCGTGTGTGAGGACACCTTCCTCCCCGAGCTCGTTGCCTGCTGTCAGGCAGGTGATGTTTTGGGATGATATTTTTGGGATATCAGTGTTCTCAGTTCCCCGTAAAATAAGGGATGGGTGGGAAAATCTTCACCTGTTTCTCTGGTTTATCTTGACCCCTCCACAGCTGTGGGGGTCCCACCTGTGCTGATCAGGCAGAGCTGTGGGCTAAGGGGGGTGTTGCAACACTTGGGCTCTCCTTCCTCAAAGGGTTTGCTGCAAAAAGAGCTAAAACTCCTTGGACTTGCCCTTTCTGTAAAGGCAGCTGTTTACCGGTTGCTTTCCATGTGCAGTCTGTAAAACAGAAACCAGCCTGAGATGTGGCACCCCCCAAATTTAATTCAGGGTGTTGGAGGCAGCCTTTCCTGGGGTGCTGCTGGCCGGCAGCAAGGCTGAGCTCCTCTGGCAGGGGCTCTGCAGCCCCCCGATGATGGGGAGACAGTTTTCTGACGGGCTGAGGGTGTGTAACTGAAAGTGCAAAGGCACTTTGCAAGCCTAACACCCGTAGAGAGGAGTACAATCCACTTCTTTCACGGGCAGGAGGAAGTGAACTCGCTGTTATCTCCAGGAGCATTCCTGTCGTGGTGTCTCCTGAGCTGCAGGGCAGGAGGGCTGCGCTGCTGGTGTTTGGTCTCTGCATGGCACCAACTTGCTGGGGGGTGCAGGGAAGCCCCCAGCTGCTGGGATGGGGTCTGTGTCCGCCTGTTTTCTCTGCGGGGCACAGGTGCTGTGCTCTGGCACGTTTGGTGGCAGTGGCTGGGATGTTGGTGTCACTGCTGGCCACTTCTGAGCCAGTAAATCAGTGCTGGTGGGTCCAGAATGGCTCTTCCCGCCTGCAGTGATGGGGGTGTTGGGGAGGTGACCTAAATTGTCCCACCCCAAATCTCCTGGGCTTTGCCAGGACCTAAGTCTAAGCCCACAGGTTCACCCAGCCAGCCTGGGCTGCCTCCAGTGCAAGACCCTGGCAGAGCCCCGTGTGGGAGCTGTTGTATGGGGAAAGTGGATTCACCCCTTTGGGGCTGGGAGAGGAGGGATGCCCTGAAACAGGGAGGGCTGGCGGTCAAAGGCGTTGCAGTGGGCATCACAAACTGTTAGAGAACCAGCTATAAATTCAGCTGCATGCTGTGGAGTTGCTAGGAATAGTCTCTGAAACACTTGGGTACCTGTCTCGTCTCTACGTGCCCGACTCGGGGCTCAGCGCGCCGCTGCTCTGCGCGGAGCAGAGCCTGGGGGGTGCTGTGGACCGGTGCTGGGACCTGAGCCTTTCCAAAGCGAATGCCTCTGTCTGCTGTGAAGTGCAGCTGTGAAATCTGGAAGCCTGGGCTCAGACCTGCCTCCTCTGCGGGCTGGACCCTGGTGTGCATTCCTCCTGCGCTGGGTTTCAAATATATTTAATGCAGCAGCATTGCTTCTCCTTGGTGATGGGGCTTCTCTAGCAGCAGTTGGCTTATCTGGCCTGTGGAGGGTTTTAGACTCAGGCTTTTCTGTCTAGGGGTTCTTCCGTAACAGGAATGGTGAGTGCCTTAAATTTTAGGAGATCAAATGTCTTTGGCCACAAGTGCTCCCCCTCCCTCCGGCTCCCTTAGCCCCAGACAATGGGGGGATAATGCCAGAAGCACAATGCGACTTGCTGGGGGGTTTTTGTTTGTTTGAACTTTGAGCAGAAGAGAGAAGCAACAAAAGAGAGGGCAAGAAAAGCACAATGTTTTGCCAGATACCAAGGCCAGCCAGAAAGTTATAACTGCATTACAAAGGGCAGCCTTGTTCGGGATAGCTTATTTCATCAGAAAGATGTATTAAAAATAGTAATGAAGGGGCAAATGGGAGCATAAAGCCCCCCGTGTTGGTGTAAACACTGCGTGAAAACACTTTTATGATGTCCTGTAACTCCCTAATAAATACTGCTCGGTTTTGATGAAAACTCTTAACACGAGATTAGGGTTTACAGCGCGGTACCTTGCTAGTCCCTGGGGACAGAGCCTGGCTTCAGCGTGGCTTGGTGTCCTGCTCCGTAGCCTGGTTTCGGAGCTGCAGGGTTTTCCCTTCTTCCTTTTGGGTTTTTCCCCCCTGTGGCAGCAGCTGAATCGCAGGCAGCGCTTTCCTGGACCCGCACGCAAGAGGAAAAGGGGCTGGGATGGATGTGGCTGGGGAGGTTTTTCTCGCTTCTGGTTGATCTGCGAGTGGCTTCTCCCAGACAGAGCTGATGAGGTGTGAATACCCCAGCCCCGGGGCTGGGCTGCACCCATGCTAGGAAGGTAATGCTTTTCCTTCGGTTGGCTGGCCCTGCCTGCCAAGCCACGGATGTTTTGGAGGGCTAAAACCGAAGCCTTTAAATAAATGTGTTTGATCTTGGGTGGCTGTGCAGCTTTCCTGCAAAAATGAAGCCCAGAATGGGTTTCAGATCAGGAGCAAATGTTATCTAGCCAAGCTTCTTCCTGCTCCTACTGCAGTTTTTTCTCAGTTCTTCTCCCTGGAAGGGGATCAGAGCCGTGTCTGTCTGGTACGGCTGCAGCAAAGCTGTCTGTGGTATTGCAAAAGGAACAAACAGCAAAGGCTCTGTTCTCAGTTTGGTCCAAGACAACCTCTAATGCACCACGAATTGGTCCTCAGGGCCAAAAGGTTGTTGCGTGGCGCACAGTACTGTCTGAGGGCTCTAGTCTGGCTTTGCAGCGCTGCTGTGAATGGTTCGCATGCCTCATGCATGCAAATTTGCATTTTTTTTGCAAATTTGCCATTGCATGCATGGTCAGGAGGAGGCTGCTTTGGGGTGGCAGCATCCCTTCCTGCCCAGGTGGATGGAGGCTCCATGGTGGCACTGAAGTCCCCTTGAGCTCCTGCTGGGGCTCCTTCAGGTCTCACAATTGGAACTGAGCGGGTCTCAATTCTGGAAACCTTTTCCTAAGGTGGTGTGAAAAGACACTTCTGGTGCGTGGGCTCACGCTGGTAGCCAGGAGGTGCAGGGACCGCTCCTTTAGGATTTATGGGTTGAAGGATTCTGGCTTTGTGGCAGGTGGCACCCCCCTGCTCACCTCTGCGCAGCTCAGCCCAGCACTGTGGCTGGGTAGGCGGCACCGCTGGAGAGGAACCCGCTGCCAGCAGCTGGGACCCGGGGTGCCAGTGACACCAAGAGGCCATGGGGCTCATTCCCTGGTGGCGTGGCCGCATGCCTCTCTCTCATGCAATGGGCTTGGAAGTAAGCTCTAGGAATTAAAGCTGGCAGCAGCTTTTTGGTGCTTCCAAGACGCGGAAGCCCTGCTTGGCTCTCGCAGGGAGCCCCAGGTGGGACCTGTGACTGAGTGCTGCCACCTCCACCGAAAGCAGCCGTGGAGGCTGGTCTCTGCCTGCTGGACAGGGGCTGCGTGTGAGCTCCAGCAGCCTGCTTGTGGCCAGCTGGAGCTTTGTGGCGTACTTTGACACGTGTGGTGCCAGCATCTCCTCAGCAAGGTGGAGGTGAAGGAGGAAATAACAAAGTGCAGTGGGGTGAGGAGCTGGTGTCTGCCTCTGAGCTCGCAGTGTGATAAGCAGGGCTGATTTTGGGGTGGGAAAATATCCCCATCTGGGTTGTGGTTGCTGCTGTGAGATGCCAGAAGTGCTGCAATGTACAGCATAGGATGTGAGCATCCTGCCCAGCTGTGCTTCGGGGGAGGCTTGGTCACCAGCAGAAATAGGGTAGAAAGGGCTGAAATTGGTCACTGAAAGCGGTTGGGGTCAGTTGGTGCTAAGCTGCAGCTCCCCAGCAGAACTGCTGGGGCTCTGGCTCCTCTTCCTGGGCTGTGTAGGATGGAGCACGGCTGCAGAGAGCAGGCAGCTCCCTGTTGCAGGGCTGGGCAGGAGGAGCTGCTCGCATGGAGCTGCCTGGCAGGTCTCTGGATGTGCCCCCCCCCTTTCTGTGTGAGCCTGCACCCCCTGGGGACACAGGGTGCGTGCATTTACTGGCAGGACAGCGGCATCCTGCTGCTCCTGGCCCATCGCTTTGGGTCACATCTTCCCAGGGGATCCCTTGTGGCCTGGAGCTGTGCTGGCAGGTGGACCTGGGGAGGACGCAGGGAGGAGAAGTGGCTCCAGCAGCTGGCACCTGCCCATGGGAGGAGCGGGTCCTGCTCTGGGGTCGGGGTGGTGGCAGTGGCACTGCCTCCTGGGTGTCCCAGTGTCCGACCTCCCCAGCCGAGGGGGAGGGGGGCAGCCCGGATGGGGAATAATGCCCCCCTTTTTACAGCTTCTTCAATTGTTCCTGAAAATCCTTTTTAAAAGGGAGGAAAGTTCCTTCCTTCCTTTCAGCTCCCGGTATCTTTAAGAATTCGCTCTATTGTGGCCCAGGACAGAGACCCTTCTATGAGGGCTCCATAGGCACTCTTCGGAGGCCCCCTCCCCGTGCCCCCCCCCACCCCATCCCAACAAGCCCCCATTCTCCTCTGAAGAGGGTCCCTCTGTCTAACGCCAAGTAACTCTTAAGGGTAGCATTTATCCTCGGGCACTCAGCTCACAAAGAGTGCCGGAGTGTCAAATAAACTCACTCCAGCCTGCAAAGAGAAGAGGAAGAAAACACAAAACCCCCTTTATTTCCACCCCTGCAGGGAAACAAATACGGACTTTGTGCCGGAGAGCAGCAGCGCCCTAACGAAGCGGGGCAGCGCGCGCGCTAACGCGTCCCTAATAAAGTTGTGCGCGTGCACACATGCGGTGCCGTGTGAGCGTGGACCTGGTGCACGAGCTGTAAATCAAAATGTGTCCCAACGAGCACTACCCATCCTGCGTGCCCGCCGCTCTCCAGTCGGCGCTGGTCACTGGGACCGTGTCTTGGTGATTTCTGCTCACTTTTGGAGAGGGGAGCGAGGAGGAAGATGCCGGCTCTGCCCTGAGCCTGCAGCCAGGCTGTGCCCACAGGTAAGGCATGGCGGGGGGCTGTGCTCAGCCACCTCCTCCGAGGGCTCTTGGCGGTTTCCAGCTGACCTTCAGGAGAGCTCGGCACAGCTGCTGCAGGCTGGCTCCCGGCTGCAGGTGCGAATTTCATCAGGAAACTCTAGCAGCAGCAGGGGGATCGGCTCCTTGCCCTGCTGTGGCGTGGAGGAGATGTGGTGCCCCGCGAGGAAGCGCTTGTCCCCTTCTGCGCATGGATTGCGGCTGTTAGCCCTGCGTGTCAAACCAGCATGAGCACTACTGGCAGAACCGGGACAGGAAAATGAGAGCAGAGAATCGTCTGATGCTGCCTGCTCCCTGAGGAGCTGCTCTCCGCCACAAGTCCCGTGCTGTGACCCTCCATCTGCACACAGTCCTGGCTTCTGAACGCTGAATTTGGGAATATCTCGGCTGTGCGTGGGATGTGCTCGGCGCCCCCCTGCTCCTGCAGCTGGCAGCACACCTGGAGGACAAGGTGCGTGCTGGCTGAGCCGTTCCCTTGTCCTGACACTTGTTTCTCTGCATGTTTTGGTACCCCCCTGTTACCGAAAGGGGCACATGCAATAGCTGCTGGAGTGTCTTCATACCTAGAAGTGAGAAGGAGCAATCAGCCTGACTGTGTGCAGGCTTGGGACTTCTCCTTGACCAAGCAAACAGTCCTGAGCCGGAGGATTTGTCCTGGGATGTTTTCTTTTTGCTGGGATCTCGAGTCTGGAGCCCCTGTGGACTGCGGAGGGTTTTGGATGCTCCCTTCTGCCTCTGTCTGGGACCGAGCGTTGCTGCCAGAAGGCCACAGACACCTGCTTCTCCTCGAATCTGGTGGATTATTTCTCTTGGCATCGTCCCGCTAGTGCAGCGGTTTTTACGGATCTTGTGGAACTGCCTTTGTTGCATGAAACTGCCCAGCTCGCAGGTGTGGGAAAGCAGCAGCTACAGCCCAGGGCTGCAGAGCCCCCCCCTCTTATTTGGGCTACTCTATTCAGCATCGTGGCTCTTTGGAGGAGGACGGAGTCCATGCACCTGTGTAAGACAAGTCCTGCTGGTCTTAGGTGAGTCAAGAATACCTGCTTTTCTTTTTTTTTTTTTTAAGGGGGGAAAAAAGCCTTCCTGTGGAACTAAAGCTGGCTTCTTGTAAGGTGTATTTTCCCCACATTTGGGGAAAACGCCAAATCCAGTTACCTGCTACTTCAGGGTAAAGAGGGGAGGAGACGGGATAGCTCTGAAAGCTGATGTGGCTTTTCCCTCTTATTTTAATGAAACCACCGACTTTTAGCACCATCTAAGCCTAAAATCTCATCCCAAATAAGAGCTTTCTCCCTGGAGTTACTGGTGAATAATGGACAAAGGAGTTGAAGGGAGGCAGCCCACAAGCAGGTTTCTCTTTCTTTCCTTCCCCGGAATGGAGGCACCCTGCTGCTTTTCCGCACTTTAAAGCGTGTCGAAGCCGCTGGTGCTAGCCGTGCAGGGGAGCTGCCGTTTGTGAGGCTTCCTGGGAACAATGCGCAGCTTGTCTCGAGGGTACTGCGGGGGGCTCCCGGTCCTGAGCGGGTGCAGGGGATGAGCTGGAAGTGGCCACCCTCCCTTCGGAGGGGAGCTGTAAGCCTCACTGAAACAGAAAGTGCTGGGGAAGGCAGGGGGCTGCCAGCAAATGATGCCAGGGCTTTGGTTTTTTGAGGGGGCAGCTTGTATCAGCGCTGATGCTTTGGGCACACCTCTCAGCATCATGCCCCACGGGCTCTGCAGAGTAGCAGTGGCTTTGTGTAAGCCTGGGAGGATGAAGAATAAGTGCAGTGATTTTTGACTTGGGTGGAGAATGAGCTGGTGACTCCCGTGCTGGAGAAGAGGGAGGTTTGTCCTGTCCTGGAGGGCGCTGCGGGTGCAGTTTGGTGTTTCCCTGGGGCTCTGCACCCCAAAGCGCCTCTGACTCCGGTGTTATCCTGGAGGGATGGTTCAAGCCTCACAGTCCACTGGTTTCTGGGGCACAGCGGAAATGACTTTCTTGGGGAGATGCTGTGGCTCACCCTGCCTGGACTGCTTTCTGGTGTGTGTTCCTGGAGGGAGTGTTGGCCTGGGATAACGAGGCTGAGAAATGTGATGAACAGAAGGGAAATTGCTGCTGTGAAAAACCTCTAAAGCAGACTTTTAAAGTACGCTTCTGTTTTGGGCTAGGGCTCCAATGTTCCTGCTTGCTGGTGTTCAGCCCAAAAAGAGCCTGATGGGGGCTGGCAGGGTTGTGGGGTCTGTGCCGGGGTCCGTTCAGGAGCTGTGCAGCTGTGGATGTTCTGCAGCAGCTGAGCAGTGATCTGTGCTGGGGTGGTTGGTTCAAGGGAGCAGAGATGTAAAGGTGCTGTTCTTCCCTTTTGCTGAGTGGGAACCCCAGAGGATGTGGTGAGCCTTCCCCAGAGACAGCTCTGCCAGCTGGGTGCTTTTCAGGATGGATGGAGAAGGCAAATGCAAAGCGGAGGAGGCAAGTGGCTGATTCGTTTTACGCTGCAAACTCCCAGCTAGCTGAACAGGGCT